>NC_143019.1:37033934-37366266 GCF_055824585.1 Amblyomma mixtum | reverse complement strand
CGTCGCCCTCAAGATTTCAAATTTTTCTCTTTTTTTTTTTTTCACGTAAGATGCGCATAGACAGAACACGGCCAGCTCTGAGTTAACGTTGACGAAATTCCGCCAGTCCGTTTGCGAAAGAAGTCATTCGTTGCTATAGCTAAACGCGGAAACAGCACTGTCAACATGCGGTAGCGCCAGACAGTAAAAAAAAAAAAAAAAAAAAAAGCTTTCGCCCCGAGCCCGTTTGACAGCTACGGAAAGCACTATTGCGTCATCGCTGTATCCTTTACAAATGTGAGTGTACAGGTGTCATTTTTTTTTCCTCACAAGCCGGCATAGCTGCACGTACTGTCGCATGCAGGTGCGTAGGATACAATGTCGGCAACATCAACTCCACTTTTCTGTACGAGTCTTTATTTATACAGATGCCAATACGTCAACGCCTACACCAACTGGCCGACTTTTTTTTTTTTTTCTTTAACGCAGCTTTCCCGCAACGCCCCTGCATGACGACACTGAGAACGGGCGGGCCGACACGGTTTCTGGAGCAGACGAAATTCAAAACCGCAGTGGCAGACGACACCAAAGAAGCAAAGAAAAAGGGGGGTGGGGGTAGTCGAAAGTAAAGCAGACGACACGGTCTCCTGCTAACGTCCCTGCTTATTTGCACAGAAGTAAACAGAAAAGTCAAAAGATGGCGCTAGTGGAAAACCCATTGGGCCTAAGAGGCAACCGCGTTCTTACTTTGTCGGTTTTTATTTACAACGGCACGTGTCAAAGCAAGCTGCCCACACACATAACGACATATGAGACTTGTGCAAGAAAGCAACACGGAAGCTCTGACGGTCCAGTCCGTGGGGGTGCATTTCCAGCCTTCAATTTACCCGCGCCGACAAAAAAGTTTTTGCTTATCGACAAAGAGCCCTGTATCGTATCCTAAGCGACGCGAATAAAAAAAAATTCAGCAGAGACCCTTAAGACTGCTTACGTGTGGTAATGCGAAGCCATTACTGTCTCTCTGAGCACAGTTTACGCATAATGTATTTAATGCATTAAAGTTCTTTTCTACATGTCACCACACGGAACGCTGTACGACGAGCGGTTCCACCACAATTCTGATACGAAAGTCAGGGAAGGCACGCAATTGAGGGTACTGTCGGGGACAAAAGTGGTATACTCCACGTGGCGGGAGCCGGAGCAACGGAAAACTGCGCCATTTTGGCGAGCTAAAGCTCGGTACATTGAAACTAGCCAAGCGACATACTTGCTGATAATAAAGGTCACGCATTGGCTGTCTCGATCCCAGATGCCCCCTGTAGATGGCGTTGCAACGCAATTTTCCGTTGCTCCGGCTCCCGCCTCGTGGAGTATACCACTTTTGTCCTCGATAGTACATACGTCGTCGGTTCGAATCCCTGTCGCAAGCTACTCTCCAACCTGACTAGCACACGCAAGCTATATGCAACGAGAAATCGTCTGACACCTTCCGGAACACTGCACGACAAGCTGCCTGCGTCACATTGATGACGTCACCCTACTTTTCTTGCCATCGACGCGATTTTCAGTACCATCTGCGAGTAAACACACACTAACACACTCACATCGCCGGTTTTTCTCGTAATGGGACTAGTAATGTTTTCGCATTAAAAAAAAAAGAAGTGTGTGTGTGTGTGTGTGGGGGGGGGGGGGGGGGGCGAAGTGACAAAATGGCGCCGACTAACACGTCGAAGGCGGCGCAACCTTATTCGGAGGCATCGATTCAGCGCCCGGAAAAAAATTCAAGCCCACGTGCTCATACGTACACAGCCCCACACAAACGGAGTAACGTAATGCCAACATCTTCCTCGCTTTTTCTCTCCCTCTCCTCTTTTTCCTGTCTTCTTTCGTTCGCGCATCCTTTGTTCACAGATCGCTCGGCTCCCCGCAACTGTAAACATCGTCCTTTCTTTTTTTTTTTGTCCGTGTCTGTTTCTTGTTTTTCTCTTATGCTCGCCTGCCGAGCAAGCCGATGTCTCCTCCATCACAGTCAGTCTCCCTTCGCTCGGGCAGGAATATTCTCCAGCCGCCGTCTCACCCTATTCGTCGCAACCTCAGCGAAATGTTCACTTTTCTTTTTTTTTTTACTCCTCCCCGTAGTTCCGTAGGCTTCCGGATTATACGAACCGACTTCCCCGCCTACGTATACGGGCGGTTCCGGCGCTCGGTCCTTTCTTAATCGGTTTCAAGTTTGTTAGCGTTTTATTTATTTGTTATTCTTTTCCCCACTTTTTCGACGAGATGTATGTACGAAACACTTCAACGAACGGTCCTCGCGCGAACGCCTAAAAGGCAGAGACCCGCTACGGCAATATATGTAATCTCAAAAACAAAACAAAAATAAAGCAGAAAAGGAGCCAACAATCGACGGGGTTTCGAGCTCACACGTTTCCTGTTCGAAAGCAGCGCTGAAAGAAAACTAAAAAAGTGAATGAAAGAGAGGTAATAAGGGAGGGGGGGGTCCGGACATTAAATGGTTAAGAGCCGGAGGGATTCTTCAATAACCGTCAAGTTCGGTAATTTCGCAACCGTCCGTCCAAACAGACGGGAGTGAGCTCTCGTCTCAAGTAAGCTTTCGAGGCCTGAAGCCTTCAAGAATGTTTTTTTTTTGTTTTTTTATCAACGCAGGCGACGTTGCTGCTAACTATACAAGCTTTTCGAGGCCTTGAAGAATGTCAATTTTTTTTTTTTTTCCAACGCATGTGACGTTGCTGCTAACTATACGAGCGTGTGGCGATTACTGTTTGCGCGGTACGGAAGATGGGGAGCAATAAAGAAGTGTGCACGGCAGCTTACACAGTCCGTATACAAACTGTATTTTACAATCTTCAACGCCTTTTCAACTACCTGCACTCAAAAGCAGTTTCGAAGGGCACCTATAGTGCAACTGCTAGAACAACAGGTTTTTCAAGTGCAAAGAAATGGCCCAAAGCTAATGAAAAAAAAAATTCAGTGCAAAACTACGGCAGTCGGAACACGATCCTTCCTAGCTTCTATAGTTTTTTCTACTGCCCTACGGATACATAAACGAAGTAAAAATGGTCACTAACACGCCTGAGTAAAAAAAAAATAAAGGAAAAAAAACAAAGGCAAGTCCGACGCGGAGCAGCTTGCATTGTAGCAAAACGTCGCCTTCAACATATTGTTCGAGGCACGAAGAGTGACGGGTAGCATTTCGTACCAACAGCATCAGCAGCTGACACATCGGGCGAGCAAGACGCAGACATAAAGGGTATATGAGCTTCGAGCCTTTGCGACATTCTAGCGGTGCACAGAAAACACTGCCACCGCACAGCGAGCAGCGACTTACGAAATAGTCACTGTCGACATGCCACATATTTTCTATCAGCGTCGGCAAACTTCCTACGGAGAGTATCTCTTCAGAAGGACCTGCGACTGGGCTTGTTCACACGCATGATAGAGGATTGTCAATGCAAAGGGGCGGTTTAGGTGGCATAGCAGCGTACTGTCGTCGATTCGCGCTCGCTTAATTCGAACTTCCTGTTTATTCGAACTGAAGCTTCTCGCTCCGTCAACGCCGTGCGCAATGAAATTCTTTTCCCTTAATTCGAAGCCCTCTTAATTCGAACACATTTTCGGTCCGCTTCCAGTTCAGTGTTATCGAGAGTACAGACCGTATCCAGTTGAATCTCGTTCTAACGAAACTGTTTATAACGATATAATGGATATAACGAATGAATGACAATTCCCCTTGGAAGTTCGGTTAAAACTGGCTATAACGAAGATACGGCTATAATGAAGTAATCTCCGGGCTCCTTCAACTTCGATATAACGGGGTTCAACTGTAATCTATTCCAGCGTTAAAAATAAACGGAACCTCAAACGAATTTAGGTACGACGTTGTGACGCACCGTACCCTTGAGAAGGCGGCGAAAATTTCCAACGAGCACCACAAATTCAGAAAAAAAGTTTCTCGCAATGAATTCGCGAAAACCATTTTTCCACTGGGTCGTTGCTCCTCTAGAGAAATTCCACAGAGATCCTCGAAACAGGCATATGCTCGCATATATCGCTGAAGAAATGAACCATAAAGAACTTAAGGAAGGAGCGAAATATTTCGGCAGCTGCCGTTCGCCGCTACATGCTTGAACTCATAAACTACGCTTTACGCTTCGCGCCAGATGCTCGCGGTTCCTTTCATTGTTCTTGCACGTCGACAAAGACTTCACATCGGCTGCACTGCGAAAATCCATATGCCACTTATACAGAAGGACGCTGGAGTTCCGGCCATTGACACCGACATCTGTTGCCAAGGCGTCGTCGGCCAAATCTACGGCAGCACACAGCTTGATAATGTATGGTAACCGGACGCTGAAAAACAATACAGCGCTATAGCCAGATACAAGTAAAGAAAAAAGAGGCTTTTCCCTGTCAAGGGCCCCCTTCCAGCCAATGGCGTCGGCCAATTCGCATGAATCTGCTAGCATGGCAATGCAGGGAGTGGCGTGACAATGCATGGAGTATTAGATAAAAGGGAATAGTCTCCTTCCTGCATTGTCACGCCACTACCTTCATCTGCTAGCATGGCAATGCAGGGAGTGGCGTGACAATGCATGGAGTATTAGATAAAAGGGATAGTCTCCTTCCTGCATTGTCACACCACTCCCTTCATTGTCACGCCACTACCTTCATCTGCTAGCATGGCAATGCAGGGAGTGGCGTGACAATGCATGGAGTATTAGATAAAAGGGAATAGTCTCCTTCCTGCATTGTCACGCCACTACCTTCATCTGCTAGCATGGCAATGCAGGGAGTGGCGTGACAATGCATGGAGCTTTAGATGAAAGGGAATAGTCTCCTCCCAGCATTGTCACGCCACTCCCTACATTGCCATGCTAGCAGATGAAGGTAGTGGCGTGACAATGAAGGGAGTGGCGTGACAATGCAGGAAGGAGACTATTCCCTTTTATCTAATACTCCATGCATTACCACGCCACTCCCTGCATTGCCATGCCAGCAGATTCATGAGAATCGGCCGACGCCATTGGCTGGAAGGCGGTCCTTCGACGGGGAAAAACAGCTCTTTTCTTGACTTCTATCTGACTACAACATTACCTACATGAAGTCAGACTGATATATTTATTAGTTTATTCACGGTAATAAATAACTAAAAAACTGAAGCATGTAATTACACTAAGGTAATTCAACCAAAACAACGCCGCTGTAATGCTTCTGTACGCACCGGTATACCAATTCGTGACCGGTATACATCCTCGTACAGCGATCGACGAAGTGCCAGCACCCCGGAAATCGAAACCTGGATTAGCGGAATCGATAGTGATATAAGATCGATCCAACCACACAGTCTATAACGTTTTAGAAGACTCTCTCCCCCGCCAACGAGAGACATAAGTACGTCCAGGAACCGATCAATCATCCGACCATTCAATCACGCGTACCGCGCGATTGATCGAATAACATATCAATAGTGACTTTTATAACTTACTTGAACAAAAAACTATTTATACACACGTCAACCAAAATATTTAGGATGGCGCGTGCCCCGAAGAAAGAAAGAAAGAAAGAAAGAAAGAAAGAAAGAAAGAAAGAAAGAAAGAAAGAAAGAAAGAAAGAAAGAAAGAAAGAAAGAAAGAAGGAAAGAAAGAAAGGAAACCACAAGCTTCTTCCTTTAACGTTATAATAGCAGCCATAACACCCCGCTCGCTCCAGTTCAACCAAAGAGTGCCCCACGAAGCAAAAACCCTAAGAAACCACTCTCATATTCACGCGCGCTGTCGCCGAGTCCGAAAGACAAGACGCCCCAGGAATGAAGACGGGAACAAAGCTTCGCGCTCGAGCCACACGAAGGCGTGAGAGCCGAGTCAAGACAATGCGAGATACGCCCCCGGGGGCGGCAATTCGTTCGATGCATCACCTTCCCCTCACAGCATCCCCTCCCTCGCTCTTCTGAACACATCCTCCTCATAATAAAGCCCGGAAGGAAAGTCTTCCCGCGCCTGCGTTCATATGAGAGATCTAATAAAGCGTCGGCGATGCACTATAGCGGCGGACAGGCGGAAGTCGGTCGCGACCCGCGCCCTGACCTTTCTACCGCCTCCTCCGCTCTTCCCAAAATGCCCTCCGACCCAGGACTCTGACTACAATCTGTTTCCCAATAGAACGGTGCAGCATAGGGAGAGCGTCGTCGAGTTTTCAGCTCTAGAACAGAAAGGAGTATAAAGGGAGTAAGAATGTCCTCTTACTCCCTTTTTTAGGGAGTGCGCTAAAGGACAACTTATTACCTTTTCACTCCCATATATTCGTATTCGTGTTTACAGTGTAACGATGACAGCAAAAGCGTATAAGTCACTGAAAGAGAGGCTTTTGAACTAAACTTGCGTAACAATGATGACAGTGGTGGCGATGATCACGACGATGATGATAATTACGATGAATTAGGATAGCGAGAGTACTCGACAGATATGGTTTGGTTTATTTGGTTTATTCGGGTTTGACGTCCCGAAGCAACTCAGGATATGAGGGACGCCGTAGTGAAGGGCTCCAGAAATTTCGAAGATATCAATGAGTGTGCCTGAATAAGCAGAGCTCCTCCGCCGCGGCACCTACAGTTCGTTCCGGACTTACAGGGAACACATAATTTTTATTCCAGACTTAATTACGGCTACGAATTGGCGTGCAGACCTAAAGACTTTCATCAATAGAGTTGTGCGTAAGCCGTCATAAAGACCAGTGAAGGGCTCCCGAAAAATTTCGATCACCTGGGGTTCTTTAACGAGCACTGACATCGCACAGTACACGGGCCTCTAGATTTTTGCCTTCATGGAAATTAGACCAGCGGGGCCGGGGTCGAACCCGCGTCTCTCCGGTCAGCAGCCGAGCGCGCCACAACCACTGAGCCACCGCGGCGGCGGAAGTGAAAGAAGGAAGAGAGAAAGGAGTGCCGTAGTGGAGGGCTCCGGAATAATTTCCGCCACCTGGAGATCTTTAACGTGCTCTGAATAGCACAGCACACGAGCGCCTTTTGCGTTTTGCCACCACAGAAACGCGTCCGCCGTGGTCGGGTTCGAACTCGATATACTCCGGCTCGGTAACCTATAGCGCCATGACCACTGAGCCACAGCGGCTGATTTTGGCCAGGAACGGAAAAGCGCTGTAATACGGCGCGTTGTCGTTGCGACACTATGAACAGAAAGGAGTTAAAAGGGTTTGGTTTGGTTTATTGGGGTTTAACGTCCCAAAGCGACTGAGGCTATGAGAGACGCCGTAGTGAAGGGCTCCGGAAATTTCTACCACCTGGGGTTCTTTAACGTGCACTGACATCGCACAGCACACGGGCCTCTAGAATTTCGCCTTCAAGAAATTCAGCCGCCGCGGCCGGGATCGAACCCGCGTCTTTCGGGTCAGCAGCCGAGCGCCGTAACCACTGAGCCACCACGGCGGGGGAGTTAAAAGGGAGTAAGCTTCCCTCGCGCACAGCTTACTGCGTTTTTACTCATTATATAGGCTTATTGGTGTTCACAGTGTACCGTTGCCAGGCTTGCCTGGGCGCATTCGCCGTACGGTCACAGCCACCTCATTACCATGTTTACCGTATGGCAGTGCTAATACTCCCTACTGTCACATTCTCGGTGGACAGGCGATGAAGGAGTTCTATAGATAAAGCGGCGCAGCAGTGGAAGGCTCCGAGATTAGTTTCGAGCACAACCGGGACTTCTTCAACGAGCACCGACATCGCACAGCACACGCGGGGGTGTCTTTTTTTGCACTTCCATCGAAATGCAACCGCCACCACTGTCGGGATTCGATCCCGCAACCCCGTGCACAGCAGCATGAGTACCGCGAACACTAAGCCACCGTCGAGCCGCGTTTGTCCCAGAGGTCTTCACCAGGAGCTTCCGCACCGCTGCACCCAATTTTCTCGCGACAAAGCGAGCACGTATACGGGAGATCTCTTCGGCGCACGCGATGCCTGCAGCCTGGTGTTTGCGGGGGCCGGCGCGCAGACATAATCCTTCGCCATCGACCCGGGCCGCCCAATGATGAAGGCCGTGCGGGAGCCGACTGGCAGCAGTAGAGCGCAGCTGCGGCGGGTCGGGACTTTTTCTATTTGCGGAGTCGTCCCTCACCCTCTCTCCTCGCGTTAGAAACGCGTTCGTCCGCCGCGGCTTCCGCAGTCGCGTGTTTCAGCGACGGGGAAATCCCGCGAGTTCGCGGAAGCTGCACTGGAAGCTGACTGTGACTGCAGGAAATTGGTTGACGCCGGAGACAACTACTTATATACGGCCGACGACGAACGTTACGTTACGACCTACATAGAATACACCCTGTATATATATGAAAGAAGCTGTTACCGAAACCGTTCGCCCTGTCGTGTGTGACGGTGCGGGCAGGGCAGTTTTTTTCTTATCTTTTTTAAGCCCAAACTAATATCTGTCGTGTGTGTAGCCCGTTGTGTCGTATGACGGTGCGGGCAGGGCACTTTTTTCTTATTTATTTTTTTTAAGCCCAAACTAATATCTGTCGTGTGTGTGTCCTAACGATCCCCTCGCCACATCTGTTTACCCTTGTTTGGTGGATACCTGCTATGCAGTATATCGAACGAGGCTGTAACGGCCTTTGTTCATGAGAATGTCGCTTGAATGTAACTGCAAGTATTAGTCATTCATTATTAGTCAAGCATTACTCATTCGGCACCCGACCCGTCGTGGCGATGATGACGTTACGGTGATGGCGGAATTAGTCTCCCGTTAATTACGCCAAGCCGCGTGTTTACAGGCCAAAAAAACAAGGGGGGGGGGGGGGGGGGGGGAATGCACCTCTGAACCCTGCCTCCGACGACCAGTGTACTCTAAAAACTGGAATATGGTTTGGTTTAAGGGGATTTAACGTCCCGAAGCGACTCAGGCTGTGAGGGACGCCGTAGTGAAGGGCTCCGGAAATTTCGACCACCTGGGGTTCTTTAACGTGCACTTACATCGCACAGTACACGGGCCTCTAGAATTCGCCTCCATCGAAATTCGACCGCCGCGGCCGGGATCGAACGCGCGTCTTTTGGGTCAGCTGCCAAGCGCCATAACCATTGAGCCACCGCGGCGGCCAAAAACTCAAAGACAAGCTTCGTTTTAAGCACACCCACTGACCCACATCTAAACCCGCCCACAACTCGTCGGGACAAAGCACAGTACAGTCGAGGCACCGTGTCCAGTCCAGGGAAAGCGAGTCCACGAATCCAGCTTCACTTTTGCACAGTCTTTCTCCGAAGCACGGGCCGTGCGCACGCACAAAAAGACGACACCTTACAAATTTTTTTTTAGTCTGTACAGAATGTATACAAAGACGTTTGTCTATAAAGTCCATACAGCTTCTTTAGACAAACCTTATAAACTACTCAATAGAGAATACAAATAATCTATATGGCGTAGTGAAGGGCTCCGGAAATTGCGACCCCAGGTGGTCGAAATTTCCGGGGCCCTTCACTACGGCATCCCTCATAGCCTGAGTCGTTTTGGGATGTTAAACCCCTATAAACCATAAACCAAACTATATATTTACGGCCACACATTTTTAGTAGACGTTTGTCTATAGAAAGTCTACAGGCTATGAATAGACAAAGAATAAGTTGGGGCAACCGAAAAGGAAATAAAAATAATACGCCCCTGCCTGCACCACATACGTACAACAGGCTTGCTATGAATAGACAAAAGGAAATATCTATAGGGAGTAAATAGAGTCAACAAAAAATCCATAAGAAAGTCTTCAGACCATATATATAAGGGACCCAGACGGCATATATCCCGCATTCACGGCTATCCTGTACCAACAACGGAGCAAGTCCTTGCCGCTCGTGCGTGCTTCGCATGCTGGCTGCATTAATAGCAGGCCGGCGCGTTACAACCCGTGCGAGCCCAGGATAGCAGAACAACGGCAGCCGGTGGGGGGCAGTTAATTCAGGACGGTGAGGGGGGCAAGGCCGGGTCGGGTCGGCCCTGTAGAGCGACACACAGATGGGCTTCGATCGCATGCGGGCCCCGCGAGCAGCAGAGAGGAATGCGTTGGGGCCCTTCATTACGCTGTGAAGAAAAGGAAAAGGAAGGCTCCGGCGAAGCATCGGCGGTCTGCACGACCTGCTGCTGCTGCCTGTGTACCTGTAGGCCTCTTGTCTTCTTCGCGCAGGTCGCTGCTTTAGCATGTGGTCGTGAGCACGCAGGTGCAAGCATGCATCCGTGGTGGCGGAAGGAGCGAGTTGATTGCCATGACGCAGTTGGCTGAGTGGCAGTGAGTTTGCCGATACAGTGAGATGGCGCGTGGGGGAGTGAGTGAGCTATGGTCGGAGAGGTTGTCGGAGAGTCCTGTGTGAGCGGGAAAGCCGGTGAGTTACGAGAGTAATTGGGCAGATCGAGTGAGTACGTACTTATTGGCGAGTGAGAAGATTGAGTCAGTTATTAGGAAAGTTATTTGAAGCGAGTAAGCAGACCGAGTGAGCCCTAACCTATAAGCGAACGGGTGAGCGAGTGGGAGAAAGTGAGAGAGTGAGTCAGTGAGAGAAAGCGAACTAGTGAGGAAGATGGTGGGAGAGAGTGAATTAGTGAACTGAAGTGAGATTAGTTAGTGGGAGAGAGTGAACTAGTGAGAGAGATAGTGGCAGAGAGATTAGTGAACTGAAGTGAGATCAGTGAGTGAGTGAGTAGAAGTTGGATGAGTGAGTGAGTAGAAGTTAGATGAGTGAGAGTAGAAGTTAGATGAGTGAGAGTAGAAATGAGATGAGTGAGAGTAGAAATGAGATGAGTGAGAGTAGAAATGAGATGAGTGAGAGTAGAAATGAGATGAGTGAGAGTAGAAGTGAGATGAGTGAGAGTAGAAGTGAGATGAGTGAGTAGAAGTGAGTGAGTGAGCGAGTAGAAGTGAGTGAGTGAGCGAGTAGAAGTGAGTGAGTGAGTGAGTGAGTGTGCGAGTGAGTGAGTGAGTGTGCGAGTGAGTGTGCGAGTGAGTGTGCGAGTGAGTGAGTGAGTGAGTGAGTGAGTGAGTGAGTGAGTGAGTGAGTGAGTGAGTGAGTGTGAGTGAGTGAGTGAGTGAGTGAGTGAGTGAGTGAGTGAGTGAGTGAGTGAGTGAGTGAGTGAGTGAGTGAGTGAGTGAGTGAGTGAGTGAGTGAGTGAGTGAGTGAGTGACACTTTTAATTCAATAATAACGCTGCAAGAAGGGGCGAAACATTTCGCTGAATCGCGAATTCCACTAAACCACTAAACCCAGAAGTAATTCTGCGTTCGCCGGGGGGAGGCATGCATTCATTCTTTCTATTTCGTTAATTAATTGTAGCTCTTTAAAAAAAAAGGTTAGACTGCGCGGTGCCCGTGCTTTTGCAGGCACGAACGGGCGCGGTTGATGGTACACTATACGCCAGCACCAGCAGAACGCTGGTTGACGGCGCAGTACGACTTAGCTGGAAAGATACAAAAATAAACACTCGATTTCAACCCGAAAGTGCCATTTAATTTTTTTTTAATTTGCACTCGTGCATCGAACTCGAAAACGCATTAAAGGGGGCATGCGTCTCAACGATAATTACTCAGAAAAACAAAAAAAGCATGGATCCCACTCATGCTGCTGCGGAGAATTCCTTGCCAAACTCTTCCCTACCATATCTTCTCGGGCCGCACGCTATACAGGCTCACTTCAGCATCTGCCACGAAGCACTGTACACACATAGGAAGAGGCTCGCGGATCTCCGCATACACCCCGATCACGTGCCGTCAGAATCCGCGCTGTCTCCGCGTCACGTGGCGAGCACGACGACCCGATGTGTCTGCGTCCGCGTCTGGCCGCGTGTGACGAGACCCCGTTCCTCTTCCCGTCGAAGCTGCCTCGCAACACCTGTCGATCGCACACGAGACCCCACAGCAGCTGCACTGTTCGTAACCCGCCATGCCGCCCGTATACGAAGACGTCTCGGGGCGAAGACGACGTCTCCGTCGCGAGCCGCCTATGATGGCCGCGCCCGCGTATAGCTTCCTCCACGCGATGCCAGTTACGTTATCCGCATACGCCTAATTGCCGAGCGCGAATGCCCATTATGCATGGAGGCAGCAGCAGCGAAAAGATGCGTGGGTATGCAATAATAACGACCGCGTCACGAGGTCGCGCGCGCATACGGGAAGCGGTATAATTTCGAGGTGAAGGAGAGCATGTCCCGAGGAGCCTGTTATATATGTGAAGGCTCTCACGTACTGCTGGAAATAAAAAAAAAAGGCAAGAACGGGCATCCTCTGTGCAAAGTGAAGGCCGGCTGAAACCGACGCCGCAAATTCGAGAAGGGCGAGAATAGTGTATACGCGGAACAATGGCTCCGCATGTACGGACGGATGTGCGTTTCACGTATACGCGCAGATGCAGAGCCCTGCATCTGCACGAAGCTGAATAAGTTATAACACGCGCGCACGCACGCACGCACGCACGCACGCACACACACTATCTGTTTCGCTCTGAGAAACTTGCGCAGATTAGATGGAAAATTGTGTAGTTAAGCGTAATTAACACTTACGATCCCCGAAAGATGTATAGTTTCGGTACCGATATAGCCACGGGAACGATGTGACGTCACATCCACCGGAAGTCGTCACGGCATAGTGTCCTCGGCTTTCGCCTCTCAACACTTAAGCTGCCAAAGTGTCCTCAAATTTTGTTTTGTTTTTTTTTGCTGAAGCGACAGAGCCATACAATGCGTTCGCATTAATAACAGCGGCAGTGCTCCCACGCTACCAGCACAACCCGAACACTGGTCTACAGGCGCACGTTAGCAGACGAATGCCGGTCGATTCGTGCAGCAACGCTTACCGTTCATTATGCGCCAACTAATGAACTTGTCGCTTCTCACGAGCACCGACGAACGGCGGGCCTGGACGAGGGTCTAACAATTCTCCTCCCCGCGCTGAACTCATTACTTCCTCAGCCGCTCCACGCTCACGGGTGAGCGCGTCACGAAATTATTACAAAAAAAAGAGGAAAAAAACGCGGCCTCTGGCTCGTTCCCCGCGTAAGGATTGGTTTTTCAAAGCGCAAGCCGAAGTAATTTCGCAGCGGATGCGAGACTCGTCGGTATAGCGTTCTCTCCTCCCCTCTGTTCCTCTCCCTCTCTCTCTTTCGTGTGAAATAATTAAGATTCGTTTCACGAACCCCACTTCACGTGTGATTCTCCCTCCCGGTATTCTTCGACCGTTCTTCGCCATATTTTTTTTTTTTGCTCTTGAATTAAAAAAAAAAAGAAAAGCAATCTCGTCAGCGGCAAGTTCGCGCGAGTTATTTTATTTTGTGATTTAATTTACATTTTGTCTGTGTCCTGTTTTCTGCATACATATCTCGGAGTGCGACAGTCGCACTCCTGCAGCAGGTGACGCGTCGGTCCGACAGTATATTTAAAATCAGCCAATCAATTTTTTAGTTAAGTGCCCAAGAGCAACGTGTAGGTGTCGGCGCTGACGCATTTACGACAACAAAAAAATAAAACGATAAAAAGTACACGGTACACTGTTAGCAAAAAAACACCCAAAAGGAAGTAAATGGCTTGTCCTCAACGCACACCCAAAAGGAGGTTTTTTTTACTCCATACGTATGGTGTTTTTTATTTACTCCCTTATATAAGGGAGTTAATTTGGAGTATAAATGGAGTTATTTTGGAGTGAAAAGGGAGTAGATTTTTTACTACCCACAGAAATGGAGCCCAAAAATGGCGTCATGTTTGTTTATCCTCATTCAGGCTCACTCTTACAGCAGTGACAGCGGCGGAAACGGGCAGTAGCTCTGCGGGCCGCCGGCTACCCAACTTGGGAAGCTGCGCTGCCCTAGACCCCCGCGACACGCATTCTTTCCGCCGTCTGCTAGCCCAGCGGCGGCGTACGCGGCAGGAGTCGTCTGCTTGTCGTCTCCTTTTGCTGCACGAACTCGTTTCGTTGGCCATGTTCGTAGATAAAGGGATGTAACCTTATAATCAGTAGTTCAAAACTGAAAAGGAGATCAAAATTTTTGTATGGGCTAGTCGGTGGTTCATCTTATTTTCAGTCGTTAGTTCAGCGCCAGTCCTGTTGGTTGTGTGTCTCTTGTGTCCCCGTCTTTTTGCGCTGCTGTTACCTTCCTCAAGATGAAAAGGAGACGCTGGGTAGTTTTCACGGTCATGCACCACGCTATATTTGACCCAAAACCAGAGCAGAAAAGATAAAAATACACCTGATGGTAGTTTGGAATGGTAGTGTTTGCTTCCATATTCACTTCATTAAGGCTTGGCTTTTCAATATGACTGAGGAAAAATGTAGCCTCATGAGCTCAATCAAGAGCTCAGGGTTGACACTATGTTCTATCACAGTTCCATGTTCATGAAACACATAATCTGCTGCAATACATTGCGAGGACCACACTGAAGAAAGCCTGTGAGAATTAGGCCTAAGCGGGGCTGTAACGGGGTGGCGACACAAACAAAGGAAAGTTAGGTATGGTTAGAGCCCTTCACAGAAGTAATTCAATTATGTACCGTACTGTAGCGAAAAACGGCGACAAGCTGATATCTTGTACCGCAGCAGGCGCCCGTGAAGGAGCAGAAGTCAGCAGAGATCCGGCGACGATGGTAACCAACCGGTCTTCACTCACCGCCGTTATCAGACGACTGACCAGAAGCAGACGAGACGCTAGGTGGCGGGGCGGATTGCACAAAATTGTGTTTTTTTTTGCTCCCTTTCGGCACTGGTGGAGTATTTGGCACAATTAACTCCCTTTCTAGACTGGAGTAAATGCTGGTAAATCCTCATTTTTTACTCCCTTATTCCCTCATGGGAGTAAAATGGAGGAGAGTCCACCTTTTTACTTCCCACTCATGGTGTAAATGTTTTCGCAAATGGAGTAAAAAGGGTGGCCGCCACCCTTTTTACTCCCTTTTGGGTATATTTTTGTTTACAGTGTAGTAACAGTAGTAGCAAAAGTAGAGATAGGAAAGAAGCGTCCTGTCGTCTCTACTTTTTTTTTCCTATGAACGTCTATTTAGCGCACAGCCTTTAAAAAAAAGGTTAGCAGAGGCGACAGTAATACTAGTAGTAGTAGTAGTAGTAGTAGTAGTAGTAGTAGTAGTAGTAGTAGTAGTAGTAGTAGTAGTAGTAGTAGTAGCAGCAGCAGCAGCAGCAGCAGCGGTGAATGTACTGACGATGAGACCATTGACCGACTCGAGGGTCACGGTCCAGTCAGTGAAGCGTCGGATCGAACGCTCGACCTCAAGGCCGGTAAGCAACAAGCAACCCAATGGTTTTCTTCCGCTACTCTATTATTCCACCCCACCCCCCCCCTTCCCGATGAGCGAGCAGGGACGATCCGAGTCGAGTCCCTCAACACTAGAGAGTTTCGCAAACCAATAAAAAAAACGCATCCCATGCCCACAAGGCTGAATAAGCAAACAAACTGTTCGCAAACAAATAGAAAAACGCAAGGCTGAATCGGCAAACAAACTGTCTTGGCCCACATTTATGCAACCTTCGCGTCAGAAGAGCGTAGGACGTGTTCGTATAGTATATCTAAGCCCGCGCTGCAGCTCGAGGAAACTCGAAGCGGAGGGGCTTTTCTCTCTCGACGAACGAGAACGTTTCCCGCGACGCACGGTCGATGCGGAGAGGAGCGGGAGGCAGTCCGCGGTCACTGGGGCGAAAAACTTTTCCACCCGATCCTCCGAAGAGTCGTTGGTAGAAACGGCAGCGGCCCTATCTATCTGCACCGCGCGCCGCGGGAGGCAGCGAACGGTTGCGCCGTTACAGACAACAAGTTTTGCGTGGCGGGTGTTCTTGCTGTCGAGAAAGAGCCGCGCCAGCGCAGTAATCATGAAAACAGATATAGAAAGGTTGAGCGTGACCAATAGATTAGTACACTTTAAAGAAAAAGGAATAAGAAGAGACTCTATAGGCACTGAAACTCGCTTGGACGTCATGAGGATGTTTAGGACGTCATGTGGACGTTTAGGACGTCCATGAGACGCCCAAGAGAGTTCCAGAGCCCATTGGGGAGTAAGCTGTATCCTGGCGCACTCACTTTTATAAAATGGAGTGTACACACCGGTCGAAAAACACAGCAGAAAATTTTCTGTCGTCGAACGAGAATTTTCGCGGTGTTTTTCGCCACGAACTTGCAGTAACAACAGAATTTTCGGTAGTACTGTGTTGTCCCTCGTCTTAGCACACAGCTACAGATGTATACGCGCGCGACATTGACCGTTTAGAATCAGTTAAAAAAAAAAAGCAATAAGATTCATCTTCGGCCGATATGATCGCAAGTTTTCACCTTCTTCCCATATGCACAGTTTATCTTTACAAACTTTAGAACATAGGCGCACACGTGAACGCATCATTATGCTGCACAAGATCGTTCACACATCATCTGGCATTCAGGCACCTTTCACATTTGTGTCCTCAAGCGCACGTGCAACCCGACGGAACCACCCATTAAACATTGTTCCCTTCAAACCACATATATATTGTTTTAAATTTTCTTTTTTCCCTCTAACTGTTGAAATTTGGAATGGATTGGACGGCTCACTTCGTTCATTGCCAATTGAAGAGTTTGTTGTTCAGTTGCTTGACAATTTGACCCGTTGATCTGTTTTTAATACTTCTGTGTTATCTATTTCTATGCTACCCATGTTATTTGTTTTTACTCATGTACTTACCCACTCCTGCTATGTCTCTCCTCAGAGACAGCAGTATTTATAAATATATAAAAATAAAATATACAACAGGAGACTTCTAGAGTACCACAGAAAAATACTGCAGTACTACATAAAGGTCTGTCGTCAGTGAGAAGTGGGCTCAGAAACGTCTTACGCGAGAAGTTGTGCTCGCTCCAACAGCGCACGCGTCGACGGCAAGCAGCCCGTCAGATTAGGCGTCAAGATTTTTTTTTTTTTTTATGGACGGACACAGAGAAGCAACGAGGTGCTCTTTATCGTTCTGAAGCCTGAATTGCACGTCTACCGATGCCAATTTTTGTGCGGATAGAAATTACGAAACTCCTCGCAAGGCAACGGTAAAAATCATATTAAATAACGTTGCAGTCAATAGCTACGACTGAAATTTGAGTACACCTCCATACGCTGCGGAAACAAAGTGATCTAATTGTTGGGTCTTCGGAAATTTCTTTTGCACCCATCTGAATCCCGTAATGCTCAGGCCATGCAAATGTGGCATTAACGTTCTAAACTTACAGTATTTCCACGTTTCTGGTCGCCGTGCAATTCAAGAAACACTGTATTCAAGAAACATATTCAAACAAAAAAAAATTCAAAGGCACTGAAGACAACTAACATGCGGTAATGTGAAAGCATTTGTGTTTGCATTATGGCGTGATCTGTTAGGCCAGCGTCGTACATTGCGAGGGGCGTTTTCACTGGGTGCCGTTTAATGGCGCTACGACACGACACGCAAGAAGTAAATTTACCGGAAAAGTACTTTTGTACTTGGTAAATTGCGACATCTGTAATTTGTAACCTCATAATTACTCACGTACACTTCCGAGGCAACTCTGCATTGACTAGACGCGCCTTTACTCAGCTGCAAACGTCGAATTTAAATCTGCCATTTTGGACCTGACTGCTCAGAAATCTCCTAGGCCAAGTGGTATTACTAGAGAGTGCTATAAATTATTTTGCTGTGCCTTGCTCCTGTTTTGATGGAGGTTTTCCAGGTTTCTTATGAAGTTGTTTTTTTTTTTTGTGCTCCCCACTTTCTATTCCGGGCATACTTAATTATTTCCGAAAAGCACAGATACAAATAATTTGAAAACAGTCTAAGGGTATCGCCTAATTTCCCTCTGTAACGTAGATCACAAACTTTTTGCAAATGTTCTTTGTAATCGTCTGCAGCTAGTCGTCACTGACTTAATAGGCTCGCATCAGGTCTGCGGTGTCAGCGGCCGCAGCATCCAAACCCATATTCATATTACACGTTCGGTATTGGAGAGGTATCGATGAGTTCGGTTGTTCCAAAAGGGGGAAGATGCATTGTTGGGACAAGTTATTAAGAACCAGCTGCACGCACGTAATAGACGAACGAGCACACGAAAACGATTTGCGATTTGCGAAATTAGACTAGTTGGTAAGGCAGAAAACGCGGAACTAGATCGTATGTACGCTGCGCCTCTTTCTAGTCTTCTCAACTTTGGCTAAGAACTTCAAACAAGTTTCCACTCTACGTGCTTTCTCTCCTCTCGTATACCATCAAGTGTGCAGCGAGCCATCATAAGCCTTTCGCCTTTCTTTCTCGCGGGCAAAGACTCCCGAGACGCGCCGCGCTTCTTCAGCCACTCTCAAAGGCGCGCGCGGGGCCTCACTTTGCCCCCGCTTTTCGTGCACGCCAGCTGGGCTTGAGGCTGCGCCGACTTCCGAGAGCGCCGGGGACTCTCGAGAAATGCCGAGCCAGCGAGCTCCCTCTCAAGAATACAGTGGGGCCACCCCCTCCGTTCCCCCTTCTAGCTTCTTACGCGCGCTCGCCACGATTCTCCCTTTCCAAGGTCGCCTTCCCCTGGCACAACATGCGCCTCCAGAGAACAGCTGTGGCAGAACCCGCTTGCCCACTCTATACACCTATGCTCGCCGCCCGACTCCTCCTCGGCTGCTTGCCTGGACGTTTGAAGTACCCTCACGTCCGCGACCGTCAGCGCCGTTATCGCACTAACTGCCAGCCTGTCTGCTTGCCTGCGCCAGTCGAGTGAGCAGCGAGGGCGAAATGAACGAAAACAGAACATATTCGAAAGGGACAACGCATACATATACGCATAGAAATATACAAAGGCAGAAAAGTTTCTGGGATAGTGTGTGTGTGTGTGTGTGTGTGTGTGTGTGTGTGTGTGTGTGTGTGTGTGTGTGTGTGTGTGTGTGTGTGTGTGTGTGTGTGTGTGTGTGTGTGTGTGTGTGTGTGTGTGTGTGTGTGTGTGTGTGTGTGTGTGTGTGTGTGTGTGTGTGTGTGTGTGTGTGTGTGTGTGTGTGTGTGTGTGTGTGTGTGTGTGTGTGTGTGTGTGTGTGTGTGTGTGTGTGTGTGTGTGTGTGTGTGTGTGTGTGTGTGTGTGTGTGTGTGTGTGTGTGTGTGTGTGTGTGTGTGTGTGTGTGTGTGTGTGTGTGTGTGTGTGTGTGTGTGTGTGTGTGTGTGTGTGTGTGTGTGTGTGTGTGTGTGTGTGTGTGTGTGTGTGTGTGTGTGTGTGTGTGTGTGTGTGTGTGTGTGTGTGTGTGTGTGTGTGTGTGTGTGTGTGTGTGTGTGTGTGTGTGTGTGTGTGTGTGTGTGTGTGTGTGTGTGTGTGATTTCCATGTGAATTCCAACATATTTTAGCCGAGAGTCAGATTTCTTCCTTTTATGGCTTCGCGATCCTGTTTTCCAGTATACCTCATGTGTAATGAACACCACGGCCGCCTCTTCCATTTGCTTCATTTCATTTTTTTTTTCTTCGGTTCCCGCAGCCTCCATCTCGTTCAGGCTTCCGGTAGGAAGTAAACAGTTCATCATCACCATCATCACCCGCCGCGGTGGCTCAGTGGTTACGGCGCTCGGCTGCTGGCCCGAAAGACGCGGGTTCGATCCCGGCTTCGGCGGTAGAATTTCGATGGAGGCGAAATTCTAGAGGCCCGTGTACTGTGCGATGTCAGTGCACGTTAAAGAACCCCAGGTGGTCGAAATTTCCGGAACCCTCCACTACGGCGTCCTTCGTAGCCTGAGTCGCTTTGGGACGTTAAACCCCAATAAACCAAATCAAACCATCATCACCCTTCCTGCTTGTTAGCGGGCGCCATTTTGACGTGTTTTCTATTTGTTTTTGCGAGGACCGTCCGTCCCTTTTCTTTTTTTTTTACGAGCGACGTGGTGCGTGTCTTACACCCCCGTGCGAGAGTCGGTGGGCGGCAGCTGCGGCGGTGCGCGCTGTGCCCCGAAGCAGTGTTCCCGTTTCGGAGGGACGGTCGAGGCTCGGACGCTGGACCGCTCCCACTCCCCGGCGTTTCTTGGAAGAGAGGCTCTCGCACGTGTTCGTCTTTTCTCTGTGTGTTTACGTGTTTTCTGAGCGTATTTGTGTGTTTGTAACTGTGAGAGTGTCAACTTTGATACAGTGCAGATGCCCTTTGTGGGGCCCAGAAGAAGAGCGGAAAACGAGCGAGACGGGTTTTTTCGGTGCGGCAGTGTGTGTCCGAGCGTGTGCGCGTGCGGTTCGTTGAGCGGAACGTTGTTCTTAGTGTGTGTATAAGTAGGCTTTGTACATTGTGTATATATTAAACTTGCATATTCTTAAGTGTAATTTATAGTCCGTCTTTCTATCTACATATATAAATATTCCTTCATTGTATATTAGTTAGCCGAATAAGCTAACATGCTTACGTCTGCTCCAGGACAGAATCGTCTCCTAATGACCTCCAATCGTTCCTGTACCGCGGCTGTCCCAGCAAATTTCCTAATCCCAACTGTCAACACCAGAGCCTCTGTCTCTCCCTTCATGGACACCTTTTCTTGGAATCTTCTTCCTTGCACTAATGGACCGTAGTTTGTTATACTTTCTCCCGATTACATTTCGGGCCCATGTACTTTATTTTTTCGCGTTTAATTCAGCCGAAACAATGGTAAATTGCGTTCACTTTTTATTTCGCGCTGTCTGCCTTTAAAAGTTACACATATGTCGGCAGAAACGTCTCATCTTCGCTGACGAGATTGTCGGTTGCAGCGGCAAGTGTGGGGGCCGAAAACGAACCGAAAACGACACTCAGCCAGAAGGATGAATTGCCCAAGTCGAATGGTGTTCGTCCACCTCATTCCTAAGCACTGCTTTCCCATCACGCCAAGCAACCAAACGACTGTGACGCAAACCTGTGCATGGAGTTTGCACTGAGAGGTTCTCTGAACGCTGTACAGGATGCATGGCAGTACGCGATATCGATGAATCGGGTTTTTTTAAGGCGAAAGCCTTTAATGGCTTATACTGTCGTCCGTTAACAAAGCGTGTCACAAGCGTTTAACTCGGGAACTAAAAAAGATAGAAGGAAACCAATGGTTGCTTCAGATAGAGGAGGAAAAAATTAACCTAGAAGCCAAGTTTGGTGACTGTAGGTTAATTAGTTAATTAATTATAGGCAAAAATGTCGAAATTGCGCCAAAATAGCGCGGACGTCGATATAGCCACGGGAACGGTGTGACGTTACATCCACCGGAAGTCGTCACAGCATAGTGAAAATTGCCACAGAGTTGTCGGGAAAACGTCGGATTTATGTGAAATTAGATAGAGAAATGTGTAGCTAAGCGTAATTAACACTTAAGATCCCCGAAAGGTGTACAATTTGGGTATCGATATAGCCACGGGAACGGTGTGACGTCACATCCACCGGAAGTCGTCACGGCATAGTGTCCTCGGCTTTCGCCTCTCAACACTTTAGTTGCCAAGTGTCCACGCAATTTTTTACCAAGTCGTTTACTAAGTAACAAAGTACTTGATATCAAGTTCACAGCACCCGATAAGACTTAGTGAGCTTAAGTAGTACTACTTGGGTCATATTGTAGTATTATTACTTGGGCAATAGTGAAATGCACGTCACTTCAGACAAGCCGCACGTCTCAGGCGATCGAGAGGAATTTTTCGCTGTCGCGCCACTCATTCGCTCAAGGTCAACGCTCGCGCCAGAACATATGCGGGATTTTAGATCTCCTCGAAGTTTCGGAACACGTACTATAATATCTGCTGGTGACAGCAGTAACACCTAACTTAATCTCTCCAGCCTACTCTGTGCCGCCAGCAGCGAATGACAATGTAACGAGTTTTCCACACATGAAAGCTCGCCTCAAACTCGCAGGCATGCAGGTTTCTCAAAGCAGCTAAGTAGGCGCCTTCAATTCACACAGCCGTCTCGCAACCTCGCGTATGAAAATATCACGTGGTCACACCAGTTTATGTTCGTAGCACAAAAAGGTCCACGAGTGTCTACTCCTACAACTGAGCAACACATGAAGCAGAACGCGTTCAAAGAACGAATCGGGAGACACCGATGCGCATTCCTCTACCAATATTTGAAACAAAATATATTCGGACCAATATATTGGATAAGCAATATATACGATAAAATCATAAATACTGGCAAACAACATATTTCAAGCAGATGTCCAACAGAACGAATATTTGGATAACCGATATATTGGGTAACCAACGATTTTGGGTAACCAACGATTTAGTCCAAGCACGCGCTTTAGCGTAACAATTTCTAACGGCTAAAACCGATGCGTTGGAAATTTCGTATTGCAAAGTATCGCTTGTTCAAGTACAGCCTTCTTACATAGTGCGTACGAAGCCCGCGATCTCTGTCGAAGGTATGGCGAAAGCTGTACTGTACTACCGTGTTGCCAAGGCCTCTCAAAGACCGCGTTCAAAGAGCGGGAGTTATTACAAAACTCGAAGTCACGCCACAAACATTTCTGATCGATTTTTTTTTTTCGTTCAGAACTGGGCGCCGCCAAACGGTTAGTACCACCATGAACACCCATTAAGAATATCGCCCACTGTCCGCGCACAACTTCCATCTCTTTCAAAACACTCAAAATAAGGCTCATTCGAGCAGCGATTTCTACGGTCGCTTCCGCCTAGCAGCAGCTGACTCGCTATATCGACCGTTTCCAAGACGCGCGCGCTCAACTTTCCTCCTTTCCAGAGCCGAGCTCTCCCAGAAACCAGGCTACATTTTTACTTCATCCAGCGGCTGCCAATTCGCAACGCGTATAGCCGTCAAAAAAAAAATACAAAACAAAATGCCGACGCCGTTTCGCAACTTGATCGCCGTAGTGTCCACAAGCTATACCAGCGCGAAGGCGACGGCTTGCTGCTACACCTACGCGCTCCTGAGTCAACCACATAGGTCACGAAGAGCTCCCAATCAACTGCGGACAACTTGAGATACGGAGAATGGAAGTTTTTCCGGCCCGAACGCCTCCTACGAACGCGGCTTCGATATGTGTCGCAACATTGGCACATCGACAAATAAAGCATGGTTCGATTCGCGGGAAACACACTCTTGCCAACCAACAATCACGGCACTTCGCACCTCCCACGGTCAACCCACGCATTCTCGTTATTCGACATTTCCGGCGCACACAATAATTAATGGCTCTCGCAGCACACGCTGGGCAGTATGGGTGTCAACCTCGCGGAGATCCGTTGGCGCCAACTTTGAACAGATTTCATCTCGAAAATGCCAAACGAAGTCCAGAGAAAGAACAACATCAAGCGACGTTTATGCAAGACGCAACGGCAACAGAACGGGCAGTAATATGACCGTAAATAATACTTATTCTCAGCAGTGTTCCGTGCATTAAGGCACTCCACCGCAATCTCCACTTAACGCACGAGAGAGATGAAGAAATATTCCGAGGATGCAATCGGAAGGGAGATGCGACCGATTCCCGCTGGGTTCATTGTTATCGGCCGTTATCGACGGTGACCTTTCACCGCCGCGGTGAACGGATGTTGACCGGATTCGTGAAATTCACTCGGCAAATATTTCCGTGCCGACAACCCCTCGCAAATTACCTTACAAGGTCGGCTATAATGATCGCCCAGTGTTACGCAAATGCGCCGCTTCTGAAGCGGGAACGGGGAAAAACTAAAATGAAAGACAACCGGAAAGCTGGCCGAGCGTACACATAAAGGTGCGCGACCACAAGATGCGCGCGACGTTTGTGTATTACGAAATGTCGCGCTACCGAGAGAATGGAAACTTTGACCCACCGTTATTCCACGGATTGGGCGGTTCGACGTAGCCGGTGACGATGCAGTCGTCGGTCGGAAAGTTGACCCGGTGTCCCTTGCTGCGGCGTTTGAGCGCCGATGCCAAGGCGGCTCCGTGCGCTGCAAGCCGAGTAGTTTCGGTCGGCGTGGTCGGCGCCGAGGCTGATTTCTCGCTGCCGGAGAGTGGTCGCGGCTCCATCGAAACGTCCTCCATGCTCGTGAAGAACACGCTCATGCCGCCAACGCCGCACTAATCCGACAGGCGCGCCGATTCACCGCCGCCGCGCGCACTGGGGCATCGTAGTAGTAACGTAGTAGTAGCGTGGTGGTCGAGATCGTCTCGGCGCCGCCGTCAGCTGAGCGGCCAAGGTTGTAGCTGCAGCGGCGCGACCCTCTGGGGCTCCCTTCGACTACCTCGTTCGTCACCGCTGCTGGCGATCGACGGGCAACACGAACTCCGTCGCCAAGCCCGGACAGTTCGTCCGTCGTCGTCGTAGGTTGCGGCAGAAAAGACCGCCGATCGTAGATCTTTTTCCTTCTTCGCTTGTCGCCCCGACGTTACGGAGATCGGAGCGTCGAGGACGAAGAGAGTCGTAAAACGCTGACGACGTCCGCCGCCGCTGCTAAACGCAGCGAGCAAGCGCACACACCCACACCCGCACACACACGCACTTGTCACGAATGAGCACGCGAGAGCACACCACCGTCACACGGGAGTACCGTAACAACGCGTTTCGACAAACACTGCACGGAAACCAGAACCCAAAACGGCGCCGAGCGGGTCTTGCCGACCACCGCTAGCGCCGAGCTGTCGTTCCTTCAGCAGCGGTGGAAGCACGCCGCCTTCTGAAGCGAGCTCGGCCTTCTCTCGCCGACCGTGGAATAACTGCGGCGGCGCGGGTAGTCACCGCAGGGCGCGGACGTTTTCTGCTCGCCCGTGTTGATAAACGATTCGCTGCGTCGCTCTTCGCTTGCTCGGTGGATCGCTCGGGCGCCGCTGTTCCAGAGCTGCTGCCGCAGCGCCGACGCTGAACGCCGGCTTGCGGCGGCGAGCGCCTCGGAGTGGCGGCTGTGGCGCCATCTGGGATTGTGGAGCGACAAGAAATGCTTTGGTTTTCGCAGGACTAAGTCGCGACACATCCAATAAAAAAACCGACCACCACCTGCCATCAAATTTAGAACTTTAGAGATAGTGGCGCCGCCTATGAGTTGCGCATTCAGCTATTAATGCCATTTTTTATCTTCACTTTTCGTGTTTGATTCGTCATGAGCGTACTGAGCAATGCCGCAAGTGGCGTCAAAGTCCCCTAATTTCAAGTTTTGGGCAAATCTGAGCGCTGAATTTCACTACAACAGCTGTATAGTAAGTTTCGCGACTGGTATTCTCAGGAGCTCTGTTCTGTGTGTTCCTTGCACTGCTGTGCTGCAGGGCTCGTTACGGTCGCTTTTCGCCAAGATAAGCTCACTACAACTGCACAGCAGCGGCAGCGTTGCGAGTGCTACATTTAGGAGTTCCTGCAGTGAGCCCTTTTCACGATAACTATGTTTACATTCGCATTTTTTACGCTTTTCTTCCGCAGCCCGCCGTGATAACTGGTAATGAGGCTTGTGGCGCCATCTAGGAACAGCAAAGTTAGTACAAGCCCACCACTCCGCGAAAGCGCCTCGTCCTTGAGTTCCGAAGCTGACGTTCCACGGCCCCTTTGCAGAAATCTGGAACAGACGCGCGCCGTGCTTGATCGAAAATTGAATCGCTAAGGCTCACTAGGGGGTGCGGGGGATGCAAAGCTTGCGAGAGAGTGCTGTTACTGGCGTCGCTGCGTAGCGCCTCGAGCCTTCGCGTTTAAATTGCTGCTGGTCGAGATGGAAAAGTGGCAATGGCCTTCACTTTCGCGCATTTCGCAAACACTATGTATGCGTTTCTTTTATCGATGTATGCGTTTCTGCACGCTCAGGCGAAGTTCGCATTTCTTACCATTTTATTTTCCCCGTTGATTTTCACTGTGCGAATCTAAGCATTCATCCATGACACAATACATTCACTGTGTTTGTTTCTTCATTAGTTCTAATTGTTTTTCAAAGAAGGAAAAATGTCGAGCACTTTTTTTTTTCTCCTTCTTGCGGGAATAAACTAAAACTACCGTACTTATTCGCCTATAGGTCGACCTATTGGTTCAGAATCGCGCTTTTCAAACTGGGGGATCGATCAATCGGCCTCCTGCGCCTAATCGAGGCATGTACCCTAATACTTACTAGCCAAAAAGAGCCCTCGGCGCGTTTGCTGCGTAGTAGAAATCCCCTACATATGCGTCTGAATTAATGCAACTGGTACGAACCCACAGCTTCCCGTGGTATTACGGTACGGATTACAAACCACTTTAAAAGGGTGATGAAAGTGTTTTCAGGGTTGATAAGCTGTGAGGAAGAGAAAAATTATCCAGGGTAAGGTATTTATTTATGCAACATGCACTAATCGAAGGCGAAGTGTCAGCCCGCTGCCAGTCGCAAATTAAGTGGAGCTCTAGGAAAACTTTACATGGGACTAAGGCGAGGCTCGTGAAAACGCGGGAATGTTTCCAATAATGAGACTGCAACAGCGACAGGCACCACCATCTTCAGGCGCTTCCCATCGACATTTTCCGCCGGTCGTACTTGGGCTTCGTAGACTGCACGCCTTAAATTTTTTTGTCGGTCGATCCTGCGCCGGTTTTTGCCCTCTACATGCCGCTGAACTGATCAGCTATGTGCGTAATTTTTATAAACATATAGTCGATGTATTTGTGCCCTTAGAAATTTCATCATCATCATCAGCCTGACCAAGCCCACTGCAGGGCAAAGGCCTCTCCCATGTACCTCCAATCAACCCTGCTCTCGCCAGTTACGGCCACCGTATTCCCGCAAATTTCTTAATCTCATCCGCCCACCTAACTTTCTGCCGCCCCCTGCTACGCTCGCCTTCTCTTGAAATCCACTCCGTTACCCTTTAGGACCAGTGGTTATCTTGCCTTCGCATTACATGCCCTGCCGCAGCCTATTTCTTCCTCTTGATTTCGACTAGGATGTCATTAACCCGCATTTGTTCCCTCACCCACTGCGCCCGTTTCCAATCTCTTAACGTTATACCTATCATTTTTCTTTCCATAGCTCGTTACGTTGTCCTTAAAGGGACACTGAGGAGAAATTGAAGTTGGCTTGTGTCGACAGAATACCACCTCCTGATTACAAAAACGCCACTCATACTGACAACAAAGCTCTTGTAACGTAGAAAAGAGCAAGAACCAAAATACAGGTATCGCCGCCACAGGCCAAACTCGCAAGTACAAGCGTCATGACGTCATATAACAAAACAGTGTTGCTAGAACCAATGGTTCTAGCAACGCTAGGACACGAGAAGCACAAATCACTGAGGCGCAGCCAATGCATGCGCAAATCTCCTTGACGTCGCCAGATGGCGCCACGTGCCGGGCAGCTACGCGCTCGCCTGAAGCATCAGGACCAATCAGCGCCTGCTCGCCGGCGTTAGGCGGGCTCCCGGTATTCCGCTAGCGGTATCAAGGTACACGGTATGCTAAAGGTGTCTATTTGCGAGAACTTCGTTGACGACTTCGAGAACGAGATCCATCGTAACGCTCGCAAAATGCCGGTGCAAACGTAAGCGAAGCGACTGTAGCGACGGCCGCAATAGCCGATAGATGCCTTCAACGTGCGGCCGGCGGCAGCTTTCTTTTCGGCTGCTGCTAGGCCGCACTGCTGGCCGCCAGAAATCACGGAGTCTGCATCACGTCATTTCACGTCATGTTTCACGTCACTTAGTCCTCTGTCGTCATAGCCGAATCCCAAGTTTGAATCACAGCGGCGGGAAAAACCTTTTCAACTTCGAATCCAAATTTCTTAGAAATAAATGCATTTTTCGCTGCCGGCCAAGTGGCAACAAAGCCATGACATGCCGAACTATCGGATTTTGCTATAAAAAATATATTAATAGTGCTCTCCTCAGTGTCCCTTTAAGCTGAACTCTCTTTGTTAGCAGCTCCACGTTCCTGCCCCGTAGTTGAGTACCGGTAAGATACAGCTGTTTTATACTTTTCTCTTAAGAGATATTGGTAAACTGCCATTCATGATCTGAGAGAACCTGCCATATGCGCTCCACCTCAGTCATATCCTTTTAGTTATTTCCCTCTCATGATCCGGATCAGCTGTCACTACCTGCCCTAAATAGACATATTCTCTTACTACTTCCAGCACCTCGCCACCAATTGCGAACTGCTGTTGTCTTGCTAGGCTGTTGAATAATACTTTGGTTTTCTGCATGTTAAATTTTAGGCCCACCGTTCTGCTCTGCTTGTCTAACCCATTGATCATGCATTGCAGTTCATGTCCTGAGTGACTTAGCAAGGCAATGTCATCAGCGAATCGCAAAATTACTTAGGTATTCTCCATTAACTCTTATCCCCAACTGTTCCCATTTCAGGCCCCGGAATACCCCCAGTAAACAGGCAGTGAATAGCATAGTTGAGATCTTGTCTCCCTGCCGGACACCTTTCCTTATTGGAATTTTATTGCTGACTTTATGGAGCGATATCTCAATCTGTATCAGCGTTCGAATTGTGCCGCAGGCGTTGGTCGCTAGAATATACAGTCAATTACGAACACGCCTATATGGGAATAAATATTAGTTGTCTGCTCCAAAAGGGGGCGTCAGGCATCCGTGGGTGACCTCATTACTGCGAATCCGCGCACTCTGATGTCATAACCATTTCGACCAACCGAAAAGCGTGGCACCTCTGCTGACAACCTTCTGTCGACAACGATGAGGCATTAAAGGCTTGCGCCTTAAAAGGGAGCAAAAAAACAGGGAATGGTAGGTCCACCACAATCTTTTATAAAAGGAAGTGCGCTACAGGAGAGGTAATCATGCAGTCCAGATAGTGCGCATGATTGAAAGATTCTTAGAGAAATCAGGTAACCATACACACTAAGGACTGCATGATTGAATGATTTCAGATAAATTAGGCAATCGAACACGCTTTAATGAGCAGTTTTCAGCTATCGACACGCCTACATGCGGCAGCCGAGAATTTTGTTCTGATGGAAATGCTGTCTTTTGGCGCAGGCTTGTCGCAAATTTCATTATACCCCTTCAGCGCCAGAACCATTATAGAGGGAGAGCGGTAAACACACAAAAATGAAGAAAACACAGTAGGTACATAGATAATTAAATAGCACCTGAGTATACAATGTTAGCTTTCGCGAAGCGGAACTGCTCATTATTGTTAATGCAAATAACATCTGCGGGGAGGTGATTCCAGTCATGTGAGGTCTGATTGGTAGAAGTATTTAGCTTTGCATCATTTATTTCATTATACCCCTTCAGCGCCAGAACCATTACAGAGGGAGAGCGGTAAACACACAAAAATGAAGAAAACACAGTAGGTACATAGATAATTAAATAGCACCTGAGTATACAATGTTAGCTTTCGCAAAGCGGAACTGCTCATTATTGTTAATACAAACAACATATGCGGGAAGGTGATTCCAGTCATGTGAGGTGCGCGACAAAACTAATTGGCAGAAGTATTTAGTTTTGCATGAATCGATGCTGACTTTGTAACGATGGTCAATGCAGTGGGATAAAATAAAATGGTCGAGGAATAATGAGATCACGGAGTGCAGAATGATGGTACAACTTGTGAAACAGTGCAATATATACGAGCCACTTTGCTCCGAAGCAAGAGTGATGGGAGGGAAAGATTTGATTCTATGGTAGATATGACTGCTTGCATTTTGTCGTAATAGCGGCCGGCATGTAGCCGGATTTGTCGTTTTGCGCAGCAATCACATCACTGAGTTTGTCCTGCACTCGCATCAAGTAGTTAACGAACACTGTCATATAAAACCAATGGAGTACACTTTTGGCAATAATTGTGGGTGCTCAAGCGGAGCAATTGCCGACAGGACAATACAAGACTAATCCCGCTCCTGTGCATTCTACCACCGCAGTAATTGTGAGGCAACTGTGGAATATTGTCAGATACTTAAATGAACGTGACTGACCGAAATGGTCTAATTACGTGATGCGGAGCAAAATCTTGCTTTTAAAGAAAATCAAATGTTGTGAGTTTTTCACAATACACAGGCGAAAAATACAAACTTCCTGAGAGGGGTTCGGCAGATATTTTGATTTACTGTGCAATTCTACGTTATGCGAAAAACAGTAAATCAAAATATCTGCACACTTTTACACAGGATTGTGCTGGAAGTGGGAGCTCCTTTGTAACTGTGGTAAATTTATTTCGTCCAGTTTGGACTAGCAAGGAGAGGCTTGGGTGCTGAGTTTCATGTTTGTCTGTGAAAGAAGATCAGTGCTGCCCCTGGAGACGCCAGTTATGACAGCTGCGGCATATGGTGCTGTGCAGTGGTGTTGTGTGCAGCGAAAAGTGTTTTGTCGGACGGAATGTGCGAGGCGATTCAGAAAAAGAAGGGGAGCTGCCTGGACTCAAATGTTCGGAGAACATTCTTCTGGACGGTGAGCGAGTGTGACGTTCCGAGCGTGCGTTACGAGGGCCCATATCTTCGGCGGAATCTTCCCTGTGCTGAACCCCGGAGGCACCCCGGCAAAGGACGCAGCTCGTTCCGTCCTACTCCCTCGTCTCCCCTTAAACGGTCCGCGTTCGACGGCGCCGCGTTGACGGAGCCCCCAGCGGCGGCAAAGCCACTGAAGGGGTACAATGGTACAAAGACGCCGGCGGGAGGGAAAGCCAGCCCAATTAGGCTGCCTGGCCGTACAAGGACACAGGAGAGGCTGACAACCCGACAAGAGAAGAAAGCTGCCGACGGGAGACAAACGACATCCCAACGAGGCAGGTCGGCAGGGGAGGCTGACAACCCGACAAGAGAAGAAAGCTGCCGACGGGAGACAAACGACATCCCAACGAGGGAGGTCGGGGGTGCCGCAGGCGCCGCCGTGGAAAGGAGGAAGAAGGAAACAATCCAGCCTGGAAGACAGGAGATCGGGCGTGGCCGGCGGAGCACATATAGCTGGCCAGTGCGGACGAAAGGCACGCTCTGGACGACATCGTTCACGAAAAGGGTCCTTCAGGCGCGGACACATGTGCGAAAAGTGCGTGCGATTCGCTGCGGCGCGTCGTTGCGACCGTCGTCGCAACGACCGAACGCAGCTCGTCGCATGCGTCCAACCTGCTGGATGCCAACGACGAGCCGCATGCGACAAACGCAACGACGGGAAGCAGGAGCCAATGCGAGCGCAGAGAGCGGCAGCGTCATGATGACGTAGAGCGCGATGCTCAGGGCGCTCGGGGCCGAGCCATCCCGTCTGCAGCCGGTGTCATAAAAACGAGCTAAAGTGTGTTCTTGACTTAAATAATAAACCCTGGGATGAGAAATGTGAAAGAATATGTCATTTTTGAGGATCGCTGACCAATACTGAGCTGCTGCTAAAGGTAACGACTGCGATACAAGCAAACTTCTTTCCACAACCGCTTCGCAGCTGCCGCTGGCCGGCTCGCCTGGCGCCCGCTCGCTTCGCTGCCGAAGGCGTCGCGGAAATTGACCATATTATTACTTTATTGTGAGATCATGCTGTTGACAGTAGAGCGATGTGTGGAGTAGGCCTTTTATTATAGCTCAGGCGACTTCCGAAGCGCCGGCCGCTGCGGCTTCGATACGAAAGAGGCTATAGGCCTAGCGACGACCACGGCAGCCAGGCAGTAGCAGAGCTCGTCGCCCAGAGCGCCCGCGAGCGGTGCCGTTGCCGAAAGCTCGCAACATAAGCAGGCATGCTTTGTCGCTGCTCGAGCAGACTTTCTGATAACAAGGCAATCTTGTATTTTCTTGGGATATTTGTTCACGATCACAAGCAGCGCTGAGGCACCGCTGCACGGCGGCGAAGTGTGACAGCGGTTGTGGGCGGAGCTTGGGTAGAGCGGCGCAGCGATGCTCACCGCTCCGTGTGTCCCTGCTTGCAGTGGGATGGCAGATCGCACGCGACGATCGGTGCGGCGCGTCGGCGAAGTTGTCGCACATGTCGGACGGCGCGCAGCTTCTGCCAGCCACCGACGGATCGCAACTCCGGAGCCCCTCCATCGCCCCCATGAAGGCGTCGCCACGTAAGCTCGGACGCCCCAGCCTCTGATGTACAATGTGTAATTATTGAATACATCACTTTGTTTAAACTGAGCCATACGGTGTCTTCTTGCCTCTCCGTCCCGTGTGGACCTGCGCATTATGTGGGGTCGTCACAACAACTTACCGTTGAAAAAATGTTCTTGCTCAGAATATCTGGGTATCGCTTGCAATAAATTCCTTCAGACCGTCTGTAGACTGTGCATACACTTTAGTCAGGAAAGTCTACACTTTCTATAGACAAATTCTATAGATATTGATCTGTAGACAATATAAATTCAATAGAAAGTCTATAAACAATCTGTAGATTCATGGTCATGCATTTTTAGTAGACTACTGTCTATCGACAGTCTGGAGATCATGAACAGATAAAAAGAAATGCCTATAAGAAGGCAATGGAGTCTATAAGAAGCCTATAGAAAGTCCATAGACCATTTTTATCACGGATGTGTGATACAGGCGGGAGGTTTCGGTTAAGGGTGGTCAAGCGAATAAACGCTCATGAAGGTGAAGTGTGCTTCACAAAGAGGGCACTAATGGTTCCCGGGAATCTTACGAAACGGTTAGCGGTGAGAGTAGGGAGTCTGCATTTATTTGTTGAAAGAGCACAGACTGGCGACGGGTGAATATGACAACGCCCCCCCCCGCCCCCCCCTCCTTTCATTTTGTACGCAATCGTCTCCGAATTACTGCAGATTTCATTATTCCATAAATTTCACAGTGATGTGCACACCCTCTCGAGCCCACGTAGCAGGTGATAAGTGCGCTAATGAGTTCTGCCGTTAATCTTTTGAGTCTTGGACTGTCTTGGACGTTGAACGGCTAAAGTTTCAGTGCCTGGTTTAGCCCAATGTGTTTACGTTCTGTGTTTGAGTGGACTTTAATAAGTAATTACTCCCTTATTATAATGCCTACATGGAAGCGGGTGGAATGGGTGAGGGAACAAACACTAGTTAATGACATCCTAGTCGAAATCACGAGCAAGAAATGGGCTTGGGCAGGGCATGTAATGCGAAGACAAGATGACCGATGGTCCTTGAGATTCCAAGAGAGGGCAAGCGTAGCAGGGGGCGGCAGAGAGTTAGGTGGGTGGATGAGATAAAGAAGTTTGCGGGGATACGGTGGCCGCAGCTGGAACAAGACAAGGTTAATTGGAGAGACATGGTAGAGACCTTTGCCCTGCAGTGGGCGTAGTCAGGCTGATGATGATGATTATGGTGAGAATTTATTCATCAGTACAAGAGGAAGAATGTGTCTAAACTGAAGCCTATACGCAGACAAAGAAGTCGGTTTTCTATACAACGTTTGTTAGTTTTTCTTTTTACATAATAAGGAAGAATTAGTGGTAAGCTACTATTAAATCTCCTTCTCGTTTTCGCTATAATCTTTATACAGCAAACAGTGAACTAGAAAAACGTCTTGAATACGGCAGCTTTTAAACGAAACCTGGACAAAAAACATTCTCAACCAAAAAGTCGCGCCGACGTGCGTATAGATAACATTTCAAGCTTGAAATGATCGTTTTCCCGGAAGAGGCGATGAAGCGATCACATACGAAAAGTGTGATGTGTGGTAAAGAGTCTCTGCAGCCCAAAGGGCGAAGTATTGTTTGTTTGTTTTCTTGTTTTTTTTTTGGCTGCGTGGAACGCAATACATGGTAATGCTACTAGCGCTGGTCATCAGGCCGATACTGAGGTGTTCAGTATTTTAATTTGGTAAAGTACGAATAATACTCGGCGCTGTTGGTATCAACATTAAGCGAAGGTTCTCAGCAGAATACATAAAGCCTATTACGTCACTAGGCAATGGCCAGTTCTAAAACATCGTCCGCTGCGGTTTCGATGCGACGCGGGTTAAGTCTTGTAACACCTAGCGAGTGGTGCTGCCATAATGCCCGCCGGCAGGTACATTCTGTTCTTGCTTCTACAGTTACAGATTTATTTATTTATTTATTTATTTATTTATTTATTTATTTATTTATTTATTACCTCAAAGGCCCCGGTTGTGGGGCATTACATGAGGGATGGGCGGATTACATGCAGATTATATAAAGATTACAGAGTACATAAAGATCAGGATACATAAATATTACAGGATACATAAAGATTACAGGATACATAAAGATTACTGATTACATAAGGATGGCCTCAATCTTTTTCTTGAAGTCGATGCAGTTGACGATGAGTACGGCTTCCGGCGGCAGCTCGTTCCAGTCCCGAGATGATATGACAAAAAAAGAACGGAAATGAGATGTAGTTCTTGCAGCGGGTGGGTATACGGTCTTGATGTGGTTGTTGCGGCTAGAAGGACGATGAGCTGTTGATATGATAGATGATCCTAAAGGTGAATGATAGAACTTGTGGAATAGGCATAGTCGAGATATTTTTCTTCTAGTTTCAAGGTTAGGCAAGGATGCTCTGGATTTTAAAGAGGACACGCTAGTATAGTAAAGTAGTCACAATAAATAAAACGGATAGCGCGGTTTTGAACTTTTGCAAGGATTATAGAAAGGTTAGATTGATGAGGATCCCATACTGCTGACGCGAATTCTAGTGTAGGTCGGACGAATGTTTTATAAGCTAATAATTTGATAGAAGGGGTAGTAAAACGAAGATTTCGACGTAGGAAGCCAAGAGTGCGGTTAGCGTCATTAGCGATGTTCGTGATATGCGAAGACCATGTTAGGGTATGAGTTAAGGTGATGCCAAGATACTTACAGGAAAGAACAGATGATACTTCAGAACCGAAAAGAACATATTTTGAGGGAATATGGGATTGCCTGCGATGAAAAGAAAGCATGCATGTTTTAGTAATATTAAGGGACATTAGCCAATGCTTGCACCAAGTTTCGATTTGGGTTAGATCAGTTTGGAGGGTGTCAGAGTCAGTTCTGCTGGTAATAGGGCGGTAGATAACACAGTCGTCGGCAAATAATCGGATGTTCGAGTTGACGTTCAATTGACATTTTTTCGTATAACGAATTATCGATATATCGAACTTTTTTGCGATCCCCTTTAAGTTCAATATATACCGATTCGTGGTTTACTTGGAGTTCAGCTGGCCACCTCTGTAATGAAGCCTCGTGAGCATCTGGGGTAATCATTGAGGTGGCCGAGGAGTATTTGCAGAATATGACCGGGCCCCTCTCGTGCGAGGTTGGTCGTTTTCAATGTCAGGGCTTGGGTTTTAATGCGGTCGACGGCTGAAACCCCGCAGAAGCGGGCGAGCCCTGTGAGGACCACAGCGATTGGCACCAAATGCGCAGTAGAGTGACCCCACAGTAGTCACTTCGTGAAGCGACTAAACCTGCAATCTCGTCATGACCTCTTCGGGCGAGGGACGGATTGTTTATGATCGGGCCTGCAGGCAGGGTGCCTTAGGGCATTGAGACCAGCCGAAGAGGAAGCAACGGATACGTGTAAATCATGTTCTGACCTCGCGATGAACGTGTGCCGGCCACGTGTTAACAATGTGCTGACATAGAGGTTGCCACATGTTGACGTCGTTCTGACCACGTGCTGGCCAGGTATATATCGTCCATGAACTGACCTCGTGTGGGCGACACCCCGTCTTGCACACGTGTTGGCCACACGCACTGGCCGTTTACTGTCATCGTTGCTTCGACTTCGCGCCAGATGGCGACGGCATCCTCCTCTCCTGCATGCTCACCTCCTCACTTGGAACTTGCCGGACGTCACTCATGCAGTTCTTAACAAGGTGATGGTTCGGGCTAGTGGGTATGCATTATGCTCCATAGCGCAGCAAGAACTCAGGGGACAAACACAAGCGCTTGTGTATGTCCCCTGAGTTCTTGCTGCGCTATGGAACATAGTACACTTCTTGTCAAAAGTTCAGAGTCCAGGCTTCAGAGAAGTGAGCACGAGTGTTTATCCCACCTTCAAGAAATTTAGAACGCCGGCGGTACGTGACGAGCCATGCATCAGGCCCGGATTCAAACCCCTTGTTCTATTTATCTTTGACAAAAGGCTTTGCGGAGCTTGTACCTGCTGCGCAGGCGGTGAGCAAGCGAACAGTTATTATAACGCAGAAGCCTATACGACGTGAGCACAAGTGGATTGCTGCGAACATCATTATCACCTGCTGTGAGATAACGAAACGGTACCGTACGTAGCTCTGTTGTGACTCCCCTGTCGTCGGGTCAGAAGGTTCCCTCGTGAGACACGCAAGACAATACACGGCACGCGCTGACCCAGACCAGCCCGCCGTGTTATCGGCGCACGCCCCAGAACGTGATGTTATATATTTGTCTCTCTGCTTCAGGTTCAATGGACTTGCTTTTTCTGCTCTTGTTACGCAAAATGCTCAGGGATAACATATCAATCTGGACTTTTCACTCAGCTGAAAGTAAAACAGATGAAACAACGCCATCTTATGAACACGGTACATCAAAATACTACATATATCCAAAGTAGGTACTTGCATATGGGCGAGTGTCCGTTACAGCTCCAGCATTCACAGCCAAATCACTTCAAATCAGAGTTGCGTTTTAAGACCAGAACTTGCGCGTAACCACACAATTGAGTATTACATTGGTGATGTGTCTAGCTTGTAGCGAAATCGCGCTGTTGTGTTTCTGCGAACTTTCCATAGAGGTCTGTCTGCATTGTTCATGCAGTGTATAATATAGCAGAACCTCGTTAATTCGAAGCCCTTCGGATCGCGCAAGAAAAAATAGAATTAAGCGAGTGCTCAAATTATCTAAAATCGAAGCAAAATAAAAATCTAACTAAACTAAGCTACGGCTCAGTTATAATACACTACGAGAGCCGCCATTGGTCGGCGTCGACAACTTGAAAAATTCTCTAAGTCAGCCTAACTGCTAAGTCTTTTTCCGAGAAAAAAAACTGGTTCACAGACTCATTTGCATTCCCGCTCTGCCCACAAAAGCGGTTAGCGTGAGGAGAAATGCGCCAGTCGTCTCCACTGTATTCTGTCTCGAGAAGATTTGTCAACAACAAAAAAAACTGTCGGTAACAAAAATTTTAGAATTATAATTTCTAAGCATTAAAATTTTAACCGTTAAAATTGAATACAAATATAAACAAAAATGTGTATATAATGCTAAAATTACAGAAATATAAAATATATAACCTTAATTCAACCGTCAGTTATATTTAAATCGCATTTTAAAGTGAAATCCTAGAACTTCAAATTTATACGCATAAAATTACAATTTCCACGACGAGTCCGCGACAACGACGAGTTCAAACGAGCTCCCAGCCTCAGCCTTTATGAGAACAATGGTTGTGCTCAACTCTCAAGTGCTAATATGCTTCAAAAACGTTTTGCGCTTGCCTTTCTGCTTTGCTTCGATTTTCGAAAATTCACTTTGGACGCCGTGACGTACCTGTGTCACACGCAGACAAGAAATGACAGTAAAATTAAGTCCCGAGAACGATAACGTCTGCAGGGCAGTCAAAAATTTTACCAGAGTATAAACAGTGCTAACGAACACAATATTTAGATAATGTTCAAATTTACTATAAAAGTTATCTTGCACACAATGCCGCTGTTCTTGCTTAACAAGTCAAAAAGCAGTAGTAGTTATGTACAGACCATATGCTACTTGATAGGAAGTTGCTACTAAAAACGTTGCATGTTGTTCTGCGTGTGGAATGGGGCGAGAGTACGCATTGCGTATGAGTTGCGGCGAACTCAGTAGGTCACGAGTGGCAGTAAGGCTAATGTCATTAAATTTTAGCAAGTGGCGCCGCCAGAATGTCATTAAAACTTAAGGCAAGGGCATAAAGACCTTTATGCATAAAGACATAAAGACAAGGGCATAAAGCATAAAACTGGAGAAAGAGGAAGCTTTGAGGTATATGCCGCCGTGAGGTGGTTTTTGCCCGCGCAGGCAAAAAAACGTCATTAAGCACCTAATGCCTTAAGCTTGAACGTCATTCGTGCTGTGCTACACAGGCGAAGCGTAATGGCAGTAGTCGTAATGACATTAGCAACCTAATGAGCTCGTCACAACTCACTCTAATTGCATTCGATGATGAAATGGGTAATCTTGTGCCCATGAAGCGCTTATGCCAACTGGCATATGCTTTGCATATAAAGAAATGCTCCGTAAGGTAACAAAGGAGATATTCATAATACCTAGTTGAAATAAGCAACTACGCAGGTAAATGCTTTTAACAGTGTAGCAACGTTTCAAAACTAAAAATAAACTTGACCGAATGCGACTGAAAAACAACCTACGGAGTTGGCAAGAGACACGGCTAAATGAACACGTTGCTAGAAAATTTATCTTTATTATTATATTTTCTAGTATTGGGAACAATTTCAACACGTTTTGTACCTTTGTCAACATTTTTATAAAATTTTAGAGCATCATCATCACAAAATAAAATGACATTAAATCTCAGCGTATAGCATCGGTTACGGAAATATTAGCATTAAGCAACTTAAGTCTTAGATGCCTAATGTCATTTTTTGTACCCGTTTGACAGGGGTAGTAGTCAAACGAATGAAGACAACCTGTTTAAATGACCGCCGCCTTATTACTCGGACGCAGCAAAAGCTAATAAATCGTCCGTTTGTTTAAAACAGAAATGAGTGAAAAGGGAGCAAGACGTCCTGTAGCGCACTCCAATTTATAAAAAGAGTCCAATAAAAGACTGCTTACTTCCCTGTTTACTCCCATATAGGTGTATTAGTGTATAGAGTGTAGGTCATCCAGGCGCCGTGATGAAAGGGACCTCTACGCTTCAATGGATCTTTTAACTGCTGAGTCTGGCTGTTTTCAATACATACGCCCGTGTTTTGCTATGCGAATTTTCTAGTGCTTGATGGTCACAAACCACACAGGCGAGCGATCAATCAGCAATCTGAAATAGATCAATAAAAGACTTCGATCAACGATGACTGACAGTTGCCTCTGCAATTTGTCGCTGCCGAGCGTGGAGACGGTGACTCTCAGACGGGTCAATGTTGAAGATCTCATCAACAAATTCTCCCAGCAAAAAGATCGAACAACGCTTGTAGTAATGTAAATACTTTTGTTTGTCTGCTTAAAAGATGGAAAGAGGGAAAAAACATGTTAACCGTATAAATCTGTGACTTTAAAGTTGAATTTGCCTGAAATACAGAAACATATCATGCACGACCACAGCCCACTACTTACGAGGTCTTGTTTTTTTTTTTTTTTTAATTGGAAGACGGCCACTCTGCGAAGATGGAATTGGAAGTTATGTGCACATCTACCCAGTGCACATGTACCGATTGAACTGCTAGGGGGCGTGCATCGTATCGTCCACATACGATAAATACAGAAAAAAGGCTACAATAAAGTAATCTAAGTCATAATCTGTCTTACAGATTAGGCGGAAAGGTCATAGAGCACTGGCTCCCCTGTTTAATGTATGCGGATGATATTTTAATGTTAGCAGTTAGCCAGGAATATTTGCAAGCCTGGTTAATTCTTGTGGGGACGAAGGAGACGCTCTAGGCTTCACTTTTAGCGCAATTCAGTCATGTTTGATGATATCCAACGATTCAACTGGTCAGGTGCTTGCAATACAAGGCCATGAAATACCCAGAGTGGCACAATACAAATATATCGGAGTATGGGTGAAGGAAGGACCGGTATACATGGAAAAGCATGAACAGACTGCTAGGTCAAAAGGGCGAAGAGATGCCGTGATAATGAAGCAGGGCATTAGGGGGGTACAACAAATATGAAGTACTCAGAGGTATTTGGAATCAAATAATGGTACAAGGGCTTAATTTTGGGGATGAAGTTTTGTGTCTAAGGCAAGCTTTGTGCCTAAGATAAGGTATTTAAACACTAATACAGAAAGAGCGTTGACTGCAATGGCATAAAAAGCCTATGAAAGTACCCAGTAAGTATGCAGGACACAACGACTCAGAAATAAAGAGCTTTAAAGGACAGTTAAAAAGCGCAGAAGGCAAAAACTGGATTATTTAATAGAAAAGAAGCAGTGTTGCACTATATCAAGATTGGAGAAGGCAGATCAGGGAGGAATCGTTCGAAGATAATTAAAGAGGGAGTGCCCTACCCTTTGAAGCTATATCAGGGTGTCTTAGAACGCGCAGATACAAAAAGAAATATAACCAAGGAGACATATGTGCAGTGTGTGGTAAATCTGCAGAAACAATTGAACATCTTATACTCGAATATGATGGTGGCTATCCGGATGTCGATGCAGGCACAGTCACTATTCCTGAGGCCTTAGGGTTTAGAAATAACAATAGTCAGGTGAATGAATCAGCGGTGGAAGTTAGCAAAAGCGATTGGAAAATTTGTGGCTCAAGCAGAGAGGTGACATAAGTTTAGAGGTATTGGACTGATAAGTATTGAAACAAAATGGCGAATTTATAGACCGATATATAACACCGTTAAAGAAATAGAAAGAAGAAAAGCCGAGAATGGTGGCAACTGCCAGCACCCTGTTTCAAAAGGGACGCTCCTTCCTTCCTTCGTTTTTTGTCTCGAATTGTGAATGCTCATTTTCTGCTCTATCGATTCCGTCCTATTCAGTATATCAGCAAGTTTCTGCGAAGTCTCTGTTCCCTGTTACTCAAGGAGCTGAATGGTCTCAGCCTCCATTCGACTAACCTGTTCTCCAGTTTGTGTATGCCCAGCATCGCATGCCTGTCGTCTCTCAAATTGACATGTTGTACACAACACCACGCGTCAGTTGGTGCCTTTTTCCGTCATAAATTTCAGTGAAGTCTTTGCCCCACCCGAACATCTTCTTTGTGCTACATATTTTCACATTACCTGCATTTAATACAGCAAGACTCAGGTGCAAGTTGTTTGCGGCATTCCAAGCAAAACGGGTAAAAGAGTAACAAAGCAGGGCAAATACACGGCACATATGATCTGGGTATGAGCTTGGGACTGAGGAGTTGCAGCTCCCCATAAGCCTGCATATTATAGACACCCAAGGGGATATGTATGGTGTTGTGTGTTATGGTGGATGACAGCTAGGCCACTAAAATAATTATTTGGTTTTTCACAGCACAGTGGCAGGACATCAATTAATGTAAGATAAGCACTCAATGGCCTCCGAAGCAGCTAACCCTAGGAGTGGGTCCAAACTTTTTACATTCCGTTTCTAGGTCATTTATTTGTAAATACAGGCTGACTAGCGCAGAATCTTGATAAAACAGCTGCAAATTGTGTGCAGTGCAGCCTTTCGAGAAAAGAACAGTCCTGAAAAATCATTGCTGGCGCCCATTCTTCGGAATGCTATAATTACTACAGGAACACTATGAAACGGCCAGGTGTGCAGTGCAATCTGCGAGAAAAAAAAAAGGGGGGGGGGGGGATAGCCAAATGTAGGCCGCAGTTGGGTCGATGCGAAAGAAGAGCGAAATGTAATATGAAGTAATCAAAGGCTATGGAAATGCATAATGCTGGCGGAGTTTCTGGTGGCGTAACACTGGCAACCTTCAGTGATTAATCTTTCAGCGCTTGGTGATGAACGGGGCAGGCGTAACGGGTTTGGTACTGCCACAGTTAGTGCGTCTGCACCGTAGAAACATAGTGGATGGTCGTCATACGAATATAGGCCTACCTCAGTCGTCATACGACGCTATTATTTACTCATAATCGAAAATGAGGGGATACGGGCACAGGGGTGACCCTGATAAAATAGGGCCTTCTGGAGCAGAGCAGTTCGTCATCGTTGGCAATAAGTGGCGTGACCAAACGGAGAGCAGTCGGAGGTCGACGCGTCCATCGTGGTACACATTCACTGGATTTGCGCGTGCTGCCTAAGTCATGGGACGAGATGGTAGCACTGATGACGTAGTGAACAACGTGACGACTGTGTACTACGTTGTTGAAAATGCGCGCGCTCTACAAACGCTCCATCATGGCTGCCAACCTAGTACTGGAGATGCTTGTCGTTCGCAGCACATAGCGTGTAGACCACTGTAGCCCGACACAAAACAAGCGACAGCTAGGGAAGCAGTCAGCACGTTAGGGAGGAAATTTTAAGGCGAAAACCTTTAATGGCTAATTCTCCCATCCGTCCGTCTGGCGTTACATCCAGCACCTGGGGTGACTCATCGACGAGCGCAGCTGCCAAAAGGTACGTCATCTTCTTCGACAGGTGGAGCTGTCGGCGCGGCGCGTCGAGCGCTGCTCGAACATTGGTGGTGGTGGTAGTGGTTTTTTTAAAAAAAAAAAAAAGTGAAGCAAAAGAGTGTTGCCGGCCGCGGCAATTGCTATCTAATATCTTAAGCACCCGAGCTGCAGCCGGCGGAAACGAAAGGGAAAGGGAGAGGATAGTGAGGAGAAGTATAGAGGGGAGCGACAGCGAGAAAGGACAGGGTAGAGCTTTGTACACTATTTACAAAATACAAAAGTAATCAAGTTCGCGCCGCTCGCGCGCTAATGTCCAAGCATTACGAACATTGCGCTGCTCCGTCGTCGATCGGTGTGCGGCAGCTAGTGGAGGAGGATGGCTCCCAAGCGGTGCTGCCGTAACAAACATAGGCAGTCACCGGCAGTCGTCAAAGTAGCGCGACAAAGACTTTCGCCTATAGCGCATTTTAGTCTGCCAAAATGCCCCCATAGTTTTTGAAGCGAGTTTTAAAAACACACCTAATTATAGACACACCCCCATAGCCGGTATTTTGCCTTTTTATGTTGTTCGTAATTTTATCGCCGATCCGCATATTCCCTGTCATCGTGCTACCGCGCAGGAATGGCACAGTTTCGCCACACACGTGTGTGTACAGCTTATGCGCACGTTGAGAATCACAAGGCGGTCCAGGGCGGCCGCGGCGCCACGGCTCAAACGGTAGTCACTGCAGCAGACTGCAGCGCACACGGAGCAGGCCAACGTTTTTAGAGGTTGAAGAACCCCTGCAATTCTGGCGCACACTAATAGCGTACTCCAATCAGCGATCCGGAGCAGTTCTCCGAATTCGCGAAGGAGCAAGATGTCTAAAGTCTGTGGACCATACCGTCACGGTCTAATAAGAACTCAGGATATGAATCCAAATAGCCCACTGAAACACGCGCACTCCTCGGTTTCGCAGAACGAGAAAACTTGCTCAGGATCGCTATTTCGTAGTGGAATCTACGGGGGCACTGCTCCAGGTTGGCTTGCAGAGAGGAGCAACTGAGGCTCGAGTGGACGGTGCGGAAACAGCACAGGTATAGATACACAGAGGTAAAGAAAGTGTTGGTTTCAATTTTTCGGGGTATTTGTGACTGGGGTACGGTAAGGTAGTGGTGTGATGGTGGTAACCGAGTCATGTCGTGTCGGATGCCGTGAATAGTGTTCGCTAGTGGTGCATTTTCCCAGCCCTGCATCGACGCAGAGTCAGGGAAGGCATGCAATTGAAGGTGCATATGTAGTCGGTTCGAATCCCTGTCACAAGCTAGCCTCCAACATGACTAGCACACTGTAAGCTATATGCAACGAAAAATCTTGCGACACCGCCCGGAACGGTGTACCACGAACGGTTGCGTCACAATTTCGGCACAGATATTGTCGGGGAAACTGTACTCCGGTAACGGTAGCAAGGTACACGGCATGCTATAAAGGTGTGTACTTGGTTTATGGGGCTTACCGTCACAAAGCGACTCAGGCTATGAGGGACTCCGCAGTGAAGGACTCCGGAAATTTCGACCACCTGGGGCTATTTAACGTGCACCGATATCGCACAGTACACGGGTCTCTAGAATTTCGCTATTACCGTTACCGGAGTACCGGAAGCCCACGCGCCGCCAGTGCGCATGCGCAGATTGCCTAGAGGGCGCCACCTACTCGGCAGTTGCGTGCTAGCCTGCCGCATTGGAACCGATCAGCGCGTCCACACTGACGGTGGGTGGGCTCCCGGTGGTACTGTTACGGTACACGGTATTCTCAAGGTGTCTGGTGCCGCGCGGTGCTGCACTTTTCCTTTCCACGACAGCAGAGAGCGCCTGCGGCGGCTCTTCTATGGTCAGAAAGAATTTTTCAAGAGCTTATTTCAGTAATTTTTTCCGAATTCCAAGGCTGCCACGCATGCGCTTTGGCTGTGGACTAGCGATCGGCCACACGAGGAGAGAGCAGGTCAATTTTCGACCAGCGCGAGGCTGCGCACATAACAATTACGACGGCGATGTGAGCAGCACAGAAACAGTTTTTTAAGGCGGAAGCCTTTAATGCCTCATCGTTGTAAGCAGAAGTTGTCGACAGAAATGTCACGCTTTTCAATTGGTCGAAACGGTCGTGACGTCACGGCGAGGTTTAGGTCTTGTGGGGACGCCTTCGTCCCCTGCGTTCGCTTTCCCGCATTGCACACCCCACTGTTGTTAGCTCCCCCCGAAAAGCACTCCTCTCGGTTCGGTTACTTTTAACTAACAGGGGAGGTCGCTCGCGTCGCAGCGACACCAGCGCCACGGATGGCGTTTTGCTGCGCGCGCGCGAGGGATAGCGGGCTCTCTTCTCCTTGGGTCCGGGAAGGCGAGTGGACGTTTCGCTCGCGGCTCCGCTCTTCGTCGACGGGCGCCTCTTGGTCGGAACTTGCTCCCGCCGAGCCCGTCCCGTCCGGCCTCGGAGTTTTTCCCCTGCCCTACCGTGGGCGAACGTTCGCTCGTAACCGTGCTGGTGAGTCGGACATCCTCGATTCCTCAGTGTATTTTGTTGCTAGCTGGCGTTATTGTTGTTATAGCAATAAATGCCTTGTTTGTGTCAGCCAGTGTGTCGTTCCTTTGTTCCCGTGGAGCAAGGCCCGCCGTGCGCTCGGTAGCGCTCGCGACCACGGGGTGGGGTCCGCGCGGCTTTGATCTCTGTCAGCCGCGCTTAACCGGGGAGAACGTGTTTATCTCCCCGATTTAAACCCCACAGTGTCCATCGAGATATGAGAGACACATACATTTCCTTTCCTCAAAAACCAATTTGCCGATGAGAAAGGCGTAGAACCTTTCCTCAAAAAGCGTTGCGTTCAAAGGGCAACGCATCGCGCCGAACGGCTGGTGGCGTTCCGTTCCGTGGACCGCCTGGCAGCGCTACAACACGCTGTCGCGTTCCACTCTTAAAGGCGTCATAAAGGCGTTAAGCGTCATTGATTGGCAGTTAATGCACCAACAGAATGTGAAGTTAACAATCGCGTAGCAGAATGCAGCACTCAGGCTTTCGCCTTTCACCACTTTAGCTGCTAAAGTTCCTCGTAATTTTTTCGAATATCATTTTGATGCTTCGAACAGAAAACACACGGTAAGGCTCAAATGGAACAGCAGATTCTATTCTCAATCCAAAATTTCAAACACACTCACGGTTACTCATGGAAGAATAGCGCAGCAAACAATTGAAAGAAGAGACTAGTTTCGGTTTCGTTCTCGCAAAATATTTGCCATTATTTGGCGAAGCGTGCCGCATATGAGCACTTGCGTGGCAATGTTTATGGGGCGCCATTAGCAGATTGGCGAAACTGGCGCAGGTGTTCCACCAGGGCGCTTGTGCAAAGTGTGCCAGTGAATGAGCAATGAACGTCACGTACAACTCTTTAGACCAGAGCCGATAAAAATTCACAGCAACTCGGAATAACCCGTTCTGCTTCAAGGTTTCCTAGCTGCACTAAACTAAAGGAACATTTTTACGTGACAAAGCAACGCTATGAAGTCGTAGCGGAGGGGTACCCCGATCGCTGCGGCTTCAACGCTTACCAATTTCAGAGCACTCAAGATTATGTTGCAGCTCTCAGTTCACAAAATGCAGGCTTCGGGGCCAGGACTGCACCCACCTAGGGCCAAATAGCAAAGTGTGCCAACAGCTGATAAAATCGTGTGGTTACAATGTCGACATTCATTAGCATAACTGAGTCTGTGTGAAGCTCATTTATTACACTTTATATTAATACAACAGGAGTAAAAAAGACGTATATAATTGAAAACATGTTTTATTTACATACCAGCATGAAGTGGAAAAATGTGAGCAGCTCACTCAGAGCAGCAAATTCTAAACAAAACGCGACAGCTCTAAATCAAGGTTTGCTAAACGACTGCTCTAGCAGCAAAGTTACTATCAAGGCAGTGATAGTAACAATCAATCCACATATAAATACAAGACATGAAAAAAAAGGAAAACCAGAATGGATCTAAACAAGCACACAAAGAAACAACGTATGACCGGTAAGCACGCTGCCTGTTTAGAAAATGTGTGTCTTGCACTGTGATGCACTCTTGGGCAATGATGATTTTGATGACACTTGGTTGCATTCCATCCTCTGCTTCTATGTACAAACTCGGATGTCTGCAGCCTGACAGCTGCGATGAGCTCGACGAAAAAAATGTGCTTAGACGAGCACTGCATGGTGAAAACAGGGGGGGGGGGGGTTAAACGAGCTAAAATTAGCACCTGCCAAAGTAACAAAGCAGCACTGCAAACTCAGAGACACCACTCTTTTCAAAAACACACTTCCACATAAAAAAAAAATCAGTTTTCAAAAAAAAACTTTTCACACTGCTAAATGCCAGGCTTCGGTGCCAGTACCTACATTCAAAACTCGGTATAACGAAACGCTTTACGAAATAATGAATACAACAAAGCAACAGCTATTCCTGTTGGAAACTACCATACAAGCCCATGTATGTGATATCTCGTTTTTACGAAATAAAATTTTCCTACAAAGGGATATAATGAACCCTGCTGGACATCTCACGTTGAGTGCATCAATTTGTAATGCTGCTTAGCACCTAGTCATTTATTTGTTGTGGTAAACAAATTACCACTCCCTCAGTCAAGCACCACACACTCGAAAAACTTCTCTCAAGCGAAGCCCGCACGGAGCATTTCTCTGGAAGATTTGTGGGTGTTGGCTTAGACACAACGAAGTTTTCGATGGCAATGCCCAAATCTTAGTGGACACTAGGGCACACGTCCCGCTGAACGATGTCATGCAGCGTGGTGTGCCTGGCCCACTGCGCCTCGACGCATTTGGCAAGGCAATAAGAGTTCCAGTTTTCCAAACTCCTCCCTACCAGCTGCGAAAGAGCTCTGCCCTTACAAAAAATTTTAGTCCATAGACTGCCCACAGACATTTGTCTATAAAGTCGATAGACTTTCTATAGCAAACCTTATAGACTACTCTATATAGACAATACAAATCCCACAGACAGTCTATAGAGAATCTATATATTTGTGACCATACACTTTTAGTAAACTTAGTCTACAGAAAGTCTATAGACTATGAATTGTCAAAAGGAAATTTGTATAAAGAGGCAACAGTCTACAAAAAGTCTATAGACCATTTTTACAAGGGTCACGCTTCCCATGTGCCATGTGCAAGTCAGTGTGTTTTCGTGGTGTGGTCGTGTGGTTTGACAGTCTGGCAGTACGTGTGCCTGGTATGCTGGACGGTATCAACGTACCGCGAGTTTCACAAGGCCATGATTAGTCACAGCGGTGGTAAACGAAAGAGGGAGAGTGCTTTTGTCGACCAGAACATCACCGCGATAAAGGCATATGCATAGGTTATGGAAAACATTGGCCGTGATCACGCCTCTCAGTAATGAGACATCGCCACATAATTTGCACGCCCCTTTTCTGAAGCCTTAATTCAAAGAAAAAAAGTGCACAAATTATGCGAGTAAACATGGTAAAATTGCCAGGCTCCAGCACACTGTACCATGTTTTTCGCCAGTATTTACAGATTCAGCTTGCACACGTCTACCTAGATCAGCTGTCGCATAACTGGAGACTACTACTCAATAAACGGGCGCTACATGGACCACTAATACCCCTGTTACACGGGCGTTTTCAACGGCAGTTCAGTTGACCGTCAGTTGAACTGAACGGCAGTTAGCAGTGTTACACGGCAGCGCTAACTGCCGTTCAAATCTCAACGGCAGTTGAGTTCGACTGAGATCGGAGGTCCAAGTTGAACAGCCAACTGTCAAGATGGCGTCCAACGGATAAAAAAATTTCCCGTAGTAGATTGTCCTGGCTCAGTGTATTGCGGCAAACTAAGAAAACACTCCAAATAAAACTGGAGACGCATTAAACACAGGTTGACATAGCACGTGCGTCGAGCAGTCGAAGTGAGAAAACACACAAAAAAACGACGACGACCAGCGAACCCACCCACATCGGATAGTTTTGGCTACGAACCGACATCGTCACGCAAATTTTTGCCCAAAAGCAAAAAAAAAGGCACAAAATTTGTCGCTATAGGAAAGAATATGCACAAGATGATCATTTACTACACACAAAAAAATGTATACGCTGTTTTTATTTACTTTCATTTCGCTCTAGAGGCGACGTCACGTGGTTAGTGAGCTAACTGAACTGAACGCGAAGTGCTCGTGTCACAGCAAGCGAATCCATTTGAAATCAACGACAGTTGAAATACTCAACTGAGGGTTAACTGAACTGCCGTTGAAAACGCCCGTGTAACACGGGTATAACAGAGTGAACGTTGGTAATCAGAAAAGCACGAGGAGGAGTGAATGGGCCGACATTTACAATTTGTGGAATCCACTCTTGCACATAAATGAAACAGAGGTATCTTACACCATATTGTTTAGACGAAACAGAATGTTAATGGCAAAAGGAAAAATATTCACATTCTAGTCTTGTCACTTAAAGGAAGTCAACGAAGACATTAATGACAGCAAAACAAGGCTATGCACCCTCCTATACGGTGCAGGCATTGTAACTTAACCCTTTGAAGGTTTTTGCCGTATATGTACGGCGGCAGTTTTCTGTCCCGCAAGGTCTTTGCCATTTGAAATTTTGCGCCAAAAGAACAATGCGTCCTCACTGGGGGGTGCTGCCACCTCTTAGGACTTACAAGAAGTGTTTGAATTTTGTGCTGCCTTCTTACGGACATAAGCAGAACTTATGTCTAGCTTTAGCGCGGCGGCACAGACTGCGGCAACACCCCTTTTGTAGTTTTGGTTTCGCCGCGTGATCGCAACGGAGTCGCGCGAAATTTGAGTTTTCTTTTTGTCAGCACTATCTTGCAGGGGCTGCCGAAGTTGATTTCTATCTTTATTGGCGCTGCTCTTAGCTTGCTTATCACCGTTGCTCGCGAGGTATTCTCGCCCTCTGTGGCAACGTGCACACGCGGTTTCGATTCCGCCGCGGGATCGCAACGGAGTCGCGCGAAACGTGTTTTCTCTTTGTGGGCACTGTTTTGCAGAGGCGGCGAAAGTTGATTTCTATCTTCATTGGTGCTGCTCGTAGCTTGCTTATCACCATTGCTATTCTATTCAACATTTTCCAGTTGTGAGTGATGCTGTCACCAAAGTACTGTTCCTAATTTTTTTTTACTATTTATTCTCGATTATCTACGATTCAAGATCCGCAATAAAGTAATTTGACCACCTGGGAAAGTTTTCTTCAAAATAATTCGGCCCTCAAAGGGTTAAGACTGTCCCTGCTTACCAGCATAATTTTTTTTCAAGACCCTCAACACTGGCAAGTGTCCAAAGGTACTCGACGAGGCAACAGTGAAACCTGTTTTCTCAATGCCTACCAATTCAGAGCCACACTTCTGCAAGGACTTTGCCAATGCTTCCGTAAACGAAACTACTGGCTGAAATACTGAAACCCTTCGTTGCAGTACCATTTAGCAGAATATCAGACTTTGGTTTTCGTTCAAGTTCTATAACGTGATGCGGTGTGACTGCACGGTATATTCTCTTCCAATGCATATGACCAAGACGTATGAAAGACACTGCATGAAAATTCCCGAGCCATTTGGTAAACACCATTTGGTGAACATCAAACACTTACCCACTTCATGCTGAAATATGTAGGGCAGCGCCTTAATTCCAAACAGCTTCACAAGACACTATATGTCTTATACAGCAAGTAATTCAACAAATAGCAAGGCTCTGCTAACATCAAGATCGTAATTTTGAACTGCTTTCGTTAGTATAGACCTTAGCCTGATAAGCAAGTTTATAATATACACACAGGAAAAAGTGTAGAAATTAAACAAGCAAGTGAAAGAAAAAAAAAGGGTTTAGTTTTGCTTGACTTTTCTTAGATGTTCTCTGGTGCGTTCAAACACACCAGATGGCTGTAGCAGCATGAGCAGTCATCAGCTCAACTGTCACAAACTGTGCAGTTACAGTGCGGGAGGCAAAACACTAAAGCTTGATTTCCATTCTTTTAAAATGGGCTTTACAGTATGCAGCTTGTTGTTTCCTTCATTTTCCCAGGAAGCTTGCCATTTGGCTCTTAGTTTGCTACGTACTAAATTCATGTAATCCCTAGGAGGCAAATTCACATGTTTTATTTCCATGGTTCTGGCTTGTGCAGCACACATGTCGGCTCTCTCATTGTCCCTAATACCAACGTGACTGGGAACCCAGCAGAATTTTATAACATGTTTTTGTGCTGTGACCTTTACTATCTTGTGTATGATGCTCCCTATCAGTGGCTCCGTGGCATTTTTGGAGTTTAATGCTGTAAGGACGCTCAGTGAATCTGTATAAATGATGCTGTTTTTGATGTTTTCATTTGTTATTTTCTGTACCGCAACACAAATGGCATAACACTCAGCGGTGAACACTGTAGCACATGAGGGCAGTCGTACTGCATTTTTATTTTTTCCTTGTATTACTGCGCTTCCTACATGAGCACGAGTTTTTGACCCATCAGTATAAAATGCAGTATAATTTCTGTATTTTTGTTGTAGTGCTAGATATTCTTGTATTATATGGTCGTGTCGTGTACAGGTTTTCCTGAGGCGTGTTAGTGTGACGTCACACACTGTGGGGAGAGTGTACCACGGTGGTAGCGCTTCGTGTCTTGGGGCAATATTTTTGATTTCATTTAGTATGTTCAGAGCTTGACATTTTTCTTCGAAGCACAAGAGCAACGGCTTAATCGCATGCGGCTTGTTGTTGAAGAGTATTCGGGATGGGCATTTCGTGACAATTGGGTAACAGAGATGTTTGGGCTGAGAAAGGATTTTGAGGATGTATGCACAAGTTAGTGCAGTTCTTTGATCGTCTAAGGAAGATTCATTAGTTTCCGCATACAGACTTGCTATTGGGGAAGTTCTGTAAGCACCGGAAGACAACCTTAAACCAAGATTGTGGACAGGATCCAGTCGTTTTATGTAGGACGCTCTTGCTGAGCCATATACTATGGACCCATAGTCTAACTTAGAGCGAACCAGAGAACGATATATATGTAACAGGGAAGCCCTATCAGACCCCCAGCGTTTTCTTGATAGTAGTTTCAGCACACTGAGGGCCTGGGAAGCTTTTTTCTTTAAGCTGTTTATATGTGGCAAGAAAGTGAGCTTTTTATCGAAAGTTATCCCTAGGAATTTATGCTCTTGTTTGACAGGTAGTGGGATTTGGTTTAAATATAGTGTGGGGTCGGCCTGTAGGCCTCGTCTCAAAGAGAACAGAACCGCTACTGTTTTCTGAGGGGAAAATCTAAATCCGTTTCTATCTGCCCAGGTAGCCAGTTAATTTATTGTTATTTGTATTTGCCGCTCACAAGTAGGTATGCTGGAAGACGTGCATGCTATTTGGAGGTCGTCTACGTAAACTGAGTACATGATGGATTTTGGGATTACTTTTCCTATGGAGTTCATTTTGATGACAAATAAGGTCGTGCTGAGGATGCACCCTTGGGGCACACCAGTTTCTTGGATAAAAGTCTTGGAGAAGGTTGCGCCTAGGCAGACTCTGAACGTGCGATTGGTCAGGAAGTTGCTCAAACAGCTCAGCATCCTGCCGCGGATACCTAGGTCCGCTAGGTCACGGGAGGATACCGAACCTCCACGTGGTATCGTAAGCTTTCTCCAGGTCAAAGAAGACACCGATACAGTGTTGGTTGTGGATGAACGCTTCCCGGACTGTATTAAAGCGTACAAGGTGATCGGTTGTGGAACATGTCTTTTTAAACCCGCATTGGTGTATATCTAAAAGTTGCCGAGACTGAAGTATGAAGGTTAGTCTGATGTTTAGAATGCTTTCGAATGATTTTGCTACGCAGCTAGTGAGTGCTATTGGCCTGTAACTGGTGGGACTAGTTGGTGGTTTGCCAGGTTTTAGGAAGGGTACTATGATTGCTTCTTTCCATGCATGGGGGATTTCTCCACTCATCCATATTTTATTGAAAAATTTTAGGAGAGCCTCTATGGCAGTCTCAGAGAGGTGAGCAAGCATGGCATAATGTATATTGTCTGGGCCTGGTGCTGTCTTTTTACCAGATGTTAGTACTGTGTTTAGTTCCTGCATTGTAATAAGCTGATTGTAGTCTTCATGTATGCATGTCCCGAAGGGAAGTTTGTTTTTATACTACTGTTTTGTGCTTTTGAAATGTGTGTGTGTGGTTGGATGAGCTAGAAACTGTAGAGAAATGCTCACCCAATATGTTGGCCTGCTCTTCTAATGTTGTTTGAGTACCGGGTGTTGTTAGCATTGGAAATGTAAAAGGAGAAAATTTCCTGTGAATTTCCGCACCTGCTCCCACATTTTCTTTGATGATATTGAGCTGTTTATCGAGGATATGTACTGTTGCCATGATGCCCTTTCTGCGTTGCGTCTAATGTATCGTGCTTTGGCTCTAGCCCTTTTGAAGGTGAGCAAGTTCCCTGCAGTGGGATATCTGCGAAGGTTGCCCCAAGCCTTGTTTTGCTGCTTTTTAGCTAATGTGCATTCGTTTGACCACCAAACTTTATGTGTTTTTCGTGCAATTTCAGATGTTTGTGGGACTGCTTCTATTGCTGCAGATGTTAAGCATGTCAAAAATTTTTCATTTATTTCTTCTATCGTAAGGGTTTCGGCATATTCTTTTTCCAGTGTGGCCTTTGTTCTGAAAAGTGCCCAATCGGCGAGGTGCATTTTCCATCGCCGTGGCTTCGTAGGGAGGATGGATGTAGCTGATGTTAGATTTAAAACTGTAGGTAAGTGATCACTTCCCCGTGGGTCATCTAAACCATCCCAAATAAAATCATTAAAAACCGATGGTGATGCAAACGCTAAATCGAAGCAGGTCATTTTTCCAGAGCTCGGGCAGCAGTACGTTGCTTTTCCTGTGTTCATTAAACATATGCTATTTGAAAGAATAAAATCTTCGATGAGCTGACCCCTGGAATCAGTATGCTCACTTCCCCAGAATGAGAAGTGTGCGTTAAAATCCCCAATTATCAAATATGGCTCAGGCAACTGTCCCAGAAGTTCTTCTAGGTCATGCATGGTAACTGTGTTGGTTTGGTTTTATGGGGTTTAACGTCCCAAAGCGACTGAGGCTATGAGAGACGCCGTAGTGGAGGGCTCCGAAAATTTCGACCACCTGGGGTTCTTTAACGTGCACTGACATCGCACAGTACACGAGCCTCTAGAATTTCTCCTCCAAAGAAATTCTAGCCGCCGCGGCCGGGATCGAACCCGCGTCTTTTGGGTCAGCAGCCGAGCACCATAACTGCTGAGCCACCGCGGCGGCGCTGGTAACTGTGTTGTGTGGTGGTATGTACACAGAGCATATTGTTATTGTTTTATGGCTAATGATGTTTACTGCGACCGTTTCTAAGTTTGTCTTTAATGATACCTCTCTTGCAGGGACATTGCTTTGCGTAATGATAGCGACGCCTCCCGAGAGTCGGCTAGCTTGCACTCGGTCTTTCCGGAAAATATTATATCGTTTTAGGATGTTTGTGTGCTGTGGCCAAAGGTTCGTTTCCTGCAGGCACACAGCTGTAGGTGCCATTGTTTTGAGCATATCGGTTATGTCTGTGTAGTTTCTGTGTAGACCTCTACAGTTCCACTGTATTAGATATGCCATTGTGATAAGCTGGGGATTGGGGAAAGTTACTTATTTTCAGGAGCAGTGATTCGTGGTTTCCCTTTTTTCTCTAGGGAGTCTCGCCGCCGCTGCAGCGGTGGCGAACCAGGAGTTAAAGCCGTCGCCACTTTCATGGCGCCGGATTTCTGCGGAGACACCACGGATGTGTGAGTTTTAGATGTCGGCGGACTTTCGCTGACATCCATATCCTCCACGGTGGACGTGGAGGATGCTTCTTGGTTGCGATGGCCCGTGGCCTTCACATTCGTCTTTTTTGCTGGCACCGCTGAACCAGGCCCTGCTCCAGCGGCAGAGTCTCTTGGGCCAGCAGTTGCCTTCTTAGAGGGGTGGGGCGACAGGTCCAGTTCAGCAGAGCTGTTCTGGATGTTTGTCGCCGAAGATGCCGCTGCTGAAAGTGGGGCCTGAGGGCCTCCGGCGAGGATCGCAAGGTCTTCCCGCGAAATTTTCAGCTCTGTGGACTGTGTCACCGAATTCTGTGGTGGGGACTTGGTTGTCGACCCCAGGTCCTTCGGATCGACCTGTGTGCCGACAGAAACCGAAGGCGGCGGCGGTCCCCGCGTCACCGCTTCGGAGTATGTCCCTTTCTGCTGGAAAGAGGCGCGTTTTTTTGCCTCAAGGTAGGACAGGTTTTCTGTGGTCTTCAAAGTTATGATTTGTTTTTCTGTTTTCCAGACTGGGCACGACCTGGAGTACGCGCCATGTGTGCCATTGTAGTTGATGCATTTTGGTGTACGTTCACATCTTTCCTCGGTATGTGCGTCTTCTGCACATGTGACACAAGTGGGTTTACCTCGGCAAGCCAAAATGCTGTGTCCAAAGCGCTGGCACTTGAAACATCGTCTTGGATTCGGTATGTATGGGCGGACTTTACAATGGAGGTATGCGGCGTGGATGGAGTCAGGCAGAGTTGTGCCATTGAAAGTTAGGACAATGTGTTTTGTATTGATTTCAGCACTGTTTCTCCGGATGGTTATTCGTCGGGCTGCTATTACTCCTTGTTGAGCTAGTTCTTCCATTTCAGCATCGGTACTCTGCAGGAGTTCATGTTCGGATATGACGCCCTTTGAGTGGTTGAGGGTGCGGTGCGGGGTTACCTGTACACTTGTTTCTCCAAGATTCTGTAATGACATCAGTTTGGTGCTCTGTTCTTTTGTGTTTATTTCTACAAGGAGATCTCCGGTTCGCTGCTTTTTTGCTTTGTAGTTTCTGCCTACACAAATCTTTAGAGTGTTGGCGATCACAAATGCAGACAAGTTTGCTACAGGTTCATCTGTATTTGAGTGAACCATGAAAAACTTCGGAAACGTTTCTGGTTTCTGTGGCATCAATTTTTTCGCATCGGTGCGACCCCTTTTTGGGGGCCGATCAGATTTTTTTGCAAATTTTTCCATACGGCATGTACTGGCTAAGGGTTCCTAATACTCTGTCGCCTCTGATTCACCCTTATGCACAGAGGAAGGTCCCGGGACTCCCCGCCTGGTAGACAAACGAGGAGCCCATCGGCCGAGGATTGACCACTTCCTCGACCGCCACCGTTCATGGTTTCTTCCCTCCACCTTTCAACCTATCGCCACGGTACGGATGACAGCTTCGGTATGGGGGCTAAGGGTCCGTGGTGGCGCCAAGCACCAACACCTCGTTTCAAAAGGTGCCCCTGCGGGATAAGCTGCTGTCACTACTATATGCATTAGTTTCTGTATTTTGTTGGTATCATAAAGCCCAGTTCCTCTGTTCCTCCATGTGACATTCCTTCGTCTATTGTCTGACTGTCTGCCACACGCTCTCCGCCAAATCAACGTGCACCTCGAAGTAGCGAGGTGGGAGAAGAACCTGACCTTTACTAAGTAACGCCCATGTGCTAAGCGGAGTCAGTGAATGCCAAGAACCCCAGGCAGTTGAAATGAACCCCAAGCACTCTACTGAGGTGCCGCTTTCTCTCTACTTTCTTCTGCTCCCTACTTCCTCCCTTCCCACAAAGTGCAGCTGAGTTGTCCAGAGAGTTAGTTACTGCACCTTTCCTTTCCTGCACAACCAATTTTCTGCGTTCCTGTCCACGTGCAGCCCAAACCCTAGAAAATGCTGAAGTTTGGCAGATCCTTCCATTTTGGATAAAAAAAACCTAAAAATAAAATTATACAGCCTGCAAAAATATCTTCGAAAACATATATGCCATGCATAAGGGTGGTGCAGTTGTTGTGAGGAAAGGCACTGTAATGGTCTCAACTGTAGTGCACACCCAAACCATGTTGTGAAGTGTTGGTAGAGAGAGTCTTGCTATAGTAGAATACTCAGGATTAATTTAAATCTAACCAGTTTTTTTTTAACATGCACTGATATAACGCACAGCACACAGGCGGGTTTGGGTTTCATCTACATCAAAACGTGGCTGCGATGACTAGCATTCAATTCTGCGACCTCATGCCGAGATATTTTGGTCGCTGCTTCTGGCAAGTTCTTACGGAGCCACGGTGATGTCTTGGTAGCACACTTGTAGTTTTGGACTGTTTCTGTTCACTGCATCGTCTTTGTGCTTGAATAAGTACTGTTATTGGATGTTAGTTATGGCGTGGTCATTTCCCTACCTAAACCCCTCCTGCCTGAATAAATCTTCATTCATCATGTCATCCCGAGTCTCGACTCAGTTCTTACGGCTGCCTAGGCCGACATCACATTATCGACCAAGGACGGGATCCGTTAGACGGATCTATGAATCTGCAACAAGATAATCATCAACTAAGATAAGACAGCAGTTGACAACATGCAATACAGCTCACTGAGAAGACAGAACTAGACCAGTACAAAGAATTGATTTCATGACTCACAGTCATTCTTCTGCCTTGCAGCCTTCAAGGCCTGAAATGGGGATGGAAAGGTTGGGTGTAAAATGCAACAGAACACACTAGGAGCAGCAGTAGTCATTACGATTTTATAGAGGCAGAAGCTGGACATCAGCTCAGTTCCCTAATTCATTAATTTCTGGGTGACAAAGAAGCTATAAAGAATTACGAACCCGACATGCTCCCCTTCTCACTCCTACCTCACTAGTTCATTAGCAGCAAAGCCGGTAGGGCACTAAATTTCATACAGCGGAGTTTAAGGTCCTCGCAGCCAAACCTCAGGAAAACTGCTTTTCTTTCTTGTGTTTGACCTATCATTGAATATGCCTGTATTGTATGGGACCCTGCACATCGGGTGTTAATTGAAAAACTTGAAAAAATTCATAACAGAGCAGCAAGGTTCGTCTTGGGCAGGTACGGGCGAAGGGATAGTTGTACAGCCATGAAAAAAATTGCAATGGGAACCACTCGCTTCCCGTAGAAGAAAATTGAGGCTAAAAACGGAAAAACGGGGATTGATTTTGAAAGTTACTTAAAACAGCCCTTTTACGTTTCTCAACGACATGACCATTCCCGTAAAATTAGAGAGTACTGTACCAGGACGAACTTGTTTGCAAATTCATTTTTTTGTTAAAACAGTGCAACAGTGGAACCGGCTTTCCGAAATGCAAGTGTGCTCTGCAAGTGAAGATGCATTTTTTGCCAATCTGTAACCCCCCTGCTATAACGCCTTCGGGCAAATGCGGGGTAACTCTTGAATAAAGAATAAATAAATAAAGAATAAACATAGCTGCATGACTTCTCAACACAAATTAAGAAAAAAAAACTCGAAACGCTGTTTTTGGAGACTTCTCGCTCCTAAAATTCAAGGATTACACAGTAGCGACAACACTCACTTTTCGGATCGTCGTCCAGTCCTCCAGGATCTCGTTCTCCCGCAGCATGTACACAATATAGGGTCGTGGATGAACAAGGTCAAGGACAGAACTTGCAAGCGTGTGCGCATACAAATTAAGTTGCACTTCCAACAACCGGCACTTGGATTAAAGTCTACATCCACTACTCCGAGTAAATCTTCATGCCCTGCAAGGCTATAGTACAACCTTACAACCACCGCGCCACCATCGAGTGTACTGCACCGCTAAAGGGAACCTGCGGACGAGCCTTTATGGCACAGAGGCAGGTTTGACAAAGGAGTGCCAAGGCTATAGTGAACTAGAACACTGATCTAGTGGCAGCATAGCAGCTGAAGCAGAACTCCTCTCCTTGCTGCAGGGGGCACTACCGTGACTTTTACTAGCTCTGCGTTGCTGCCGCCATGCTAGCCCTAAAGCTGGAAAGGCTCTCCGTGTGTTTAACCCATGCGTTTTCGCGCTTCTACTGATGTTCTCAGTCCAAGTTCTGCAATGACAAGCTTCACTCCTTTCTATCACTCCCAAGTGCATGGGAAAACCACACTAATGAAAAGCAGGGCTTTTTAAGCAAGTCGACAGCCATAGGGCTACGCCAGAGAGCACGCCCGTGCCCTCCCCGTTCGTGTCACTAGTCCAGTAGTCTAGTTCACTATAGCCAAGGAACAAGGTTGGTTGGTTTGGTTGGTTTATGGGGTTTAACGTCCCGAAGAGACTAAGGCTATGAGAGACGCCGTAGTGGAGGGCTCCGGAAATTTCGACCACCTGGGGTTCTTTAACGTGCACTGACATCGCACAGTACACGGGCCTCGAATTTCTCCTCCAAAGAAATTCAGCCGCCGCGACCGGGATGGAACCCGCGTCTTTCGGGCCAGCAGCCGAGCACCATAGCCACTGAGCCACCGCGGCGGCCAAAAGGAACAAGGTATTAGAGAGTTTCAGAATAGGAGGCCCCAAGCCTTGGGGCCCCCAAGTATGGGTAAAGCACACCTTAGGTCTTGGGTTAACATTAGTGGTCAACGCTATTCCGCCAAAATAGCGTGCGGTCCTGCGCCGCTCTACATTTGGGCAACATAGCGGCACCCATCGAAGCTGGGCCCATCACTTCACCACTCATTCGTCATTGCCGCTACATCGTGTCTCACATTCACAGCAAACAAAAGGTTCTCATAGCCTTTGCTTTGTCTGAAGATGCCCACATTGCAAAGCTTCAGTGACAAGCATGTCCCAAATTTTCAGATTACTTCCGGATTTGCAGAGCAACTAGGCTTAGCGAGCAAGCATTGTTTGGTGGCCATGGCGACAAGACGTCAAAGCTTGGGAGGTTCAATGAGGTTAACGATTTGGTCCAAAGAAAAGTGAAAAAGAATTGGCATTCTGTGAACACACTGCTTTTTTATTTAGTTCCATACAGTAGACTCCCGTTAAGACGAACTCGCTTAAGATGAACCCTTGGTTAAGATGAACAGTGGTGGTCATTTGTTTGGTTTCCCATAGAGTCAATGCAAAAAAAATCTGCTTAAGATGTACACTGCACACGTGCTAATTGGTTAAGATGAACTTTCACGACCAGCCGTGCCCAAGCCATGCAGCTTTACTCGACCATTCGAGCAGTATTTCAGCGGAAGGAAAGAAAAAGAAGCTAAAAAATTGAAAGCTTTTTTGCACCGCCAACGATCCATGCGACGCGGGGAGGCAGAGACCTAACCACGTCTCCGTTGAAAGGGCGATTCTGTGAAAGCAGAACTGTCGCTGCTCCTCCCCTGTGAGGGCACTGAAGGATTTCTTGGAAGGTTAAGTGATATGCCTACGCTTGTAGCAAGCAGACGATTTTCTCGACAGACACAAAAAAAAATAACAGACTGGGCAACACTCAACAGTGCCTGATGCACTGCACTAGTAGTGCAATAAATGCTGATGTTGCAATTATTTTTTTCCTAAAAGACTATTTCATGGCTTTGTTCACATATACGAAGTATTTGGACCCACACTGCATGCTCGAACATCATTTTAAGAAGCACTCCTAATTAGATGAACTTCTGATAAGATGAACAGTCTTCATGGTCCCTTGGAGTTCGTCTTAAAGGGAGTCTACTGTATTATTGCATGCACGTAAAACAATGAAAAACAATTCCATTTGCTACACATATCACTGCACGTTCCAGCCAAGATGGTGCTGCATGTGGCAAACAACTCATAAAGGGTCAAAACTACTTTTTGTGTGTTGCGCTTGTTTCAGTTATTATCTGCTAATTTAGTGCAGTAGAAAAGTAGTCAGATATATAAAAAAAACTTTCATATCACTATCTTGGCCGATGGCAATGCAGTCAACGAACCCAAGCCTGGCACAGCTACACTGAGAACCTCTATTCTAAACATCACCAGAGCTGCGCCTGTATCGTTGGGGCCCGCTACTTTCGTGCCCCCCCCCCCCCCCCCCCCCCCTCCAAGTGCTGGGTTCCCCTACTAAAACTATTTTAAGAGTGTTAGACCTTACTACTTACGTTTTTCAAGGACGTGTCTATCTGCAATGAAGAACAAACTGAACAAAACAGAAACCGCGTGACCACACTATATCATACAGCAACAAAGGGAATGTAATGCCTCAACTTATGCCTATATTTTCGATCCGTCATATATGTGCCCTCATTTTCCTTCCTCTGTCAAACTGCATTCTCTTAACTTGTTTGGTTTGGTTTATGGGGTTTAACGTCCCAAAGCGACTAAAGCTATGAGAGGCGCCGTAGTGGAGGGCTCTGGAAATTTCTACCACCTGGGGTTCTTTAACGTGCACTGACATCGCACAGTACACGGGCCTCTAGAATTTCTCCTCCAAAGAAATTCAACTGCCGCGGCCGGGATCGAACCCGCGTCTTTCGGGTCAGCAGCCGAGCACCATAACCACTGAGCCACCACGGCGGCATTCTCTTAACTTGTACCAATCTCGTACCAATCTCGTTAGCCACGCCTGAGTGTCATACCACATCCCCATAGGTTCCCATGATCCCAGAAATACTTGAGAAGGGGCCAGCCTCAACGATACGAGAGGAAGAAATGACGGCTTTGACGAACAGTGTTAATTAACATCACAGTTAACCACAGTAACAGTTTAGAGGCAATAAAAAAAGGATATCTGTGACGGTGACTGGCTTCTTCCGCCTGTCTGTCGTCATTGGGTCTGTCTTGCTACGCCTACTCTTCTTGTGGGTGACTTGTTCACTCCAGAGATCTGAAACAAAAAAATGTGTTTCCCCAATTTTTTTTAAGACTGGCCTCAAGCAGGTAAACAAAATGAGAAGAAGCCATTATAGTAAGAAAAATGCCATACACAAACCTGATGTGATGTCAATGCTGTTGCGGTCTTCCTCGAGACGCCTGATCTTTTCCTCAAGTTCACACCGGATGGAGTCTCTCAGTAATGCACGCTCGCTCTGCAACATCGTGAGAACTTTAGACTTCCAATCTTCCATAGCATAACAAACAGCAAATTTTTTTTTTCAACAGCAGGGGAGAGTTTATTGTGAAAATGGCCGATTAATGTGAGACCTCGGCCGTGCAATTAATGCAATCAAGATGCAGATAAAGGAAAATAAGCATCATCATCATCATCCTGACTACACCCAATGCAGGGCAAAGGCCTCTCCCATGTCTCTCCAATTAACCCTGTCCTTTGCTAGTTGCCACCACTGTATCCCCGCAAACTTCTTAATCTCATCCGCCCACCTAACTTTCTGCCGTCCCCTGCTACGTTTGCTTTCTCTTGGAATCCACTCCGTTACCCTTAAGGACTAGCGGTTACCTTGCCTTCGCATTACATGCCCTGTCCAAGCCCACTTCTTCCTCTTGATTTCAACTAGGATGTCATTTACCCGCGTTTGTTCCCTCACCCACTCTGCCCTCTTCCGATCTCTTAACGTTACACCTATCATTTTCCTTTCCCTAGCTCGCTGTGTTGTTCTTAACTTAAGGTGAACCCTCTTTGTTATCCTCCACATTTCTGCCCCATAGGTGAGTACCGGTAGGATACAGCTGTTGTATACTTTTCTCTTCAGGGATATTGGTAAGCTACCATTCATGATCTGAGAGAACCTGCCATACGCGCTCCACCCCATTCTTATTCTTCTAGTTATTTCCCTCTCATGATCCGGATCTGCGGTCACTACCTGCCCTAAGTAGACATATTCTCTTACTACTTCCCTCACCTCAAAAAAAAAAAATAAATAAGCATGCCTCACCTCGAAGTTTTGGAAGGCGGCTATCTCCTCTGCGTCGTACTTCCTCTTGATGTTCTTCAGCTTCATCTCCCGCAGAATACCTGCGCAAACAGCCGGTGCTCCCTTCAGCCCCTTCACAACACTGGCAGCATGTGCTGGAGCACGCAACAGACTCGACACTGGCATCCCAAAGTGCAACACCCATCAGAACACTAAGCCTTACACTACTCGATATTAAAGGTGCACTGAAGAGGATTCTGAACTTGTCTTTTTGCCGTGGGAACTCGATCTACACGTTCCTAGCATTCTTAGAAACTGCAACTTATTGCCCTGCATGGCCGATTTCCCTAATTAAATCGAATTAACGTCCGGCTCCCGCCCTTTTTTTTTTTTTAATTCTGCCTCGTAACATGTGCGAAGTCGACCAATGCGTGAAGTTCCTTTCAGCCAGCTCCGTGGAGGCTTTGCTTTCGCTTTATTTTGTTTTTTAGGTTTCCATGAATAAATAGTTTCATTCGCAGACAATATAGCCGCAAAATAAGCCCGCAGAAATAAAAATATGCGCGGACTATTTGCTACTACGGACTACTACGTATTACTCCGCCGATGGCAGAGCGGCAAGCCACCACGGGACTGGGTTAAAGGCACTCCACGCGTTCGTCGACTCCGCCCACCGTACGAGGCAGAATTAAAAAAAAAGGGCGGGAGCCGGCCGTTAATTCGATTTAATTTGGGAAATCGGCTTTACAGGGCAATAAGTCGTAGTTTCTAAGAATGCTAAGAATGTGTAGATCGAGTTCCCGCGGCAAAAAGACAAGTTCAGATTCCTCTTCAGTGCACCTTTAAGCAAGACAAGAGGAATTAAAAGCTAGAAAATCACAGTAAGAAACCATTTCATCTCATACTTAAGATACCCAAGTAAAACTTGTTGCTGGGCGAGTTGGTGCATAGTCCCTGATAAAGGTAGTGCAGCACAAAAACAATCACGAGAGAAGGACGACAGGATGACGCACTAACATTCAGTTGTGAGTAGCGCGTCGTCCCGTCTTCCTTTTCTCGCGATTGTTTTTGTGTTGCACTAACTTTTAATCAGAGATCATACTTAAGGGGACAGGGTAGGCCCTATACCTCCCATGTATTTTAGCCTATGTTTGTGACCCGTTTTCTCAGGATCTGTTAAGGTTAGAACAATCATATTGGTACCGTTGAAATTATCTCTCCAAGTTCTCTTTACTGAACCAGAAGTATTATGTAATAAGAAGAGACTTTTTTTGTTCTTGTTTTTAGTGAACCTACTCATTTTTCAGGCAAAAATGGCCAATGAATAGCTTGTGAAACAAAATCCCTTGAACTAACTTTAATAATTCTGGTTCAGTAGATGTCCCCCTAGGCGGCAATAATGTTGGCAAAAAATAATGTTTCTACCTGCTACAGTTCCAGAGAAAAAGGGGGCAAACGTTGCAAAAATCGACATTTCGAGATAAATAGCTGTGGCGCAAATAAAAGCGCTTCATTCCAACCCTGCACGCTATAAATACTTGCGGATGTATCAGATCAATAACCACCAGCCTCGTAACCACCTCCAGAGTCAATCTTTCTCTTCTTCGTTTGCTGCCTTGCTTTGCGGGCCTCTTTTGTAACCAGCAGTGCAGACATGTATGCAACGTATAGTCGTCGCTCCCAGCAGCAGCACCTTTTCCTATGCACCGTAAGGCATACCCAATCCTCGCGTTGACTTCATAGAGGCCCGACGCTGTCTTTTTTGACACCTGGAATTGATGCGAAGAAGAGCGCCTTACGCAGTTGAGAGAGTCAGTGCAAGCAATGCCAGCTCTTCGGGCTGCATTTTCGAGCTGCTGCAAGTCCCCACTGCACACTTTACACGCACAAAAACTCACAAAAACTCGCGTTTAGGTCATCCATTTGTGCTGCCGTGTGCGACAGCTTTGAAGAAGACGCGCGCACAGCGGCCGTTGCGTCCAGCGTCGGAATGCGTAGCGAGGACTTGGTGCCATGAGGAACAAACTTATGATTCCCGTGAAAGCGCCGCTTTTCAAATGACTTCTTCGTCTTCGTCATATCATGAACGCTTAGAATCAAGCCTCAAAACAATAAAAAACCGATTGTGACCGTGAAAGCAAGCCGAAAGAGAAGCAAAACAACCCGCGTCGCGAGATATACCGGCAGCGTCTGAGAATTGTTTTCGCTAAAAACGGAACGCTGGGTATTTACTGCTGTTGCCAGGAGAGCAATAACTATTCAGCTAAACATGGAGAAAACGGGCGTTTTTTTCCACTGTTTTTTTTTTTTCAACCTAGGAGACGTACAGATATTGCATAGGTGTGAAAGGAGGCGTGGTTGGTCACCACCTAGCATTTGGAAAAAGTCAATTTTCGAGGTAAATAATTCGTGCACACAAAAGTGACCCATTGGGAATCATGGACGAAAGATTGGGAATTACAAATATCGAAAAAACAAAAAACCAATTTTTTTCAAAATATTTGCCTACCCTGTTCTCTTAAGAGCTTGACTGACATGCAACCATACCAATGAGAATAATAACAGCCTATGGAAGGCTTAAAAAGAGAGATACTAAGCCATCCTTGAAACACCCACTGATTACTTTTTTTTTTTAAGAGCTTTATTTTCTCGACCAAGCGAGGGAAGACTGCGACTAAGGTAGAGAGAGCCTGAGAAAGGTCCCAGTACCGTTCTATACACAATTACACCAGCGGTGATAGCCCTTGAATGTGGGTAGACCACCTACTCTTTTGTCCCCTTACCGTATTTTTCGGGGTATAAGACGCACCCTTGCATAAGAGACACACCCGCCATATATGCAGGCTGTCACTGAAAAAGTTGGTACATAAGACGCACCCGTGTATAAGACGCACCCCAGTTTCCCCAGTCAGGCTAGTGAGGCTTAATTAAACATGCTTGCGCAACCATCATGAAATTCACCTTACCAGCGAGAAATTCTTAAGCAACGCTAAGTGATCGAAAAAGGCAACACTCACGTCATACCCGCGCAGGATTTAGCAAAAAAGAAAAAAAAACGAAAGAGCTCTCTCATATGTCCACAACAACATTTTATTTCTACTTAAAACCTTCGAAGTCCTCATCTTCAGATGCGCTATCAAAAAGCCCGCCCAATTCTGGAGGCAACGCGGCTGAAACACGCACTACGTACGTGCTATGTACACGGAGCAAACAAAGTTGCAAAGGATGACTAAAAAAAAATGCCGGCTTGTCTGGCCTTGAATGGCGAGAAGCGCGATTGTCGCCATCTTTTGGCATTTCACATTACTTTTGCTTGGGGCCTCCGAAACGGCCACGCGTTTGTGATCCCGGAAGTCGTCATCCCCGCCGTTTCATGATAAAGTTCACCTGAAAAAGCGGCACACGGTGGCCCCCGTATTGAAGTATTAACCGTTTTACAACCGCGTTATTTTGCAGAGATATTTTTTTCAGTGAAAAAAGCTTGAGCATGAACCTGAGTAATTTCTGAACTCGAAAAAAAAAAAAACGAAACATTTGCATATAAAACGCACCTTTGTATAGGACGCATCAGCAACTGCGTCTTATACACCGGAAAATACGGTAATCTTATAAAACAAGTAAGAACAATCTTTCAAGTTTCCATCTCTTTTCTAGAGATATAAGCCATGCATATATCTGACTTCATTCTCCCACCTAGATGTTGCAAATCTAACAGTCAGCCTAAAAATGACACCCAAAGCATACGAGGGGGTACCCAAAAGAAACCGGACTTATTTTTGTTTGAACTTATTTGTTCACATTTTAAGCACAGACCTTCAATCTCCTTCAAAGTATTCCCCACTTGCAATGATACGCTTGTCGAATCTTTCATTTCATTTTTCAAAACATTGTTTAAATTCATCTTTTGTGATGCTTGACAGTGCCTCCGTCGTTTTTTCTTCACCTCAGCAACATCAGCGAAACGCTTTCCATTCACCTATTTTTTCATTCTAGGAAACAAAGAAAGTGGCACGGGGCAAGGTCGGGAGAGTATGAGGGTTGAGGAATAGGGGTCATGCCATTTTTGGTCCAAAATTGTCGTAGAGACAGGACTGTGTGAGCAGGGGCATTGCCATGATGGAAAAACCAGTCACCCGACCGCCACAAATCTGGCCGCTTCCACCGCACACTGTTGCCCAATCATTTCAAAACATCCAAGTAGAAAACCTGGCTAACTGTCTGACCCTGGGAACAAATTCTCAATGGACGACTCCACTCACGTCGACAAAACAAATCAGCATTGTTTTGAGGTTTGGTTTCACCTGACGAGCTTTCTTGAGGCGAGGTGAATTTGAAGTTTTCCTTTGGCATGATTGTTTCTTTGATTCAGGATTCGATTCAGGAACACTTGAGTTGTCCCCATAGCATCGTCCTTGTACGTCTTTCTTAATATTTCAAGAGTTTCCATTCAACTTTTTCCGAGCAAAGATAAGAATTTCACCGGCGCATGCTGTTTACGAAAATCAGCCATTGCAAAAACGACATTCACACAAAACAGTCGTCACTCTAAAACTCTGCCTAAACTAGTCTGACCTCCTTCAACGACGGCACTCGGCTTACTGACTCTGGAATGTTCGTTCTATGCGCTCCTAGTGGCAAAACGCGGTTCCACAGAAGCTTTGCCGACCAAAAAATTTAGTCCGGTTTCTTTTGGGTACCCCCTCGTAGTTGAGTACCGTATTTTCCGGTGTATTAAGACGCGGCTTTTTTCGAAAATCTTGCTGGTGCGTCCTATACAAGGGTGCGTCTTATATGCGAATTTTTCATCTTTTTTTTTTTCGAGGTCATCAATTACTCCGGTTCATGCTCAAGCTTTTTTCACCTAAAATATATCACTACCAATAACGCGGTTGTAACACGGTTAATACTTCAATACCGGGACCGCCGTGCGCGACATTCTAGGTGATCTTTATCATGAAACGGCGGGGATGACGACTTCCGGGATCACAAACGCGCGGCTGTTTCGGAGGCCCCAAGCAAAAGTAATTAGAAGCGCCAAAAGATGGTGACAATCACGCTTCTCGCCATTGTCAAGACAAGCCGGCGTTCTTTTTTAGTCACCCTTTGCAACTTTGTTTGCTCCGTGTACGTAGTGCATGTTTCAGCCGAGTTGCTTCCAGAAATGGGTGAACCTTTTGATAGCGCATCTGAAGATGAAGACTTCGAAGGTTTCAAGTAGAAATAAAATGTTGTTATGGACATATGGGGAGCTGTATCGTTTTTTCTTTCTTGTTTGCTAAAACGTGGACGGGTATGGTGTGAGTGTTGCCTTTTTCGACCACTTAGCGTTGCTTAAGAATTGCTCACAGGTACGGTGCATTTCGCGATAGTCGCGCAAGCGTGTTTAATTAAGCCTCACTAGCCTAACTGGGTAAACTGGGGTGCGTCTTATACACGGGTGCGTCTTATATATAAACTTTTTCAGTGACAGCTTGCATATATGGCAGGTGCGTCTTATACAAGGGTGCGTCTTATACACCGGAAAATACGGTAGTAGCTGGCAGGCCCCCTGTGAATGAGGGAAACCAGTCAAAAGCCGTACCTGCGACCTCTATCCGAATCCGCATGTTGTCCTGGAGGTCTTCAAGTGGCTGCAGATATTCAGGTGCCCGGCCCATTTTTACCTCTTCAAGTTTCGCCTCTATCTGGTTTGCTCGCTCGAGGTAAAGCCTGAGTGAAAAGCACAACAAACACAGTCACTTAAAAATGCCGGGGGGACCGCAGATACTAGCCACGGCTAGCTTGCTTTCTCGTTCTCCTTTTTTTACCCATTGAGCAACAGAAAAGAAACCATGATGAGAATTACATCAGAATTATGTACTCTGTCTTTAGATCAGGGGCATTCAAAAGACAAATGGAGCGATAAGATTAGAAACTTTGCAGAAATAGAGAGGGAACAGATGAGGCAGAGCAAGTTTAAAGGTGCACTGAAGAGGAATCTGAACTTGTCTTTTTGCCGCGGGAACTCGATCTACACGTTCCTAGCATTCTTAGAAACTGCGACTTATTGCCCTGTATGGCCGATTTCCCAAATTAAATCGAATTAACGGCCGGCTCCCGCCCTTTTTTTTGAATTCTGCCTCGTACGGTGGGCGGAGTCGACCAACGCGTGGAGTGCCTTTCACCCAGTCCCGTGGCGGCTTGCCGCTCTGCCATCGGCGGAGTAATACGTAGTAGTCCGTAGTAGCAAATAGTCCGCGCGCATTTTTATTTCTGCGGGCTTATTTTGCGGCTATATTATCTGCGAATGAAACTATTTATTCACAGAAACCTAAAAAACAAAATAAAGCGAAAGCAAGGCCTCCACGGAGCTGGCTGAAAGGAACTTCACGCGTTGGTCGACTCCGCCCATCGTACGAGGCAGAATTTAAAAAAAAGGGCGGGAGCCGGACGTTAATTCGATTTAATTAGGGAAATCGGCGATACAGGGCAATAAGTCGCAGTTTCGAAGAATGCTAGGAACGTGTAGATCGAGTTCCCGCGGCAAAAAGACATGTTCAGATTCCTCTTCAGTGCACCTTTAATAGAAGGCCATGTGCAGAGGCCTGTACCTCCCAATGGGCGTAATCCAGCTGATGTTTTCCAAAGCGAATAAAGCACAGTTGAAATACGCGTTGGTGAACTATATTACTGTTTGTCCCTCACAATATCATCATGCCATGTATGTACAGTGACCAGCTCCTTTCTTTAGGGAATTAGGGAATAGGGGACCATGCTCTAACTGAAGGCAACTCTCACCGAAAAATGGAGCGTGGCGTGTGAAAGCTCGAGAAGACCAAAAACAAAATACAGGCGTCGTCGTCACTGGCCAGACCCAAGTAAAATGTGTTCATCAACACCAAATTTCGGGTGTGGATCCAAGACGCTACGCTATACTACCATTCGGTTCAAAACGGTAGGAAGCCATCCTTTTCGGAGAGGACGTCATGAGTTTGAATCAACTGGCGTGAAGATTTTTGAATCCAATTTTCTCGTCGATACATGCGTCTTTTCCTGCCGGCCAAACGCCAGCACAGCCCGAAAGATGCAGGGAATCGATTTTTACTGAGAATAACTGGATGAAGTTGTTCACAGTGATCCCTTTGAGGGTGCAACCTCAAGACAACTTCCCCTGAGCACAGCAGGCCAGCACGTTTAAGAATCTATGCTTTTGCCAGCGACCAGATAAATAGCCCACCCTTGAAGCCTGGCAGCAAGGTACAACTTGCGCTAGCCTATGGATCCCTGTCTGTGACTATCACGCGAGCCTGTGCTCTACGCTTCTGAAGGCGTTTCTTGTGCACACCTTTTCAACCACGGTCATTCAAGAAAACTTCTCATTTCTCGATTTTTCAAGAAATACAATGTGCACTGTTACCTCCGAGGTAAGGTTTCAGGTCTCCCGAAAGGATTTCTATAACATCCGGGGAATTCAAAAGGTTTCGCAAACCCAGGTGCAATGTGATACGCAACCAGCTATTAACTAAGGCAGAGGCCACTGCGCAAGGGAAGACAACAGTGAACAGTGGCATTCAAAGAAAGGACTCCCAATTTCTTGACAGCCAAGGAACAGTATGGCTGCTCAAGGGTAAGGGAACAGCCTAGAGATGGCTTGCATATAACATCAGGGAAGTCATGATGTTTCCCTACAGAGAGCTTCCATAGTGCACTTGGCGATCAGCAAATTAAATGAACAAATAGGCTACTGCCGTACTCCTGGTCCATCAACATGGCAGCAAGTCAGATGTCAGTGCAACCCATTTACATGGTCTGTTCTGAAAGTAGTAGGACTGGTTTTTTTCTGGGCAAACGGGCGGACAAGAGGTGGTCTGCGCGTGCAGGATCGTTGAAGGGGGATATTGGGAATGCTGGGGAAAATCGGCAGTGGGCTCTCGGCCGTTGAAGAGAGGAGGTCGCTTGTACTGTGAACCCCTATCGAAACGTCTCGTCACGCAGAATCATCGAGCGTTTACTGGATCAGCGATACGCAATCAAATTTTGAGTAAATCTTGGTAAAACGGGCAAAGAGACTCACAACATGATTACGGAGGCCTACGGTGACGCTTCCATGGGTAGATCAGGTGTTTTTTGAGTGGCACAAGCTTTTCCGAGAAGGTAAGGAAAGAGTGGAGGAAGACGACCGCTCCAGACGCCCTTCGACCAGCAAGACCAACGAAAATGTGTAGTGAGTGAAGCATTTACTTAACAGTGATCGTAGAATGAGTATCAGAATGATTGTTGATGACTTGAGCATTCCTCAAACCCAAGTTCTTGAGATCGTGATAGAAAACTTATCCATGAGGAAAGCGTGCGCGAAGTTGGTGTCGGGAGTGCTGTCAGAGGAGGAAAAGGCCAACCGGTAGGATCTTCTTCATCATGTGAATGAGGACCCCGTCTTTTTGCCCAGCACAAGGCGGCAACGCTGCCTCAGCCCCCCTACAGCCTCGACTTGGCCCCGCCAGACTTTTTTCTATTTCCGAGAATAAAATCAACGCTCGAGGGGAAACATCACGGATCGGTAGGGGTGGTTCAACAGGCCGTGACGAGGGAGCTAAACAGCATTCCGGTCCAGGCGTTCCTGGAGGCGTACAAAAACTGTGAAACTCATTGGCAGCAGCGTGTAGGTGCGGAAGGGTGCTACCTTGAAAAATTGTAATCGTTTGTACTATTCTCTTGAACAAATTTTGTTTAAAAAAAATGAGTCCTACTACTTTCAGAACAGACCATGTATATCAGGAAGTGACAAATGCTCAGCAGCTAGAGGAAAGAAAACAAAACTAACGGTCAGCAGCAGCCACCAAGTGCTATCGGGAGCATATGGGTACTTTGGTCCGGCTCCAAGCATGCACACACAAGTTTCTTGCTGTACTCGCTTGTCTGTCAAGTCCTCTATCCACGAATCATACTATCTTTACCGTTCTACACTGAAGGGACACCATATTCTTTGTCCTGCATCAGCAGAAATGACATTACACAGACTGGTATGACAACAGTACTTACTGTTCCTTGAGGTGCATAAATTGTCGCTCGAGATCGGCCATGTCGTCGATGCACTCTGACCGCCTTCTTTCGCAGTCTTCCTCGTCCATCTCTGCAATGTGTGTGAGGACGTGTAATCAACACTGTGCACTGACAACTACCCATTCACAGATGCGACCTGCATTGAGCTGTGAATATGGCATTGAGCACATAACGCAATGCTACATTCAACACGTCGGAAAGGGAAACCTCAACCAGCACTTTATGCATACAGACGCTACATTTTATGCTTCAACCCTTCACAGATGATGCCTGCATTGTGCTGTGAATATGACATTAAGCACATAACGCAATGCTACATTCAACAAGTCGGAAAGGGAAACCTCAACTGGCACGTTATGCATATATACCCTACATTTGATGCTTCAGCCCTTAACCACTATACATCGGCGCAGTCTTTGTGTTAACTTCCCTGTATTTACTGCAAGCCAAACGCTCACTCCACTGCGTCTGTTTTTACAACCACTCTTTGAAGCTGCAGCAACGCAGTTACTGCCAAACGAGCAAGTTTTGTACCATGCTGTTTCAAAATTACCAACACAGGCGCTCTACAGCGCATTCTGGGGCCAGCGGTGCATTAAGGCACTGGCGCCCCTTTTTGAACGACCAGAGGGCAGCCAGCTGATGAACGGGCCGCGCAAGCGGACCTACCCGAACTGTCATCCTCTTCAGACCCGGACGAGGAGTCCGAGTCTTCGTTGCTCGACTTGTCGCTCTCCGGTGTCTCCTGGTCCATCTCTTCGCCTTCGCTGTCATTGTTGCACTCTTTGACGCTGGGCATCTTGTGATTCTGCGGTGCACCGGTCCCGGCGGGCTAACTACCGCGTGCCTCGACGCGTTCGAACGGCAACACAGGGGTGGGCGAGTGACCGCCGCCGCCGGGCAACGCTGGATACCCGTCGAGAACCACGACGACGCGAACTCTGCAGTTAGGAACGCTGCGGGCTTTGGAGGACGTCTCTAAAACATGCCGCAACCTGCGCGTTCGTCGTTCTGGAAGGCACGCGCACCACGGGCCCAAGTAAGAACGCGGCGCCTGCTCACGAGGCGCACGTTGGAACGAGGAAAAAAACAGTACGCCACAACAAACGGAGCCGCTCGAGACGCTGAAGAAAACGAACAAATGAATCGAACGCACTACCGGATGTAGTTTGAACGGAATGCACTTCCGCCCGGCGCGCTCGAGTTGCAAGCGTTTCGAACTCTCGTAAAACCACAGAGTTTTGATATTACCAGTTGCGCAACATCTCATAGGGTCTATGTTATGGACCCTTTGCGAAGTCACTGCATCCATTTATCATGGATGTGGTTCTTTCCGTTCTTTCCTTCCTGTATATAAAAAAAAGAAACGGTGCTTTGACGTTCTAACTCTATGGGCATCTATGGCAAGGAGGTTATATTAAAACTTCTGGAGTGGAGGCCTCCTATGCATGCACAACGTTTTGCATGCATCAACGTTTCTAGATGCATGCAGAAACAGGTGAAGCCAGACCGACCGGCGGCCATCTTGCCAGGGGCAAAAACAGGCCGTGGTGAAATGGGCGCCAGCAGAATACGACTAATTTTGCGGATTTTTTTCCCCTTCATCCGCAAGATTAAGTGGGAAACATCTTCTGTTAGGGATGTTGGTTCTAAGGGCACTAAATTCACTTGTATAACCTCCCCGATTTCTGTGCGAATTTGCCTGAAAGGCTCTGTAGGCGATTCCTCTAGTCAGTGTCGCTGCCTTGAAAAGCTGATAATTTCCTCAATAAATCGCGTATACAGCGTGTCGTTTCAGCTAATCACGCAATGAAACATTAGCAGTGATTGGACGAAAAATTAACTGACAAACATACTCTTCACTGGGAAGGACGATACAATTCAGGGTTTACAATGGTAGGGTTCTCGAATACCGAAAACATGCAGAAAGAAATGAAAGCAACTGCAATGGTTCGGCAGACTGTCATTGCCTTCTGGATTAAGATCTGCTTCACATAGCCCAGATCACCAGTAATACTGACCCATATGGCCCTGCAGTTTAATTTATGAATGCCAGAACTGCTTCATGGTGCCATAAAGCTGTGTATGCCGTGTATGTTTCAACTTAAGCCCAAAGGTTGTTTAAACATCTGTTGAATCTGTTGTTTCAGCCGGGGTATTCGCTTCAGTGGACGCGGTTGTTGCGACGCGCGTCTCTTCTTTCACTCTTTCCTCAATTATTTTTTAACTCTCTCCTTCTATCTGCACATGGCAGCGGTGGGAGCCAGTCGGCAGGCCCGTGCACTTTCCTTTTCATCCTTCTCTCAGTCGCAAACAACAACACATGAACAATTAAGAAAACCGTGCTTTACTTTAATTTAATCAGGGTTTATTCATTCTATTAAATAGTTCCATGGCAAATTAACTCTGGCAAACATGACTGGCAAACATGAAAAGCAGCAAATTACGGAAACAAAAACTGACACCTAAAGAGCACTCTCAAAAACAGCAATGCCGACCATCTAAATCTGGCATATGTATACTGCATTGAGTAATGCATATATACAGCAAAGTCACTAATTCTTAAAGATAATCAGTCTGGACAAGAGAGGGCACACCTTCTCTTTGCAGAAATTTCCTCGGTTCATCTCCTTAGCAATGTGATGAATTCTGATATGCAAATAGAGTTGTGCAATTTTCTTGGATTAGTTGTAAATGTGGTTGTCTAATGGGTCGCAGCCCAACAGCTGAGGTTCAAGTTGTGCAAACCAAGCCCTCTCAATAACTGCGGTCAGAATTTCCACTACAAGGTGTTCGCATTGCCATGCAGCAGCCTTAAGTCATTGTACTGAACTTGCAGCGCTCTGAGTCCCTTTTCAGGTGCCTCGCAGATCTGCAACACGTTCTTGGATGGTACTATAAGCCCACCACGGCTCTTTGCACGAATCAGGCCAGTCAGCTCACTAGAATGCAGTGCTGCCATACAGTCCTCACACTGTGTTCTAGCAGCAACTTTTGCAGCCACAAATCCTGAAATATAGGAAACAACAGAGAAGCAGTGCACTAGCACAACCGCAACAAAACACCATGTAGCCACTAAGCTATACGGCGGACGCTACATGTTCTGGCTGTTTGAACCTCCTCGATCTATGGGCCAAAATTTGGATGGATGGATGGATGGATGGATAGGAGCGCCCCCTTCGAAACATAGAGTTAATATAACCAACTTCGAAACGGGGTTACAGTGTACTAGAAGAACGGGGTGGTGGCAATTGCCACCATGCTCAGGTTTTCTTTCTTTACTATTTTTTTGTTTACTGTGTTAGCAATTCTCATTAAGATTTCCTACAATTCTAATAACCTTATGCCACATCTCTGCTTTTCAGCCACCAATCCTCCAATCGCTTTTTGCTAACTTCCACTGCAGATTTATTTACATGACCATTGTTATCTTTAAACCCTAGGGCCTCAGGAAGAGTGACCAGACTGTGCCTGCATCGACATCCGGATGGATACCATCACCACACACTGCACATGTGTCATCTTCTTCGTTAAATTTCTTTTTGTAGCTGCGTGTTCTAAGACACCCAGCTTCAAAAAGTAGGGCACTGCCTCTTGAGTTATCATAGAAAAATTCTTTCCTGATCTGCCTTTTCCAGTATCGATGTAGTTCTACACTATATGTTTCTTTTCCATTGAATTCATCCAATTTTTAACTTCCGCGTTTTTAACCTGTCGTTTAATGCTCTTTCTCCGTCCTCATGACCGGCATACTTGCTGGTTAGTTTTCTAGCTATTTTCCGCCACTGTGAGTCAACACTCTTTCTGTATAAATATTTAAATACCTTAGCTGCCCACCTGTTACCGTCCAATTTCCTCAGGCTTTCTTCATATAGTATTTTACTCTTAGCTTCCCGTACTTTGAATGATGCCCAGCCCATGTCCCCTTGTACTGCCTCGTTTGGGGTTTTGCCGTGGGCACCTAGTGCTAATCTTCCAACAGATCTCTGATTTACGTCTAATCCCGACTGAACTTCTGCACTTTTTTATTTTTTTAGTAGTGATTGAATCTTTACTTGCATATATGAAGACATATGTACACGTTGACTGAGCTTGTGAGAAAAAAACAAACAAACTTGGATGTTTGAATAGGTTTTAGGCACAAAAAACAGACAAGACACATAGGAAGGTAACAGGTCCTCCCTAGTAGCACAAAATGCCGCCAGAACGTTATGACAATGTCGCCAATGTTTTATAATGTTGTGCAACATACTCCAACATTACAGCAACATGCCCATAAGTTGGTCAGGATGACACTCTCTGCTAACATTGCAGCCAAATGTTCAGAAATTCGTTAGGATAACATACCATCTGCCATCTTTGGAACAACATCGAGAAGCAACGTTATTATAATGCTTGAATCATAACAATAAAGCAACATTACAAATATATTTCAAGCACAGAGTTCCAGAAGTTTTCCGACTGTTGCTACAGTAAACATTTTTTTCAACTAGCAGTACTTTGCAACTGAACCTCTTCTGTGGCGTCTGCTATAAATTGCATGCACAGCTCGATTAATATGTCGCAAAGCTTTGTTTATTACCGATTCGCCACTGTCACCCTTGGGACGCCCTTCAGGAATGGCTATATAAGCTTGACTCTATGTTATCCGCTCGGAGGTGAGTGTATGCGTTACATGTTGTACTGTATTGTGGAGCTCAAGTGCCGGTCGCTCTCGTTGGTCCTCGAAAAGCGTTATGATATGTTGTGAAGCTTACCAATTGGCAGGCCTGCATGCTTGTGCAGGGTTGCTAAAATTTTCAAGAATGTTACATATGATGTTATGAAACATTGTGGCAACGTTGCAGCAATGTTGTACATATGTGGACACAACATCGTGGGAAATGTAGCAGCAATGTTTTTCACATATGTTGTCTTGATATTGCCAAAGGAGGACACTAGCCATGTTAATGCAGCCTACATAGGTAACATTGCTGCAATGTTCCAGCAGCAATCTGTGCTACTAGGGCTGTTACCTTCCTATGTGTCTTGTCCGGTTTTTGCCCCTAAAACCTATTCAAATATGAACCAAAACCAACTAGCCCAGCAGCAAGTGATCTTAGACTATGTTTCTAGTACAGTGGGCCCTTCCTTTTGTGTGTCATCTCCACATTTCATTGATGATTGTATCACATGTGTCGTCGCCAACACCTGTCGTGCAAGGACAGTCACCTTTTGCATCAAGAACGGCTTGGTACCAGTTGAAGTTGGCGCTTCGTCCTGTTACCTTCCTATGAGTCTCGTCTGTTTTTTGCATACCTCGGCACCAATATAGGTGGCTCAATCACACTCACGGCCACTCGCACTCACATCCACTCATTCACACTCACATTCATGTCCACTCACACTCGCAACCACCCCCTAACATTCCCACTCATGACCACTCGCACTCACAACCACTCACTCACACTCATGACGACTCCCACCCACAACCACTCACGCACACTCGCACTCATGTCCACTCATACTCACAACCACTCACTCAAACTCGTGTCCACTCACACTCACAACTACTCACTCACACTCATGTCCGCTCACTCTCATTCATGTTCACTCACTCTTTCCTTGTTTGCTAACAACGGAGGGGAGGAGAGATTTACTGCCGCAGCCGACTGGCTTGAGTCGCAAAGATGGGGTGCTGAGCCGCCCAGGCTTTGTCGGGCTATTTGGCCAATGTCCACAGTTTCACTGCTCGATGGAAGTGGTCACTGATCACGCATATTCCATGCACTGAATGGTACACACGTCCGCTTCTGGGCTTGCTGCTGAGACGATGAGTGCCCGTTCAGCGTCAGCTAAGATGCATAGACAAGTTTTTGAACGGTGTCCATAGGCGTCCGCAGGGTTCTCCATGAGAATGAGCCATGTTTCAGCGCAGTGCCCCCCACCCCCAATCTTTTCTCACCTAGGGCCCTTACGGCCAGAACGGAGCGCAGAGGTGAGGAATGATTATAGAACATTTATTTCCATGCGGTGTAATTTCAAAATACACAAATTATTATTCAGCAGAAGTTTTTATTTTAATCTGTAACATCGGCAGAGGAATATATGGTACAGAGAGGATAAGCCGCTGGTTCCTTCACACTAAAAAATGTGTACGAAGGGAGGGGAAAGGCTCAGGGTGCTTGCCAGCGTTTCCACAAGAGGTCTAGTCTTTATCCTGACTAAGACAGCCCTCTTGTTGAAAGGTTTGCAAGCGCACTGAGGCTTTCGGCACCCTTGTTCACCACGTGAGTTCCGGCAGAGGAAGACATGTCACTGCGCCGCTGAAGTATCAATGTGACGTCGCACTTCCAGAGTAATTTCCATTCTCTCTAAACACCAGCAAATTTGACAGATTTGTTTTGTTACTGTCGCAGCAAAAAAGAACCTGAAAAGCTTGCCTCAAAATGACCCGGCCAGTAAACAGTTCTTAAAATGCAACATCATGGGTCTTCAGCCACTAAAAAACCTGATTGGCCATAGCACTGCACTGTGAACAATGACGGAACAGGTCCGACAGAGTAAATGTATGAGGCAGCCTCGGTGATTAGGGGGCTTAGACAATTGAGGGGGGGTGCACCTCCTTCCCTTGTGCGCGCGCCTATGACGGTGTCTAAGTAAAATAATGAGTTTGTCTTGACAATAGTCTTAAATGGTGTATAATTACCAATATTTGGTCTTGCTTGACAATGACGTTCCGTTACTCTGCATGAACACATTGGAGTCAAGTGGCAACTATGAATACTTTTCGCGGCATGGAAAATGAAGCGTGTTTTTCAAACCATTTCTTCACGGTTTCAAACCATTTCATTTCTTTTTTCAAGTCATTTCTTCACGGAAAGGAAAATCGCTGGAATGGGCCGCAAGTAGAGGATTTCCCCGCGTAATAGCGATGCTAGGGGGAGTTGTCATTAGCAATCCATTTACAAAACCTCCTAAGCTGCTATGTGTGACCGACTGTGGACATGTCTGCAGTGCAGAACGTTTTCTGCATTGCACATAATTCCTGTCTGAAAGAGGTTTTACAAACCAGCGCGATCTATTTGAGGCTAGTGCTTGCGGAGACCACGTGCACATCCGTGTGGTGATAGGGGTCGCTTACATTTTACCTGATTATTCTTCAACATTGTTCGCGGAAGAATGCGCATGCAGGTAACTTGCGAGCCATTTTGAAGCGCGCGCCCTTCTGAAACTAAAGGACTTTACTGGGATAAGCGCTATTAAGAAGTTCACAGAGGAAATCATAGTATCCGATTCAAAGGATACCTCATGCTGTCCAGATATCAGTGTGGGTAGGATTGCTGAAATCGATGCGTGCAAACAGAAGCTAATCCACTTACTTCACTGAAAACACGTAAAAATAAACAAAATCGCATTTCACAAGCAAATTTCGATTTCACTCTCGCAGTGACAAAGCTTAGGCGCCAACTAGGTCAGGTTTTCGCGTCAGTCCGGCCCAATCAACAAATTACAGTAAGAGCAGAGCTCTCCAATGCACACACTTGGGCACAGAAAAAAACCTAAGAGTCCACCGCAGCACTCGAGATCCCATCTTATGGTAGTTATTGCCAAGAAGCGGAGAGTCGTTTCAGCAGTAAGCATCGTAACTCTTGTGTATATGAGATCGAGCCGTGCGGGGAGCGTGGCAAGATACATCTCTCTATGATTTTCAGGACTGGCAATGCGAAATTCGATAAAGGATCTCACAAAACTTGTAGCGGCTCATTGCATCCGCGAAGGGCCAATGGTGAACTACAAATGCAACGAAAGATTGCCATTCCTGTGCCAGCAGAATCCTCTGCTTCGGTTGTCCAAAGACATGAGCATGATGCCTTATGCTGCCTCGAGCGCCCTCAGTAGTCAATATTTGCTTCCCTCAGCTGTCAACAACATGAAAATACTTAAGCGGTTACCGTCGTCGCGAAACATACGCGACCGCCTTCGCTGTCGCGTCCACCCACCACTCACCTCCACTCATTGCCACCCACGTCCACTCACAACCACTCATTGTCACTCATGTCCACTGACACCTACTCATCAAACATGTCCACTCACCACTCCCCTCTACTCATGCTCACATCCACACACTCGCGCTCACACTCATATCCACTCACTCACACTCATGGCCACCCATACTGACATCCACTCACTCTCACTCATGACCACCGACACTCATATCCACTCACTCGCACTCACACCTACTCAAACTCACAACCACTCCCACTCGTGACCACTCATTCACATCCACTCACTCACACTCACATCCACTCACACTCGTGACCACTCTCATTCACATCCACTCACTCGCACTCATGACCACCGACACTCATATCCACTCACTCGCACTCATGTCTACTCAAACTCACAACCACTCACTCACACTCGTGACCACACTCATTCACATCCACTAACTCGCACTCACACTCGTGACCACCCTCATTCACATCCACTCACTCGCACTCATGACCACCGACACTCATATCAACTCACTCGCACTCATGTCTACTCAAATTCACGACCACTCACTCACACTCGTGACCACACTCATTCACATCCACTCACTCGCACTCATGACCACCGACACTCATATCAACTCACTCGCACTCATGTCTACTCAAACTCACCACTCACTCACACTCGTGACCACACTCATTCACATTCACTAACTCGCACTCACGTCCACTCACACTCACGACCACCCTCATTCACATCCACTCACTCGCACTCATGACCACCGACACTCATATCAACTCACTCGCACTCATGTCTACTCAAACTCACAACCACTCACTCACACTCGTGACCACACTCATTCACATCCACTAACTCGCACTCACGTCCACTCACACTCACGACCACCCTCATTCACATCCACTCACTCGCACTCACAGACGTGTGAGTGAGGCGATATGAGTGCACTCATGAGTGAGTGTGCCGACCTATGGTTTTTTGCGCCTAAAACCTATTCAAATATGAACCAAAACCAACTAGCCCAGCAGCAAGTGCTCTTACACTTGGATGTGGTAAGCAAATTACAGGTTGTCTTCACACAATTACGATGGCAATGACTGTACATTGTACAGTGCATCCCCCAAGGAGCGCAGTGTACTTGAACTTCTTCACGAACATCAACACTGCTTTGTCATGTTTAAACGGGCACCAGACATTACAGCAAAGAATCCACAGTCAGAATGTGGTCTTCGGTCTGCCATGTATTTGCAAGATTTCATTCTGGACCCACTTACCAAATGCAACTAAATCCCCGAGTAGTCTGCAAAAGCACAATTCAAAGTCTGTAGAAGTACAGCTCAAATGTGACAGTTCCACAATTAGCAACAGTAAGCCCCTTCCAATCAATGCCAGTTCACATCTGTTGCAGGCTGCAGAAGAAAATGCCGGAAAATTGAAACCAATAAAAATTTTAGTTGAAAAATTCAGACAAATGAAAATAAACTTCCTTGAATTGAATTTAGCTGGCCTGCAGTTTCAATTCCATCACATGGCATAAAGTTCACAACTTCACCAGCGCTGCGACGAGGAACAAAGACAGAGAAAGAAGGACAAGGACAAGCGCTACCAACAACTGAAAGTTTATTTGAAAAAACACAGATGTTGTACCAACCAGCTCAAACAAAGATTTTGCTAAAGCTCACAAAGTTCACCTGACCTTTCAGGCAACAAAGAAGTTCCATGTGAGGTAATGAACTTTATAGGCATGGAAAGTAAAAAAAAAAGGCCCACTTTTCGTTTTCAAAAACTGCGTGCGCTCACCGCACACAAAAAAAAAAAAAACGTGACAGAGCACTGAAAACAAAGCCAATGATGTAGGGCCAAATAATGAAAGAAAAATGGCAGTGACATGTCCTCCAGGCTGCTAACTGCTCCGTGCACCAAAGCTCTGCTCTGGGCCTGAGCTCACACACATGGCAGCCCTCACAGGTAGAACAGCCGCTCGCACAGCAGTGGGCTCGGTTCCCGGTGGATGCTGTCTCCAACAAGGTTGGCCAGCTTGTGGGCGTACTGGCAGGGAGCAGGCACACGCACAGTGCCAGGCCAGTTGTAGTACAAGTGCGTCAGCTTGTAGGTGAGCCGCTGGATCTGGTCAGGCGAGAGCCCAGTTGAATTCCGCAGCACTACGTAGTGAGTTGGCGACACTGTGCCTTGGCGCACTTTCTGGGACACCAGGAAGAAGTCGCACCAGTCGGAGCGTGTGATCGTGTGGTCCACGACTGTTCCAGGTGCAGGGTTGTCCAACTGCGTTCCATTCAGCTTTGCAAAAATGCGGGTGTTGATGCGCTTCTGGACAACCACCACGGCAATCGACGGATTGTAGTCGGGGCTCACGCAGCCGTAGGAAGCGATCAGCTGCTCAATCTCGTACTCATTCACATAGGCAAGCTGCCCATCACCCACGCCATCACGATAGAAGAAGATGCGGTCCGGTCGGGTGTGGTTCACTTCATAGTACTTGACCAGTGCCTCCAAGAAGGCCACCTTAAGGCAGTTTACAAGCTCCTTGCCAGGATCTTGAAAAGCACACTTTGAGAACCAGCGAGTCATGCTGTGGTTCATGCTGGCCACAAAGCCCATCACAGACTGCCGGCCTCGAGTGTTATCATGGTAGACGTCCACACCTATTACCATCACATTTTTCATGGGGATGTCCACTGCCCAAAGCTCCCCGCCCAGCTTGCAGTTGATCTGTAGGGCCACCTTCTGAGTGACGCTGCGCAGCTTGGGCATCTGGCCAATGGTGTTGGAGATGATGACTTGTGATGGTATTGGTGTGTCCACACAGCACAAGCGCTTGACTGCACTGTAACGATCATCCCGTGAGGTTGGGAAGATGATCACGACGATCTGCACCTCTTTGCTGACGATGTTCCTGATGGCGCGTACATAGCTTTCGGTGCTGTCATTGGTCAGCTCCCGATACTGGGGTTGTCGCACTTGGATGCCCATGGTGGGGCAGATCTTTGTCATCATTGACACAAATGCTCGGGTGCGCTCCATATCACGCTTTGTGACGACCACATACCAATTCTCAAGATGAACCGCTGTGATGACAGAGTCTTGTGAGAGAAGGCGGCCCCAGTCAGCCGTGCCATTGTGGAAGTGCGTCTTAGTCCGCATCATGATCTTCTCCTCTGGCAGGATACGAGCATCAAGAGTGAGGGCACAATCTTCGAGAGTGACTCCCCAATCATCGAGGACTTTCACTGCAGCGGGACAGGCCTTCACATTCTTCACATACTTCATAAGAGACTGCTGGCGCTGGTCTGGGGATACCCGTGTGTGAGCAGCAACGTCCTTCATGACACGGAAATCCGAGCGCAACTCGTCTGTCAGGCCCGTCATGCTGCACAGCTCGGGCACAAGACACACCAGCCGTGGATCCTCAGCCTCAGGTGCATTTTTCCTGGGCCTGTCCCTGTGCACAAGCAGTGGTTGGTCATGGTCTTTGATCTCAATGTCGTAGATCCGCTTGTAATAGTTGATGTAACTGATCATCTCGCCATCGTGAAAGAGGAAAGTGGAGGTTGGCTTCAAGTCCCACGCAATGTCATCCACACGATATGTGCGGTAATTGTAGCGTGTCATAACGACTGCGCCCACAATGGCTTGAACAGCTTTGGCCTTGTATTCTCGTGGATAAGAATTGTATACATCAAACAACACTTCCCGTGCAGTGATGCTGCGCAAGACACGAAATGACACGTCACAGTTCAGCAGAAGCCCTCCTTCATACTCTGCTACAGACTGGACGTAGCCCGGCCACACCTCCAACCTGTGCTGTGGCACCATAACAGAGCCCTTTCGGTCAAAGTAGTTCCGACCAATCTGTGTCAACTGCAAACAGTGCATCACTTTCTTGAAAAGCACGTTGTACAGGTGCGTGCACTCTGATGGCGGAGTAATTTTGACAAACTTGATGTGCACTGTCACGAGAGTGCCATCGGTAGGCAGCACAGTCTGTATGCTGGTCACCGCAAGCTGCAGATGATGGGGTAGGTAAAGCTTTGCACCATCAAAGACACGGGTGCGGCCAATGAGCTCCACTACGGGATCACTGCTCAACAACTGGCAGCGAGTGCGCTTTGAGTCGATGACCGGCACAAAGTCGGTGTGGTACTCAAACACACCCATGCCCTGCCTGGTGCCAAGACGCACATAGTTGACCTCCACAGAAACCGGCTTGCCAGCTTTGCCTCTAAACTCCTTGGTGCTCAGTTTTGACATTGCAGCTGTGGGGGGTTCAAGCCTTGAACGGGCTGCACCACTGACTGGTGGCTCCGGCGGCGAGGGTTCTTGCATCTGCGCGATCAAACTCTGCTCAGCTGGAAAGGGCATTATGTTGCGCCCATACACTACTTTTGGTTGGAGTCGCCTGCTGGATGGTCCTGGCTTGGCCAACTGCTCTGCGGGGGATTCTGGTGGGCTTGGGGACGATAAAGCCTCTCCCATTAGTTGCAAGATGCCGCGTCCCTTGGCGAGTACGGCAGGAGAGCTGCTACTTGATGAAGGATCCGAAAAAGGAGACAGCGAAGAGCTGCCTGTATAGGTTCCAGAATCAGGGCTTGATGAACTGCCAGATGAAGGCCCAGATGAAGGCCCAGATGAAGGCCCAGGGTCATCTCCATGAGATGCATCCTTTGTCCCAGGCCGCCTGGTTTGCTGCTGCAAAGCAGCCCGAAGTAACGCTCCGCGGCCGCCACGGCCGCAACCTGCGTAATGCTCATCACCCTTGGAGGCCATTTTAGGCCACGACGAGGATTACAACGAACCCAACCGTTTATATGTTGTCACTTCGTCGCTTCACCAGCTTCACTCCGAGACTACACCAACTTCTCAGCAGGCCGCGTTCGTTTACCGCATGGCGGAAGGAAAAAAAAGGTTTACCGCGTTTACGGCTTGCGGCGCCACTCACGGTGAATAATGTAAACTGCGTTCAAGTTGCAAACTTCAACGATGTTACCATGAGGTTACTAAATGAAACAAATGCATTAACAAAAATCCATAGATATAACAGTTTGACCGATAAATAAAGAGATTAAAGGAGCAAACAAAGGGGCTTTACCTGCAACGAGACATTGGCGACACCTGGCAACAACTTTCGTTTTCCCTTTTTTTTGAAAAAATAAAAAATAAAATAAAAGAAAGAATAAAGCTAAAAACTTTTAAAAAGTTGTATAAAAACAAAAATTTTAGCACCTACTTATTTTGGTTGTTAAATAAAATAGAGCGATATCGGTATTCGCGATACGCAAATATCGGACAGAGAAACTAGAAGAAAACATGGCAGCCCGCAGTAAACCTCACAAATGGATGTAGGAACTCCAATAAAACACTAGTTTGTCGCTCTCCATTTGACTTGCTTTCTGTAAATTTGCACGGAAAAGCGAAACCACGTGGGTACAGAGGTGAGTCAAGCCTGACTCGCCTTATTTACGTTTGCGTTTAGAGCGGTTGGTTTACTGATCGTAGTGTTTTTGGGCTGGGATTTGGATGTCCGCGTGGAGTCGGGCACATTCGAAAGGAAACTTTGTTTCCGCGCCAACGCATATCAGCCCGAACCGCTGCTTTTCGCCACTTATTGCTTGTGTAAGCTGAGAACAATCTGAATTACAGCGACGCGCGCAATTACTCAAAACAGACAGGCTCAGCTGTTCCGAGATCCCTTGAAGCACCGGGATGTCCCTTTCATCAGGTCAGCTAGCTAGGTCACGAGCAATAAACGGACTATTTATTAGCTGGCACTGTGTCTCTAAGTAATAAGGTGGCAATCTTTAAACACGTTTGCTTTACTAAATTCACTGCGATCCTTCTTGACTAACTCTAGTGACCGTTCTTGAAAATCACCACCAGCTCACCGCTCCGACCTCTCTTCTCCAGCTACTCAAGCCCAATGCATTAGAAAATCTCTTCCAGCTAAATGCGTTCTTCTTCTTCTTCACCATATAAAAATGGCACATACCCACGCTATTTTCATATGGTGAAGAAGAAGTTAATAATTATTCTTCTTCACCATATGAAAATGGCACATACCCACGCGGGGGGATTGGCCAAGGTACGGTGGTGAATAGCAAGGAGGTATGAGTGCGGGAAAAAAAGCTAAGTAAAATAGTAGAATGTTTGAAATCAGAAAATATGTATGAATTGTTATCGTGGCAGTGCTGTCAGCATGATTCTTCTTCTTCCTTTGCGTCTTTAGTGTCATGCTTCAAATGTCGCTTTCTATCTATCACGCAGACTTGGTTCCCCAGTGTGGCCCTGTTCAGAGCCCCGAAAACCATGTTCACGTTGTGTCGACAGGCGCTCCGCAGGGCGCTAGTCGCTCCCGTACCAGCAACGGCGACCGGTAATCTGCCAGCAGCGCAGACGCTTCTGAGGAACAATTTCAGCGTCGCTGCGCCACTGTGTGTACTGCGCGACGACTTGATCATGCCGGCGCCGAAGAAGTGGCCCAAGCAGAACGACAAGATCACGCCTCCACAGGAGCCCGGTCAGCCCCGCAACGAGGCCTGGGTCGTCCACTACCGCAACCAGATCCGCTACTCGCCCAAGAAGATGCTGCCCATCGCGCAGATGATCCGTGGCATGAGCGTCGACGAGGCCATCAAGCAGCTCTCGTTCGTCGACAGGAAGGGGGCCAAGATTGTCATTGAGGTGCTGAAGGAGGCCCAGGAATTGGCCGTCAGAGAGCACAACGTCGAGTTCAAGTCCAACTTGTGGGTAGCGGAGTCCTTCTGCAGCAAGGCGGTTACTATCAAGGGCGCCCGGAGGCATGCCCGGGGGAAGCTCGGGATCATACATTACAGGTGAATTCTTTGGCAGATGCACTTACGGTGCTTCGGCGACCTGTTGTTGTTGTAGCCTTTGACAGAATGGCACATACCCACACTGGGGGATCGGCCAAGAATCGGGAGGTAAAGGTTGGTATTCACCTGTACATAGTAAAGGCAAAAGAAAAGCACATGGGAGAGGAACACCGGGGGAGTCTACCACAAGGAGGGCAGGGAGGGAGGGAGACCACGGCGACCTGCGTGGCCGTGGTCTCACGCGATCCACTTGCATCATCGTCATCATCATCAGCGCAATTGTGCCCATTGCAGGGCAAATGCCTCTATCATCATCATTAGCACTGTTATGTCCATTGCAGGACAAAGGCCTCTCCCACTGAGCTTGAGCTATGTTTGCCTTAATCCCCAATTTCTAATCTGACCTGCCCTTTATTGCGCCCTGCCATGTTTGCATCCATGTACGCTGTGCTGATGCTGGTGACAGGTGCAATTATGTACCTGCCACTATGCAGGCGCAGTTAGCTCCCAACGTCAGGGGATGCAAATGCCTTATGGAGGCGGATCATGTCATGCTAAAACTTTCTTAATTGGGTCCAACTAAAAGAAAAAAACTAACGGCTGTGGGTAACATTGAGCATCTTCCGCTGACAAGTGACGGCAGTAAATGAAATAAGCTTTTTAACGTTTGACTATCAAAACAAGCCAGAGGCACCAAAATTCGTGAGCTTATAATTTCGTCTTGCATTCAACTTCTTGTTTAGGTATCACAAAAAGCTTTAAAAATGGATTACTTTATCATCACAGAGGTATTCTGAGCTTCACTGCAGAGTTGTATCTAACCTCGATTATCAAGCTTACATCTTTCATACCTACCGGCAAAATAGGTGCACTCAACTAAAGAAACAGAAAAAAAGACCATTGTTGGCACCCCTACAGATGTCTTGTTCTCAGTGAAACAGTATTTATTAAATATGGAAGTATGATATTCATATAAATGTTATACTTTTGGTGGGAGCTCGATCAATTACGATTCACTGTGCTTCTACAAGTATATCTTGCAGAAAACCTGGAGGAGAGACTTCCATCCAGTGCTAACCATGATAGTGCACTGTGCTGCCATTAAATGCACGCAGTTTTGTTTATACTTTGGCAGTTGCAAGGTACCAGAGACTTGGTAATACCGGGGTTAGACACACTTCACTTGAGCAGTTGCACCGCACATTCTGCATCCGTATCCTCCTCTTGGGTTTTTCTCTCACACTGATTATGCAAACACTTTCTTCTCACTTTGCAGGCTGAAGACAAAATATTACACAGCAGCAAGTAGTGCTTCGTGCTATGTAAAAATACTCCGACAACTCTACATGCAGTGTGTGAGGAACGAATTCAGAATAATTAAGCAAACAAGGGAAGGGGAATGAGGGGCTTGTTATAAATATGAAAGAAGCCAACAGCCACAGAAACCAAGGGGCACAGGGGACTTTTTTTTTTTAATTCATTTATTTTGTGGTGTTGATCAATTTAGAATATTACTGAATATGTTATCGCTTAAAGCTAATTGATTAGAAAAGCAGAAGAAAAAACAACCACATGCCACCGGTGGGATCCGAACCCACGACCTCCGAATTACGCGTCCGGTGCTCTACCTCTGAGCTACGGCGACGGCTGTCAAATCTTTTGTTTTTCGAGGGTATTTATGTTTAAAAGTAACCTAACCTTGAAAGTGTTCACCAGCGCCACCCACGTTCATAAGCGGCGGACTAGAACGTCCTGAGTTACCGCAGGTGTGACGTAGAACGTCATCGAATGGAGAGGGTGGAAGCTGCGTGAGAACTCTCTTATGCTTCTTATGGTGTCAAGGCTGCCAGAACCGAGGCCCTCGCTAAGCAATTAAGCAAACAAGGGAAGGGGAATGAGGGGCTCGTTATAAATATGAAAGAAGCCAACAGCCACAGAAACCAAGGGGCACAGGGGATTTCTTTTTTTCAATTCATTTATTTTGTGGTGTTGATCAATTTAGAATATTACTGAATGTGTTATCGCTTAAAGCTAATTGATTAGAAAAGCAGAAGAAAAAACAACCACATGCCGCCGGTGGGATCCGAACCCACGACCTCCGAATTACGCGTCCGGTGCTCTACCTCTGAGCTACGGCGACGGCTGTGAAATCTTTTGTTTTTCGAGGGTATTTATGTTTACAAGTAACCTAACCTTGAGAGTGCTCACCAGCGCCACCCACGTTCATAAGCGGCGGACGTAGAACGTCCTGAGTTACCGCAGGTGTGACGTAGAACGTCATCGAACGTAGAGAGGGTGGAAGCTGCGTGAGAACCCTCTTATGCTTCCTATGGCGTTCAGAATAATGTTATGTTTTCATTTTCTGCAGAGACATTACGCCAGCAAGAATGCGGCAGAGCTATGACAGAGAAAAACTAGCAGGTTAATGAAGGAAAGAGATTTAAGTTTTGAAATTTTTTTCTTTTCAAGCAAGTGTTTATACTGTAATAAACACCCAAGTCAAAATTATGCTTTCATCGACCACTTACTGTTTTGTTTAAACACAAGAAATTTTAGCCAAATCAGAGCAGCAATTCCCATTATAGAAAACAAGAAAATCAGGGAGCTGTCTTTGCTTCATATTCTAGCCAAAGAAGCATGCACTCGCTAAAATTTTGGCCGTTTAGAAGGCAGGAAACGTAACTGCATTGGTCTTCGTGACTGTTTTCGACTTTTTTACGAACTTTGTCTTCAAATACCTTCACTGTCACATTTTTATTTATTTATTTACAATTATTGTTGTAAATTGCCAGTTTAATGTCCAGAAGCAACTCATGCGCTTTGAGGGACACCGTAGTGAGGGGGCTTTGAATTAAGAACACCTGGGGTTTTTTTATGAGTGCCAACATTATGCAGTACGGGGGCATAATTGTATTGTGCCTTCATTGAAATACGGTCGCCGCTGCTGGGATCGAACCGGCAACTTTGGGATCAGCAGCCTGTTTTATTTCTTAAAGGGGCTGCGAAACACTGCTTGGGGAGATACCGGCTATACTTCAGGTGGGTTCTTTATGTCACACAGATGCTGACTTAAAAAGAATTACAGGAATCGATGCACAGGAACGGGAGTTATTCAGTGAAGAAATTTCAAAATACAAGCAAACAAAACGCTGCCCTCAACTCGATTTTGGCGGGGCTTCCCACGCCTATTTCGCTCTCCCAATGACGGCACCTGGCGCAACCAATCAAAACAGCCAGCCAGGGCACGTCGCGGAAGTTTGTACTCCATGGTTGCCTGCTCCCTGTAACTCGTTTTTGCTGAGATTGGCAGCGTCGTTTCCATGCCAGAGCGCCCCTGGTGGTGTATTTTTATTTTACTTGCTTTGCAGGGCTTTTATCTAAGACAAACAAGTTGTTTTTGTTGATCTAATATAAAACGCAGACAGGTGACAAAATGTGTCTCTGTTTATCCACACTATTTGCAGTATATTTACTGTTTGTCCGGTCATCAAGCTCGCGCCAGGTGATGTCATATCCGCTGCTAAAAACCCGCCACTGTGTGGCGACACCATCAGAGCAATGAAGTTGTTTTTGGGAGGACATTAAAATATTAAAAAACGGAATATACGTGGTATTACCGACGCTAATAGACAGTTTTAGTATAGCGTTTGCGTTTTTTGCTTACGCAACACGCAAGATGTTTGCATACGCTAAATTCAAAGCGCGAACAACACCTTTAGTTGAGCGTTTGCGGACCGTTCCGCAATAGGCGCTAAGTAGACATACAACATCCAGGTTCAGCCCCGTTTGGGTAAGTACCTAGCGCCACCACACGTCGAAAAAAAAAATTGAGGTCGTTTTGAGAAGTGCCAAAAAAATGGCCGTTGCCATGACGACAGTGTACACAACCTGTCGTTAGGCTTACGGGCTTGAAAACGGACTGCTATCTCAAGAGTACCGGCAAGTTATCGCACATAACATTGCGTCCCAGTGAAACGACAGAAAGCGGAAGCGAATGCCACCATTTATTGCCAGTTGAGCACCGAATAACTCAATGACGAGGTATTTTAGAACTGAAGCGGGCAAACAGGGCACCGCCATGTTGTCTCCGCAAGCCCCGCAAAGACGCTACGCTATTTCCAGAAAATTGCGTGCGTACGCTAAACGCTAAGCTTCTTTTAGCGTTCTGCGCATGCGCATTCTACATGCGCTATTTTATTGCGTACGCAAAGGTTTTGCGTACGCTATTCTAAAACTGTCTAATAGCACCATTATAACTCACTGTATGCAATCAACAGGCAAAACAGTTGACTAAGATTGTGTTTCTGGGCCCCTTTAAGACATTTTGACAAGATTCGCAACGCATTAAAACAAATGCAGTGTCAAAAGGCCCGAGCATCTTGTTGCAATACGACAAAGAGCTGCCGTGTTATGTTTTCATTGCAGGTACTCCCACTACTTCGTGCGGCTTGTCGAGGGGCCTCCTCCGGAACACTACTACGACCCACCACTGACACCCGCGCAGAAGTTGGAGGAGTTCATACAAGAACTGCGGAATCGAAGAATCAGATATGAACACTGATTTGTTGCGGCTGGCATTGTACATTAGATATTAAAGACATCTCTCCATTGTAAGCCTTCTCTGTTGTTTGTTCTGTACCTTATAAACTGCCTGTAAAATAGGTGGGGTCATCCCACCTTAGTTAAAGGTGCACTGAAGAGGAATATGAACTTGTCTTTTTGCCGCGGGAACTCGATCTACACGTTCCTAGCATTCTTAGAAACTGCGACTTATTGCCCTGTATGGCCGATTTCCCAAATTAAATCGAATTAACGGCCGGCTCCCGCCCTTTTTTTTTAATTCTGCCTTGTACGGTGGGCGGAGTCGACCAACGCGTGGAGTGCCTTTCACCAAGCCCCGTGGCGGCTTGCCGCTCTGCCATCGGCGGAGTGATACGTAGTAGTCCGTAGTAGCAAATAGTCCACACGTATTTTTATTTCTGCGGGCTTATTTTGCGGCTATATTATCTGCGAATGAAACTATTTATTCATGGAAACCTAAAAAAGAAAATAAAGCGAAAGCAAAGCCTCCACGGAGCTAGCTGAAAGGAACTCCACGCGTTGGTCAACTCCACCCATCGTACGAGGCAGAATTAAAAAAAAAAGGGCGGGAGCCGGACGTTAATTCGATTTAATTAGGGAAATCGGCCATACAGGGCAATAAATCGCGGTTTCTAAGAAAGCTCGGAACATGTAGATCGAGTTCCCGCGGCAAAAAGACAAGTTCAGAATCCTCTTCAGTGCACCTTTAAGCCTCTGGCTAAAGGCTCACTTCATTTCTATGGCTGCTACATTTTGACAAAGAAGGGAGTATGAAAAGTGCTCATACAGTCGTGACTGCACAAATTACGGTAATTCCATCCGTCGGTGTAGACACGTTCTGCCATCTCCTCTTCCACTGCCTACTTAGCAGTGTTGTAGGCGTAACCGAAAAAAAGTACCTAAATACGTTACTCCTTACGCTAAGAAAAAAAGAACGCGTTACCATCCTACGTTACCTACAAAAAAAGGTAACGCGTTACCGTTACCGAAAAAAAGTATCGCACGTTACTTTGCCGTTACTTCATGGCCATAAATTTTAATCAGTGCGTCTTCGCTGTAACTAACCTATAACTCGTCTTCTCTGCAAGGCTTGTTTTCCAACCAAAAGATCTCAAACCCAGACGACACGCTCATATTCTTCAAGCGAATGGTAACTCCGGATGGTCGCACTCTGCTTGCAACAGAGTCTAGGCAGGAAAAGGAGGGAGGCTTAGTCACAGTGCTGTGAGGAGTGCGTTGTTCCTTGTTCTGGCTAGGGGAGAAGGGGGGGGGGTATGACTGACGGGAGAAAGTTGGAGCGACAGTGTTATTCAGCAGAAAATTTTTAGAAAGTTTAGTGTGAGGTAGCTCACTACTGCCGGCGGCACAGAAATTAGCAAAGGCCCATTTCCTTTTATCCTCTACTTCGGTGCTACAGCCAGTTGTCTACAATGAGACCTTTTGGCTGGAAAACAAGCTTACGGAGAAACTGACTTACAAATTTCTGCAAATGGTTCATTGCTGGCTCGGCAAGCGTCCACTCTTTAGAGAGTTGTTTGTGTGAGTGGTTTGGGGGTGAAGACAAGTGTGTGAATGCGTGTTCGTGTTTTTTTTTTTCTATTTGAGTGCGTCGTCAAGGGCAGGTGTTTTCTGGCATGCATGCAAGCCCAACAAGGGTCGTCGAGAGCACCCGTATGTTTTGTTTATTTGCAACATCATTTTCGGCGTTTTTTTTTTCTGAAAAAGAGGCGGAGGGGGAAATTGAAATAAAAAGTAACTAGTAACGTGAGACCTCACGTTACCGGAAAATGTTAACGAAAGTATGTTACCCGTTACAGTTCCGAAATGGTAACGAGCACGTTACTAAGTTACCGAAAAAAGTAACGCATTACCGGTAACGCCGTTACCGACAACACTGCTACTTAGTATAAAGCATGCCACATTTTTAGTTAAACTTTTTGTAATAGTAGATGCCTGCTGGTGAGAAAAAAAAAATCTAGATGCACAGGCAAGGGCTCACTTTTCTGGACTAGTCATCTTGCAGTGCCTTTAATGTAGTATATAAAGGGCTGCGACCCCATTTTTCCTCGCATTCTACCTGCAGAGCTTCAGTCAACCCTTGCGATCATTTGTAGCACCCCACGTGCACATGCAGGCTGAGAACGTGCAACCCACATGCTTGTGGATCAGCACAAAAACTATCATACAAAGGCTTTTAGCATGAAATTAGCAGTATTTCTGATGACAGCGATGCTAAGACAGCAGTAAAAAAAAATACACTTCTATCAAAGGTCGTTTATGATGAGAGCAAATACTACGTAGTTGCAATAACACACTGCAAGCCTATCTCCTGTTTGTTAGAATCAAGTTCACATAATTCATGGACTTCCTCCATGTTAATGAAATAAGAAGTGTTTATTGTCCCAAAGTGACTCAGGCTATGAGGGACGCCGTAGTGAAGGGCTCCGGAAATTTAGACCACATGGGGTTCTACTGCGCGAATATCGCACAGTACGCAGGCCCCTGCCGCCATTGAAATTCGATCCTGGCCGCAGCAGTTGAATTTCGATGGAGGCGAAATTCTAGAGGCCTGTGTACTGTGCGATGTCAGTGCACGTTTACACTGCATAACACTTGGCATGTGCAAATGTTCAAAACTTGAGAGTAGTTTGCAAATACTATTCTCAGTTCGATTCGCACTGCAATTTTACTATTCGAACCTCCTTAATGTCCAGAAATTATGAGTTTCTTACAGCAGTATCCTGCAGTTATCACTTGCAGTGATGTGATTGGCTGAAGCCATTTTGGAACAGCTTTTTGGAGCAGCCAAAAGGGAATTTTGGAGCAGGGAAACAAGCTTTTGGAGCAGCTCAAGGCTCATTGCCAAGTGAAAAAATTGACTTTGCGAGAAGTAAAATAGTAAAATAAGGAGGAAACCTTTGGGAACAAAAAGGTGCTGTTCAATAGGATGTTAGGGGCATTTCGATGTGAGCAAAGTGCAAAAACACCCGTGTACTAAGATTTAGGTGCATATTAAAGAACCCCAGGTGGTCCAATTCTGGAGTCCCCCACTACGGCGTGCCTCATAATCAGATCGTGGTTTTGGCAATAATTTAATTAAATTAGAGGCAATTGTGAAACATCATATGTTGGCCCAAATAACTAATTTTAGAACTTCAGTGTCATGTAATCTTTTATGCGACCAAGTATAGATCAGCCCTGTGTTATAGCCGCCAAGCCCCTATAGGACAGCAGTTATAAATGGACAACAAGGAATTCACTGGAACTTTTATTTAAAAATGACTAGAATGCAGATCACAAGCTTACAGAAAAACAATGAAATAACACTATCAACGTTTCGAACTGAATAATAATTATGTACACGACAGCACAACTTTTCGGCTTCTTGGCCTATCAAAAAGCAGTGGACCTATTCTGTGCCTTTTTTCTGTGAGCAACATCACTCAGTCTTTAACTGCAAAATACTGCCTAGTTGGCTGCCTTAGGCGACATTTTGTCAACAGCAGCTGGAAGCCTTGTTTTCCCTTCAGCAAGCAAGGCCTGCCCACTTTCAATATCACCAAAATTCTTCATCTTTATGCCATTGTTGATGAGCAGCTCTGCATTCACCAGCATTTTCTTTGCTGTTTCTACTTCCAGCTTGAGGGTTTTGTCAGCATCACTAGGTGTCATCTTCGGCACATTGGCACGCTGCCGCTTCGCAGCCTGCTCTTCTTCAGCTGCCAAACGTTCTCTGTACCTTTTGCTTGCCCCTCACACTGCTCTGACAACATCAGGCGTAACACCAAAGTGAAAATACGCGTTTGGCGCAGCTTTGGCGCACAATAACAAAAATGTAGCAGGATGTAGCAGGTTTTGCCTTTTGGTGCACATCCGCAATTGGCGCAGCTATCACATCACTGCACTTGAATTAATGTGCTCTTTCTTTTCGGACGGAATCGACTGCCAGCACACGGCAAAAGCCCGTGAACGATAATGCCAGGTCTTGCATGAATTTAAAGCACTAAGGGCCATTGCAGTACTGTGTGGCACGCTACAGTGCAGTCAACAGCTGGCTGTAAACCTGACTAGGAGCGATCCTTCCGTTTTACATAACCAAGATACGCGCACGCACAGAAGCGGCCCGGCTTGTGGAGGATAGTGGAAAGCGCGAAGTTGCAACCCCCGTGCGTTGCTGTGGTTCTTCCATGACGACCACTTCGATCATTCTCAATTGTCAGCACTTAGAATCCAGGAAGTGCGTACCTTAGGCCAAAGAAGTGAAGGAAAAAGTGATGACAGAAACTGCGCTAGAAGCCAGCCCACACACTGGGGCATCAGTGGTGTGGTTTTGTTTTTGCACCTTTAGTTAAATTGGTTTTTTTTTTTGAGGAAAGGAAATGGCACAGTATCTGTCTCACATATCTCAGTGGACACCTGAACCGCGCCATTAGGGAAGGGAGGAAGGTGGGAGTGAAAGAAGAAAGAGAGAAAGAGGTGCCGTACCTTTAGTCGTGCCAGCGTTTCGTTGATTTGATGTCCTGACTGGGCTTTCAGCCCGACAAAGCAGACATGTGAGGCACCAGGGCTATGCGGGTTGCGTGTTGTGAACTCTAGGTTTGGGGAGGCATTCCACAATCAAGGCGCCGAGAGGGAGCGTAGATGATGTGGTCCCGCTAGCATCTTGACCCAAGATGTTGCCATTGTGTCCATTTCGCGAGCAGTCTTGTTGCGTTTTGCCAGGAGTCAATCATTAATCAACCGCCGACGTGACTCCTCCAGTAAATAGGTATGTGGCCACCTTATAATGCGTCATGACAGCATTCAATAAACTCCTTTGTCATGCGAGCATTAAAGGGACACTGAGGAGCAATTGAAGTTGGCTTGTATAGACAGAATACCAGCTCCTGATTACAAAAACGCCACTCATACTGACAACAAAGCTCTTGGGACGTAGAAAAGAGCAAGAACCAAAATACAGGTATCGCCGCCACAGGCCAAACTCGCAAGTACAAGCGTGATGAGGTCATAGGACAAAACAGTGTTGCTAGAACCAATGGTTCTGGCAACTCTAGGACCCGAGAAGCCACAAATCACTGAGGCGCAGCCAATGCATGTGCAAATCTCCTTGACGTCGCCAGATGGCAGCACGAGCCCGGCAGCTACGCGCGCGCCTGAAGCATCGGGACCAATCAGCGCCTGTTTTCCAGCGGCAGGCGGGCTCCCGGTATTCCGCTAGCGGTAACAAGGTACACGGTATGCTAAAGGTGTCTATTTGCGAGAACTTCGTTGACGACTTCGAGAACGGGATCCACCGTAACGCTGGCAAAAGGCCGGTGCAAACGTAAACGAAGCGACTGTAGCGACGGCCGCAATAGCCGATAGATATGCCTTCAACGTGCGGCCGGCGGTAGCTTTCTTTTCGGCTGCTGCTAGGCCGCACTGCTGGCGGCCAGAAATCACGGAGTCTGCGTTACGTCATGTTTCACGTCACTTAGTCCTGTGTCGTCATAAGAGAATCCGAAGTTTGAATCAGAGCGGCGGAAAAAACTTTCTCAACTTCGAATCCAAATTTTTTAGTAATAAATGCATCTTTCGCTGCCGGCCAAGTGGCAACAAAGCCATGAAATGCCGAACTATCGGATTTTGCTATAGAAAAAATATTAATAGTGCTCTCCTCACTGTCCCTTTAAGCCAAACTGTGATATTACTGTGAAGCCTTGTTACAGCCAATGGGTAAAAATCGCAGAATAGTTCGATACAGGTGAAACTTGCAATTTAAAATGTTGGCAAAAATTCGCGATGGAGAAGCTAAATTTAGTCAGCAAAAGAAGAGCAACTGGTAGAGACCTTTTCAGTAGTTTTAACACAGTTTTGGAGCCGCTCATGGTGGTTGCAGAGGCTGCAAAAAAATTGAGCGGCAAATGCTAGTCAAGTTGGCTTCGCTGCGGATACCAATGTGGCTTCCTCACGTTGCAGCGGTGTTGCATAAAAGATATGCCAGGACGAAAGCCATCGCAGTTTTCACCACCTCCATGATAGTCGCCGCGAGTAGAGAATGGCTGCTGGAATAGTACTGCAATCGACCGTGGTGCTGGTTTCGCAGCACTAATGTCGGGCTGTAGCACTGTTGGTGAAGTGAGGTAAAGTGTGAACCACGGCGTGAACGCCTGCCGCTCCACCACGAGGCACCCGTGTAGTCAGGCAGACCGCTGCCTGCCATCCGACCAGGCACAGACTGCATTCAGCAGTTCGATATTTTATGGCAAACCACAGTCGACATACAGATTAAGAAATGCATGCGTTTGTTTGAAATATATTTAGGGACAGTCCCATGCAGCCAATAATTTGCAATATTTGCGTTCGCTACAATGAGGTGCGACTATACTTTGCACCGTCAGCAAGTGTTAAAGGATTGTACACAACGTAGTATTTATCTTTAAAATAAAGCACATTGCTAATATGCTACAACCTAATTCCCACTTCCTTATGCTGATGGGTGAAAATTTTTTTGCAATATATTAGTTTTTTTTTTTCACAGCTATGTATTCTGGAAAAGCATTTTTCTTAATTTTAAAACTATGTGTAGCGATATTCAAAATTGTGAAAATATTCGATTTGCACCCAGTATTTTGAATTCGCACTCTTCGCAGCCCATAACTGACATTCGCACACCTCTACACAACACACATCTGTCTACAAAACTACGGTCAAAATTGGAGTCCACTTTATCGAGCTGCAAGTTCCAAGCCAACTAAATACGCCTCTCGCACAAGAAATGTGTCTGCAAATGTCTCGCAAGCGTACCTATTAATATTCAATGGCCCCGTCGTTGAAAGCTATAAAATTCCAGAAAAATCAGAAGCTGGACGTCATGCATCCGCTTTCAGATTGCTATTTTTGTAACTCAGTGTTTAGCACCTATTTTCAAGCTTGTCTTGACTTACCACTCAGGCAGGCATATGGCTCTATAAGTGGCAGTCACACGACATCACTAACCTAAATTGAAAGCCACACTAGTGCAGAACCATATTGTTGATGACAAAACACGAACAAGTTGCATTCCTTTTTTTTTAATGAAGTTCGTACAGTTCCACATTGACTTAGCTCGCTTAGATAAAAGAGAACAGAAATAAATGAATGCAGAAGAGGAAGGAGTCTTACTTCACAGCCACTTAAAAAAAGATGGCACTTGTGATGTTGGCAGGCCATTTCACGAAAGGAAGTCATTGTCACTAGATTTGGAGAGAGAAAGAGAGATCCGAGACTCTTCCCAAATCCACATAATCAGAATTTACATCGCCGTATGTTTCCCCTCCCCCCATTTCTACAGGTCCTATTCATGCAAATCCTCCTCTTCAAAGAGCAAACTGGCAACCGTGTGCCATCGTGCATTATACAATAGTCACAATAGATGTGTGTGTGTGTGGAAAAGAGAAAGTAATGCTCTACAATAAAAAAAAAAAAAGTGGTAGAGAATTGACAATATTTACAGGAGAGATGGTTGTAGTGGTGACGGATTGCATCGAACCTACAAGAGCAGCAGATGATGTCACAAAAAATGTCCACTGAACGGCCACTGGAGAGAGAGAGAGAAAATAAAAGGTCCCTAGCGTTGCGCACACGTGTGCATCGCGCTGTCTTGTCACTTCACTAATCCCACTTTCTTGGCTTCAATCTCGTAGATGAGAAGTCGCCACATCTTCACAACAAACACTTCGGCTTCTTCATCCAGCACCTGAAATAGAGAAAAAAAGAAGTGAATGTAAACAAAACATGCATATCTGAGAAGATACTGTAGGCCTCCCTTGTTGCAATAGGGGATATTCAAAATTCCGCAAGTGCGCTTTCCCACACAACTGTGTTGCCCCAAACAAGATGGCCGACTTCGCTATAAAGGAACAACGTGGGCTGCAGGACAAGCGCTAAAGGTGTGGATAGAATGTGAGAAACGTATTTTGGAAGAATCAAACAAAAAACCAGTCTTTCTTGCTTTGTTTCAGCTGGAAACGCATAGTCAGCCATCTTGTTTGGGACAACATTGTTATGCGGGAAAGCGCACTTGCGGAATTTTGAATATCCCCTGCCCTGTCTTTGAAAATTTGTGAAGCATCAATCTGAAACTTGCGGTACACTTTTAACAGGTAAGAAAAAAAAAGGAGTAGGGGGGGGGGGGGGGAGCAGTAAAAAAAACAGCGGAATACACTTTAGTTTTGAAGACATTCGAAAGAGTTAAAACTGTGGATGCCAGCCCCAGCTTGAATGTATTAAGACATCTACAGTGGAACCTCGATTATACGTCCCCCGGTCATGCGACGACCCGCATTTTACGACGAATTTGTGCGGTCCCGGCAAAACCCCCGTAGAGACAATGCATTAAAAACCTCGGTTATACGACGCAAATTTTAGAAGGACCCCGCTTCGTACGACGGCTGGCTCGTACCGTCCATCAAAAAAGGCCGTCAGCAAACGCAGGCCGACCGTATTTTCGCGATTCTAAGCACCCCCCCTATTTTCGGAAAAAAATTTCTGAAAAAAAAAAAAAACTGCATGCGAATCTAAGCACCCCCATTTTTGCGCGCAAGAGAGCGTTGCCGAGGCCGCCAAGTGCACTTGCTCTCTTTTTCGTAGAGCCTGTGCAGTCCAGTCCCAAGGAGGCGCGGCCTGCGTGTTGTCGTTGCGACTGAGAGAAGGATGAAAAGGAAAGCGCACGGGCCCGCCTACTGGCGTGAGCCAAGCCACCACCGCTGCCGAGGAGAGTTAAAAGATCAGAGGAAAGATAAAGAGAAAAGATAAGACGTGCGTCCCAGCAACAGATGCGTCTGCTCCTGCAGACGCTGATGAAAAAACAGATAAGCGGGCGAGGCCGCGCTCGCCCAAGCGAGGACAGCGGCGTCCACGGCGCTTTTTGTAATGCTTGTGCTTGTGGATGCTTGTGCCCCACGATAAAACTTCCAAAGTGGACAACGATGCAGAGGTTTGCGCTCCCATTCCTAGTTACGCGGACGTGTTGCAGAGCGTCGACAACATCCGGCGCTTTGCTTGCGCGCGCGACGATGTTGGCGACCTACTGCCAGACGTGGCAGCCCTTGAAAGAAAGTTGATGCGCCGAGGTTGGGCAAAGGTGCAAAAAAAAAAAAAAAAAAAAAAAATTACCGATTTTTTTAAACGGTAATAAAGATTTTTTTGCAAATCTGTTTCAAACAAATGCTGGGTTTTGTCTTTTTTAATCTGATTGGCGTACTTGCCGCGGGCTTGAAGCCGGTCAACAGTTTTTGGCGCAAGGCCGAGCGCCACTGGCCGCATTCTTTGATTTTCGATTATACGACACCCGGATTATACGACGGTTTCGCGCGGTCCCCTGAACGTCGTATAATCGAGGTTCCACTGTAACTGATTCGAATGGTTATTACAGTGCTCAAGAAAAAATAAAGTTAAACTGGATTTCACATTTCTCTAGATCCTCTGACACAACAACACCTGTTACATATCCACTCTGTATACCCTAACCACTTAGTTAACAGAAAGGACCTCCCAACTACCATCACACAGACTAGAAGCCATATTCTGCAAGTGTCCACTAAACAGCCATGTTTATTTCAGTCTGCACCAATGATTGGAGCAACAAATGACCAGTCTTTCCTGCAAATTGTACTTGCCACTGAAAATAATTGTCAATGACAATAATTGCAGTGCGAACGTGAATACAGTATACAGTCGAACCCGGATATATCGAACCCGCATATTTCGAATTATTGGCTATATCGAACACACAGATTACCCCCTTGAAAATACTATGTAAAAGTATAGGACAGTTGCGTTGTATATCGAATTCCATTTTCGCCGGACATTGGATATATCGAACGCCGCGCCGCGCCCCTGGAAGGTGCGCTTTCCCCAAAGACATTCCTGTCCGGTCCTCAGCCGCCTCAGCGGAGAACATTTCCGCAGTCAGCAGGCGCAGGGCCCTTTTTTTTTTTTTGTTCCCCGTTTTTGCGCCCCACCGGCGCGAGCTTTCCCGCTCCTCCTCTCCTCCTGTACCGCCGGCGTGTGCTCCGTCAAGGTCATTGGAGACCAGCGAAGAGAGAGCGCCGCATGGAGACGCGCGGCGACCACGCTTCTTGGGGAAAGAGAGAGAGAGAAAACGGTCGCTCGTGGGCACATCGTGGGTCTGGGGAAAAGAGAGAGCTCAGAAAAAAAAAAAAAAAAAACGAAGCCCAGAGCGCCGATCTTTCTCCCTGCTCTTTCTTTTTCCCTCTGTCGTTCCTTCGCAGCCGGGTTGACTGCCGCTCGCATAGGCTTCGCTCTTATCGCTCCATCTGCGCCTCGCGTGTTTTTTTTTTTGTGTGTGTGTGCCTGTGTTTCAACGCGCGACGTGAAGCAGGTCCCAGTAGCCAACTGTTTTGGCAAGTGGCCGGAGATGAATGTCCGGAAGATTTAGATGACGATGAGTGCTTGGACGACGCGTTTCGCGACTTGTCCAATTTTCTCGGCGCCGTTCCGTCCGAAGTGACTGTTGAGGACTTTAACGCTGACAGCGAAGTTCAAGCGGTAGCTGGCGTTCAAGACGCCGACTCCAGCGATGACGAGGGCAACTGTGTTGTCGAAGAAACGCGTCCGTGCGCAGCCACTGAACTGGCGTCAGCGTTAGCCTGATTCGGCGCTGTTGCGGCGAAATGGAAGGCACTGTGTTCTCGCACCTGGACAGTCTCGAGAAGATCGAGGCCAATGTTTTGAACTTCGTTTCCCAGGGGAAAAAGCAGCCCAAAATTAGTGATTTTTTTTTTCCGCGAAATAAAGCGCTTTCACATTGCGCGCCCATACTATGTGATTCGCGGCTGTTCCAAACGGTAAGCCACAATTTGTTATGATCGGGAGTGCAGTTTTAGCCTATATCTGTATATCGAATTTTCGCTATATCGAACTATTTTCCGATCCCCTTCGAATTCGATATATCCGGGTTCGACTGTATTACAAAAGTTGCACTAGCTTACCATCTATATCAGGGCATTGAAAAGTAGCCAGGTGTCAATGTTCAATGTAAAGCCGGGAGTTTCTACATACAGTAATCCCTCGTTATAAAGAAATCGCTTTACTCGAAATATCGCTTTATTCGAAATTTCTTCCGGTCCCGACCCAAACGCATGCATTTTAAGCCGCATTACTCGAAGCGCACGAAGAGCTTGACCTGCTTAGAGCGAAGTGGCGAGCGGAGGCATTGCCACCGTGGCGGCGTCGTGACGGCGACCCTTTGCGCATGCAGTGCCAAAATAATACCGCCGACGAATTAGACTCATGCAGGCATAGAACAGGCCACAAAAGTACCAAACCCACGATCGATGACCTGCCTAGTAACGGGCACCAAGGGAGTGCCGAGTGTCCCCTGCTCAGCGGGACCAAATTCCATGGTGCACCACGCCCGAACTGTTAATCTCGGTCGGAAGCGCATTCCCAGTGTTCCCCCGTGACAGAATCCACACGAAAATAGTTTTCCTCGCGCTTTGCGATGCCAGAAAACCGCAGTGTTTTTGGATGTGGAAAAGTGGCCGGTCATGCTCGATTCGCGCCATTCGACTAGACAAACGGTCTAAATGCGTGGAAAGAAAAGCGAGCGCAATTCACCGCGGCGCGAAGTTGCGAACGGCGCCGCAGCGGCCGATCGCAGCTCGCCGCCTGCGTCCAACCTGCTAGATGTCAACGGCGGGCCGCTCGCGGCAAACACGACGGGAAGTAGGAGCCAATGCGAGCGCGGAGAGCGGCAGCGTCACGATGACGTAGGGCGCGCTCCTTTGAGCCGAGCCGGCCTGCCCAAGGCCGGTCTCGACGCGCTCGCTCGCTCCATCGCGCACGTCGAGACCGGCCGTGGCCTGCCAGCCTTGACGCCGGCCGCCGGCATCTGCTAGCTCCGTTGCTGAAGGCGTCGTGGAAATCTAATGTGTCTTTTATTATGGGACTAGTTGACAGTAAAGGGGTGCCGAGTGTAGCGTCTTTGAGTGCTGTCCAGTACCGAAGCGCTAACAGCCGCGGCGTCGATGCGAAACCGGCTAGGCTTAGTAGCGACCAGGGCAGTCAGGGAGAAGCGCGCAGTTTGTCACCCGGCGTTCCTGCAGGCGGCATCGTTGCCGAAAGCTCCACTCTTTCGAAATTTGAAAACTGTATCATCTGTGAGGATCGCTGACCAATACTGAGTTGCCGGTAGAAGTAACAAATGTGCTACGAGCAAATTTTGTAGCAAAAGCTACATTGGCCACGAACTTGCGATTGCGCTCTGGCAGTGCTCCGAGGAGGCACAGAGACCGACCTTGAGCCGTTGCCTAGCAACCGCTGCAGCTAGGGGACGCCGCGCGGCGTCATCCACCAGCTTCCTCGCAGTTGTGGCGCAATTAAATCTCGACTGTTTTAGCTTTTTTGAGCGGTCGCTTATATCGAATTATCGCTTATAACGAATTTTTTTGCCGTCCCGCTGACTTCGTTATAACGAGGGATTACTGTAAATTGAACGCGATTCAAAAAACGCCGGCCACTATCATCCGCTGTTTCTCGGAGCAAGAGAATGCGCACTCCTCAAGATGCGCCGAACACTTCCCCGAACACTCACCATGGACACGTCGTTGAGTATGCTCTGGGCGGCACTGCCGGCCAGCACCTTGGAGCAGATGAAGTCCACCAGTGTGGGTTCCTCCTCGCCAATGTACTCCACAATCTTCTTGTTGATCCACGGCCTGATCCGCTTGTCCATCAGTGCCTGAGGAAAGAGGGGAGAGGATGGGCAAACACCTCACAACAACTTGTCTCCCAAGGAAGCAGCCATGTGAATACATTCGACTCTCTAATCGAATGCAGCGGAGTTCCGTTAACGTCGAACTTTTGCTTATTCAAACTGATGCCTTGGCCCTGTCAACATCAAGTGCTTCTTTTGAAACAGGGCTTTCCTTAATTTGAACTGCACATCAAATGAACACCAAATAATCTGAACAAATTTTCGGTCCCTCCGGAGTTCAAATTTGTTACGAGTCAACTGTATAGCACCGTTTAACCTTCAAGACGAAAAAAACGCTACAAAGCACCCAGCACTAGACATAGGTGCCGTTAGAAGTAATTGGAAGGCAATATTAACGAAAAATTGAGAGCATGTTGCCTTTTGGGTCGCATTCCGAGATGAGAGCGAAAATCGCTGTTTAGCCACTCAACACAAACCAATTTTACTAGTCTTTTTTTTTTTTTACTTGAACAAGCAATTACAGCACCCTGCAAATAACTTACCATTTCCCATCGTGGTGTGTGTACCCTGTATACAAGTTGCATTAGGAGGGGCTTTGGAGCAAAAATCTCCCGTTCATAAAGGTTTGGTTTATGGTTTATGGGGTTTAACGTCCCAAAGCGACTAAGGCTATGAGAGACACCGTAGTGGAGGGCTCCGGAAATTTCGACCACCTGGGGTTCTTTAACGTGCATTGACATTGCACAGTACACGGGCCTCTAGAATTTCTCCTCCAAAAAAATTCCAGCCGCCGCGGCCAAGATCGAACCCGCGTCTTTTGGGTCAGCAGCCGAGCACCATAACCACTAAGCCACCGCGGCGGCTCCGTTCATAAAGATTTCACGCCGGCCAGGAGACAACACCACAAGTTGGTGTGCTGTGTCGTCGAAAGAATGGAAACATGCAACAAGATTTTCTGAATGGAAACCAGCTTTTCCCCACTCACGTTGTCAACGAGGCTCCGGTCGAAGTTGAAGTTGAAGAGCTCCTCCTTGGATGTGGGTATGCGGTCGATCAGGTTCTTGATGTGCTTGCGCTTCTCCTCTGTGTTCATGTGTTGCTGCTGCTGCTGCTCCTGCTGTTGCCGACCCTCTTCGTCCGCTAGGGGCACCAGCTTGCGCTTCTTCCGCGACTCCCCCGACTCCTCCTCTTCCGCGTTGCCGAACACCTGTGACGCAGCTGCCGACAGTTTCTTGCGCTTGCCGCTGCCCGACGTGGGGCTCTTGCGACCGCTCGGCTGGCCCGGGCTTCCACCTGGGGAGACGACGTTCAAACAAAGGAGAGAGCTTAGGGGTCAGCACAATAAGGGATGAAGAGAGCGGAAAGAAAGCTACAGTGTCCACCAACTTGTGCAACATGCTTGGGGAATGAACTGAAGGACCTGCTGATATGACGACCAATTGTGAAACATTCACTTAAGGGGTACCCTGGTCTTGAAAAAAAAATTTTTATTAATGAAGTCACAGTTATAAAATTTTCAGGCCACATGTATTTTTGTGCGCTGATTCTAGATATGTCATTTAATTTCATGTAAAGCAATTTCTTGAGCACTGGTGCAATTTTTATGCAAGTATTTTGGGAAAAGTTTTGCAGAAAATTTGCTGCAGGAAACTCCCTGTAATGCATGTCGTTGGGTTCTCTTGACACCAAGGAATGCAATAAGAGTAAAATTATCATCCTGGCTATCATAGAACTTGAGTTATAGAGTTTCGAAGTTGTCGCTTCAGAAATGAGAAGAAAAGTGTGTATTCCTGTTTCTGAAGTGGCAGCTTCAGTGCCCTATAACTCAAGTTCTATGATAGCCAGGATGATAATTTTACCCTTATTGCATTCCTTGGTGTCAAGAGAACCCAGTGGCATGCGTTTCAGCGAGTTTCCTGCAGCAAATTTTCTGCAATACTTTTCCCATAATACTTGCATAAAAATTGCACAAGTGCTCAAGAAATTGCTTTACACGAAATTAAATGACATATCTAGAATCAGCACACAAAAATACACGTGGCCTGAAAATTTCATTACTATGTCTAGATTAATAAAAAACTGTTTTGAAGACCAGGGTCCCCCCTTAACTTTCCCATAGACAATGTAAAAAAGAATTCACTGAACTCTTTGGCTGTGTACGTCACTCCAGTGTAACTACTGCAGCGACCGCAACTAAGGAGACTCCGTGAGACGCTCGCGAGGCGTCCACGCGGAACCCTTGAGGCAAGCAAGAAACGAAAAAGTCTGCGGCTTTTCCGTACAAAGTGCGCCCCCGCAAGAAAGCTTCCCCGCACACTCACACGAAGTGCGGGAAAGCTTTCTTGCGTGAAGAGAGCACCTGACATCACTAGATCTCAGCACCGCAGGTGGCACCATGCGGTACCTCCGGCTGAAGACATAAATGCGAGACGATTTTTTTTTTTCTCAAAACGCACGGAGGGCACTCACCCAGCTTCAGCACTCCGAAGCCCATGCTCCTGCCTTCCTCCTGCGGAGTGACCAGCACGTCCGAGAACCCCGACAGGCTGTTCTGACCACTGCCGTCTTCTTCCATCGCCGACGTGGGTCCCGCCGCCGACGCTGGCGGCGACGCCACTGAAGAAGGCGAGTGGCCACCGTGCCGCGAGGACGAGTTCTCGCGGCGCGGAGGCGGCGATCGCGGCTCGGCCCGGGGCGACCGGGCGTGCTGCGAAGACCGCCGTGGCGGAGGGGGCGACGCGGCGTCTCTGCCGCGGGAGGAAGCGCGCTCCGACGTCGGCTCGGGGTCGGGCCGCACCACGGGCAGCAGGTGGGGCTGTGGCTTCAGCAGGCGGGCCTCTTCCTCGTGGTGGATGCGCTTGGCCTCGGCCTCGGGATCCGGGTGGCCCTCCTCGGTCAGCTTCCGCCGCAGGTCCTCGAGTTCCTCGCGCTCCCGCTGCCGATCGCGATTGTCGAGCTCAATCTCTTTCTCCCGGTCTTTCAGGCGCCTCTGCAGGGCACCTCCCCTGGAGAGAGAGAGAGGACCACCAATGTTCATGTGCATCCTCAGCACTAGTTTATTTTGCACGCATGCACAAAAAGCGACCTACACTACAAGGACAGACCAAAACATCAACCGCCATGGGCAGACTATAGTGGAGGCTCATTAGGGTATACAGTCAACTCTCTATAATTCAAACGCATCATCACCACAGTCACCATCAGCCCAACAATGTCCCCCCCACTGATCCCAATTAACCCTATCCTGTGCCACACCTGAATTCAAAGAGGATCAAATATTAGAATTCTTAAGAGTTTGATTTATGGGAGGAGTGGGATCCTGAAAAAAAAAAAAAAAATATTAATGGTTTAGGGAGGTTTAACATCCTCTCTCGTTTAGTTGACAAGGTACTTGACAAAATTGTGTTCTTGAAGTATAAATCCACACAGAATGTGCCAACTTACTTATAATACTTGACATCGTCTCTTTCATCTTCGTAGTCTTCCAGGAACTCCTTCAGTCGGCGAGCTTCCTTAGCCTGCGCATGAAAGACGGCATGGCTGGCATCAGCACAAAACACCACGTGTAGAGACAAGAACAGCAAGACGTACCTAGAAAGCTTCAGAAGTCTGAATCACGTGCAAGCTACACGTGTAATTCCTGACAGGCCTAAAATTCTTCACTGTCAAGCAGATAGTAGTGGATGTATACGTAATGCGCATAGTCTTGAGATATCACTCACACATGTTTGAGTGTCCTAAACTACCAACACTACACATCTAAGGACATTCGTGAATTTTTTTCTTGCATAGCAGTCCCTTTGAGCACAGAGCAAAAGAGTTGCAACATACAGGCAAGCTTCATAAAGCCACAGATAACGACACAAAAGACCTATGAGTTGTTTTTTTTCCTTTTGAACCTCCTTTCCCCTTTGTTGCTGCCGTGCTTGAATCTGGCAAAGCGCACACTGTGGCAAGTGCTTCCAACAACAATTAGGACGAGCGAATAAATGAAATAAGGATAACATTGCCCAGCCCGCAGCACTTAAAGGGACACTGAGGAGAAATTGAAGTTGGCTTGTATCGACAGAATACCAGCTCCTGATTACAAAAACGCCACTCATACACAAAGCTCTTGTAACACAAGCTCTTGTAACGTAGAAAAGAGCAAGAACCAAAATACAGGTATCGCCGCCACAGGCCAAACTCACAAGTACAAGCGTCATGACGTCATATAACAAAAATGTTTCTAGAACCAATGGTTCTAGCAACGCTAGGACACGAGAAGCACAAATCACTGAGGCGCAGCCAATGCATGCGCAAATCTCCTTGACGTCGCCAGATGGCGCCACGTGCCGGGCAGCTACGCGCTCGCCTGAAGCATCGGGACCAATCAGCGCCTGCTCGCCGGCGTTAGGCGGGCTCCCGGTATTCCGCTAGCGGTATCAAGGTACACGGTATGCTGAAGGTGTCTATTTGCGAGAACTTCGTTGAGGACTTCGAGAACGAGATCCATCGTAACGCTCGCAAAACGCCGGTGCAAACGTAAGCGAAGCGACTGTAGCGACGGCCGCAATAGCCGATAGATGCCTTCAACGTGCGGCCGGCGGTAGCTTTCTTTTCGGCTGCTGCTAGGCCGCACTGCTGGCCGCCAGAAATCACGGAGTCTGCATCACGTCATGTCACGTCATGTTTCACGTCACTTAGTCCTCTGTCGTCATAGCCGAATCCCAAGTTTGAATCACAGCGGCGGGAAAAACCTTTTCAACTTCGAATCCAAATTTCTTAGAAATAAATGCATTTTTCGCTGCCGGCCAAGTGTCAACAAAGCCATGACATGCCGAACTATCGGATTTTGCTATAAAAAATATATTAATAGTGCTCTCCTCAGTGTCCCTTTAAGGGGGGACACTGGTCTTTGACCTATTTTCCTTATTGTTAGTCCAATCCTAATGACATTGTATTGTCTTGCTCAGCTTTTTATACTGATTTGGACAATGAAATTACCTTTCTCACAAGTTAGTCGGTTCCCAAGGTAATTAATATTAATTAGTCATTCATTAGTACCTCAGTGCAAAAAAAACGCTCAAAAACAAATAACTTTTAATCCATTGCTGCATAGTATGGTGAGTAACGAGTGCAATAATCAAAACCATTTTTCCATGTTACCCTCATTAGTAATTTTACAGCACTTAGAATGTCACTACTCAAGGTGTGAATGTAATACACGGATAAACTTTGCGAAATTATATATTTTTGAAGTGCGATTGAACAGACCTGCTTCGATTATTCGAAGGCACACACTGTGCCTTCAGCTTCCCTTAGCAAACAATATGACATCTCCATCTGTCCTAGATGCTGAGATATTGACATACAGTTAAAACTCGATTTAACGAAGTTGAGGGGAGCCGTGAATTATTTCGTTAAATCGAGAACTTCGTTAAATTGAATGAGGCATTTCTTGGGCACATAATTCAGTACATTCGATTACAGTAAAACCTCGTTAAAACGTACCCGCTTAAACAGTACTTTCGTTTTAAAAGTAGTAAAGTCAAGTCCCCGACTGAGCACCCATTGAACATAATGCATTTTGCATCCGCATAAACCGTACCAGCTTATCGCGGTCGTATCGGTTAGCACGTACCATTTTCACTTTTCGTCGCACTCGTGCGTGACGAATTCACGCCGGTAGCACCGACCCCAAAGGACGGTTCGGCTAGCGGCGCAACAATCTTCCCTAAATACCGCCGACGGGACGGCAAGCCACACAGCTAATGACAAATTGGCGCCAAAGTTGGTAATCATACAACTAGCGCCACCTTTGGGTTTTTTTTTGCCGCGGCAGCAATAACTACCCGTGGCCTCCGCGACGGCGAGCCGCCGGAGCCGATCGCGGAGGCCATAAACTACCGCAGTGGTAAGTGAAAGCTCGTTAATTCGACCCCCGTTAATTCGGAAAATTGGATAACTCGACGCGCACGCGAGGTCCCTACAGTTATACATAAGAGTCTATGGGGCGAAACTCTCGTTAATTCAAACAAATTTGGTCGTGCGTCGGTTAATTCGACTTCACTCCGCAGCCCGCAAAGCCGGTGTGCCGAGAGCAAAAAGAAAAAAATACTGCCACGAGCGGCGCTACTGTACTGCTCAGGCGATCCGTATGGTCATCGTCATCAGCAGCGTGAGAAAGGGCGAGAGAAGCGAGGTTAGCGGCGGCCGAAGCAGCTGGCGTCTTTTTTTTGTGCTTTGTTGTGTCGCAGCAGTCGTGCGCTGCTTGTTGCTGTTTTGTTGCGACTGAGAGAAGGGTGAAAGGAAATTGCACCCTGCCTACTGGCTCAGCCCAGCCACCACCGCTGCCTAGTGCAGATAGAGGAGAGTTAAAAGATCAGAGGAAAGATAAAGAGAAAAGATAAGACAGTGTCGCAGCAACAACCGCGAAGCTGGCTGAAAGAACAGATAAGCGGTCAAAGCCGTGCTCGCTTCACCTCCTCCCCGCGCTACTTTCGAGTGGGTAGCGCCAACACCACGACCGGCACCGCTAGCGCGTATGAAAAGAAACAACAAAAATTCTTACTCGACAAGAAAGGCCCGAGGGGACTACAAATTTATTTTCCGCCAAAGAAGTCGGTGATCTTTGCCTGCGTGCGCTTTGTGAGCAACGGCCGCACAGATTTCTCGTAGGTCAGAGGTGCGTCCAGCGCGTCTTCCGTCCCCTCGTGTGCGCCGGCAAAATGTCATTGTAGACGACATTTTGGCGTTGTAGACGTCGCTGGGGGCATATTTTCCCAGAATGTCGGGCACGTTTTCAGACTGCCAGTCGCCGACTACAGCCATGCTTACGCTGCTCGCTTCACCGCTAAGCACTTTCCCGACGATGCCGTGTCGTTCTTTGAAGCGCGACAGCCAGCCGGGACTTGCCTTGAACTCGTTGTCGCCCAGCAAGCACGCGAAAGAGCGAGCTTTTTGTTGGAGCAGGTCTCCACTCACGGGAATATTCTTCGCCCGCAAATCCATAAACCAGGCGAAGAGGGCCTCTTCCATTTTGCTTTGAGGAGTGGTCTTCAGCGTTTTTTTGCGCGAGAGATTCCCCGACGAAGTGGCGTGGAGGATGTCATCTTTCCCTTTCAATATTGTTGAGAGAGTACTCGCTGGAATGCCATGTGATGCAGCCACGTCACATTTCTTCTGTCCACTTGTCACAGCACGAATTATGTCCGCTTTCTCGTCCAGGGTAAGCCTTTTTCGTTTCTTGCAGGGCTCCATCTGCTAGTCAGGAGGGTTAGCGGCGCGCTTGCTCGCACACACCACGTCCGCGTTCACGATAGCAAGGCTAGACTGATGGAGGCCTAACAAGCTGAGCTTGACAAAGACGTGCGTTCAGAGGCACGGGGAAATATCCGCACAAGAGCGAACACAGAGCACAACACACAAACACACACACAAAAAAACACGCGAACTGCAACAGCGCCATCTATGAAATGTGGCACGAAACTTTTTTACTGCTGGCGCCATCTCGTGAGCTCGACTCAAAATTAAAACTCGTTTTGCGCCGCGCAGTTTGAAAAAAGCTACGGGCTGAAGATGCTCCGCGCTGTTACCGCTGACTCGCAATCAATAAATTTTGGGGTGCTGTCTACAAAATAGACCAAAAATTAACACTTTTTCACCTTTATTTCTCGAAAAAAGGTTCGTTAAATCGGGACAGATCACGGAATCGGTTTCGTTATTTCGGGTTAGTCAAAGCATTGAACCCTATGGGCGTCTGAGGGGGAATTAGGATACCTTCGTTAAATCGAGATTTTCGTTAAATCGGGTTTCGTTAAATAGAGTTTTGACTGTACTAAGATAGCCAGATGTCCAAAATTTTCATGGCAATAAATTGCCTGCTGCTGCACAAATCCAGCCCACACGATGATCTGAATTTCATATTATGATCAAAATGCTGATTTCTTGAAGGAAAAAACTGGTACAGTTGGAAAATAACAGCTGTAGATTCCACAAATGGCATTGTTTGAAAATTGACTTTTTGGTCATTTTTTAGTCTCAAAGACCAGTGTGCCCCCTTAAAGCACAACAGGCTGTGGGACCATTGTACAATGCCCACAGCACATCTTTCAGTTTCCCGTGAAGATTAACACATCTCCCCTGTCAAAGCAAAAGGGTCCACCAATGGCAGCATTTTGTTTCCACAACCCCAAGCACGTCAGCTTCATACAGGGGACGGCAATGCCGGGCGTCCCTCTCCAGCACACTGCAGCCTTTCATTTTCAGCTTAGGAAAGAGTAGCCAGTAATGCGAGGCATCATCACGCACACACACTCTAACCCTCTCACCTCCTCGGCTAGCCTCTCCTCCTCCTTTAGCCGCTCCTTCTCGTACTCCTTGGCCTTGCGGCGCTCTCGGGCCTCCCAGTTGCGCAACCTCTGCCGATCACCAGAGAGAGAGAGAGAAAACATTTGGTATTACTTTACACTGAGAACTGCTTGCCACGCATCACTGTCACCGTTGCATCCCCGACACAAAAAGTCACAACGTTCAAAAGAAACTTAGTAATGTTTCTTGAAGTTAACTCCAAGAAAAAGAACATACAGCACGGTACCGCAGTACGTGTTAGCTTTCTGAGAATTCTGAGAATTAGCGCGAGAGACCGGCACCGGACGTCACCCTGACGCACGGGAACGCGAATTTCCGAAATGGCTCTCTCTTTGAAGACTTGTGCTAGGCACCAATGCTCAACAGTTTATTTTAGGTAATGCATGCGCTTTACAGCAACCCGGAAAACATTACTTGCCCTCATTTAACACCCTGCCATCGTGGGCCAAAAGCTTGCTGCCACACGTAGGCACTGCTCAAGAGGAAAGACAAAAAGGCTCAGCACACAACACAAGAGAGCACGAATGCGATACAAATGCCCAGCATAATGCCAGAAAAAAAGATGCCGCCTGTGGCCGCAGTCAAGAGCACTACAGCAGATTCCACAGGTCAGGACTGATGAAGAAATACGAACAATACAAACAAAAACACTGGTTTGAGAAACATGTGGCAATGAGGCATTGTGATGATCACAGAGATAATGGACAAGCTAACTCCTCATGATGCGACACTGCTGTCATTCAAACTCAAGCATTTGCAACTCCGAACAAAATTCGAACTTCGGTACTTTGATTCGCCTATTATAGTCTAGACACATGTTATAACAGCCGAACAGACCTTCACCTCTTCAAACAGCTGTGTCCCACCTAAGATATTTTGCTTTAATGAGCACAACCAGCAAGTACAGAGTTAAGTTACAAGATCAAAAGCAGAACAGTAGACGCGACGTCAAACAAAAGGAGAGATTCCCCTGCACACGACCTTGGCAAAACCAATACTAAATATTGCACCACTTAAAAGGTGCAACCTCGTCTACCAATGAGTCCAATTCAATCTCTTCCCAAGAAAACACACTCAGGAAGGGAATGCTGGGTAAGCTAAGCACAGGTTGCATTAACCCTGGCTTGCTTTAGCCACAGCATGCGCACTCTAAACAAAAATTCAAGGCGAGTGCTTTCCACAAAACCCCTCTGAATCTGAAGCGAGCCTACAGTAATATTTTTATATGCTCATTACGCGTTCCACTTTAAAGGATGAACAGATAAGGAAAGCCACTGACAGGACGGACACTGACAGGACGGTTTACGCTCTGCCCTGTGAGTGTCCGTCCTTTCTTTTGTGCTCCTCCCATAAAGTGTACCGCGTAATAAGCATCATGCACAACCAACTAGGCCCTGTCCTCGCCCTCTTAATCTTTTTTTTTGTTTTCAACGGAAAAGGCACCCAATTAATAACTCAAATAGAGAGACACGAAAAACCAATGACAAGTGAAGCTACTAGCGTCACAATTTACATTTTTTTTCCCCCTCATCAACCGACTCTAATGAAGAAAAATTCAGGGGGCACTTTGGCTCTCTAAAGTGTTGCAAGGCAAAAGCCTTTCCTGGTGCACTGTTTGGCGGACGCCTTGCGCCACCTGTCGGAGCGGACGACCACTATCTTTTATTAGTTGTGTGCTCCAAAAGGGAGTGTCCGGCATCCGTGGGTGACCTCATTACTTCGAATCCGTGCACTCTGACGTCACAACCATTTCGACCAACCGAAAAGCGTGACAACCTTTTGTCGACAATGATGAGTTACTAAAAGCTTTCGCCTTAAAGGGACACTGAGGAGAAATTGAAGTTGACTTGCATCGACAGAATACCAGCTCCTGATTACAAAAACGCCACTCATACTGACAACAAAGCTCTTGTAACGTAGAAAAGAGCAAGAACCAAAATACAGGTATCGCCGCCACAGGCCAAACTCGCAAGTACAAGCTTCATGACATCATAGGACAAAACAGTGTTGCTAGAACCAATAGTTCTAGCAACACTAGGACACGAGAAGCCACGAATCACTGAGGCGCAGCAAATGCATGCGCAAATCTCCTTGACGTCGCCAGATGGCGCCATGAACCCAACAGCTACGCGCGCTCCTGCAGCGCCGGGACCAATCAGCGCCTGCTCACGTATGGGGGCTCCCGGTATTCCGCTAACGGTAACAAGGTACACGGTATGCTAAAGGTGTCTATTTGCGAGAACTTTGCTGACGACTTCGGGAACGGGATCCGTTGTAACGCTGGCAAAACGCGGTGCAAACGTAAACGAAGCGACGGTAGCGACGGCCGCAACAGCCGATAGATGCCTTCAATGTGCGGCCGGCGGTAGCTTTCTTTTCGGCTGCTGCTAGGCTGCACTGCTGGCCGCCAGAAATCACGGAGTCCGCGCTACGTCATGTGTACGTCATGTTTCACGTCACTTAGTCCTGTGTCGTCATAGGAGAATCCCAAGTTTGAATCTAAGCGGTGGGAAAAACTTTTTCAACTTCGAATCCAAATTTCTCAGGAATAAATGCATCTTTTGCTGCCGGCCAAGTGGCAACAAAGCCATGAAATGCCGAACTATTGGATTTTTCTATAAAAAAAATATTAATAGAGCTCTCCTCAGTGTCCTTTTAAAATACGAGGTCCCTCTCTCTCACCTCCTGGTAGGCGGCTTCCTTCTCTCGGAGCTTCCTCTCCATCTTCTTGCGCTCGTACGCCTCCTCCTCTTCTTCCCTCTCCCTCTCCCAGTCACGCTCTGCATCTCGGGGCCTGCGTACACACACACACAGCTTTTAACGCAAAGAACGGCGGAGGAGAGGCTAGCCAGAGTCGCACACTTCTGGCTTACCGCTTCACACTAAGGACGAGAAGGAGAGGAAAAGAAAGAAATGAAGAACGACCAAGACCAAGTTCACACAGCCTTCACACACACGCAGCTGACTTCTTAAGACGGCCTGGGCAAATGGTACAGTACGGTCCACTGTTAAAGGGAACATGCGACCGCCTGGCCTCCGCGCTTTGCTGCCGCCACCGATAACTTGTGGGAATTGTCGGCACAAAACTCATGCGCCTTGTGCCGCATATTCTTGCTGCATCTAGGCAGCAGGGCTTTGTGAAGCGCGGAGGACACGCGATCGCATGTTCCCTTTAACAATGGACCGTACTGTATGTCTAGCCAATGCCGTCAACACTGGAGCTTTTTTTTTTCTTCTTTCATCGCATTTTTTTGACACCAAAGAAGTTTTTGGCTGGTCACACTAATGTGTGTATGCCAGCCACTGCGAGCAACGGGTTGCACTTCTCAAAGCAACAGGTGGAACGAGCGCCACACTCTCTCAACACGCTTGGGAAACAACGCAAAACGCAAATCCTTACGTGTGCTTGGCCGCCGAATTCTTAACTCTGCAGAGAGGTGGAAAAGAGAAGAGAAGAAACAAAAGAGGACCGTCAAGTGAACAGCGGTCTGAGGGAAGGGTTAGTCCAGCAATATGTTACGACACACCACGGAGGTTAATAAACAAGCACTCATCGCTGCAACAATGCAACATATGCACTCGATCCACCCGTCAGCGGTAGCAAAGAAGCATAAAAACTACAACCACTGGTGCAGCGCTACGTTAACAGCGTGATGCCCAATGCTTGACGCTCACAGTAAAAGTCCGACACCACTCCACTCTGCGCGAACTATGTCCCAAGTTGTTTCTGTTCGGGAACTTGACTCGAGCTATGCCACCAGAGCTCAAAATGGGCCCTTGGCCCAGTCTGTCACCTGCGTACGCTGAAATTTGCAACGAAGTACTTATCCAGCATCCGAGGTGACGACGAACTGCTGGCACCATGGACCCTACAGAAAACTGCGGCCACATGAGAAGAAACACTGGAATCAGTCTTCTTGCCCACCTTGTGACAACTAAAGCAACGGTCTCACGAGTGGGTTCCGAGGAGCTGCCATTTTTAGTCTATCTCGCCACCTAAGTAAGTGCACGTCCCCACCTCCATCTTTTAGTGTGAAGGCACGACTCCAAACATACAAACAAAACGAGATGCGTTGAGAGGAAAGGGGCAGGGAAAAGAAAAGACACGAGAACTGGAGACCTACCTGAGTGCCTCCCGGAGCTCCCGCTCCCTCTCACGCTCCCGTTCCCGCACCCAGTCACGCTCGGGAGACTCTGAACGGGCTTTGGAGGGAGCCCTCTCGGACCGCGACGAGGGTGGCTGCGACGACGAAGCCAGTTGCGTCAACTCGGACTTGGACTCACTGCCACGGGTCGACTCGTGGTCCCGGTCACGGTCCCGGTCCCGGTCTCGGTCCCGGCTCGACTTCTCCTCGGCCCTGCTGCTGCTCTCCTCCTTGACCAGGTCACGTGAGCGCTCCCTGTCGCGATTGCTGCGCGAGGACCGCTCGACGCTTCGCTCCCGGTCGCGACGCTCCTTGCGCTCTCGCCGCCGCTCCCGCTCTCGGTCGCGGTCTTCCTCTTGCTGTTTCTGGAAGCAAACCAAAAGAGGCGGCGACCGGGCGCTTCAAGCCACGCACCTACACAATGGTTCACTCTTGTCGCTCTCAGAGACACATTCAAAAAGGCTACGGGAAACTTTAGTTGGCATCATTACCAAACAACCTAACCAGTGCTGCTAGTCCCAGCCTGTCTCCAGGCCAGCAGCCAATTTAAACCAGAGTTGCAAATAAGCAAACAGCCTAGACTTGCACAAGGAGGCCTGCTGTGCGCTAATGCGAAGTTGGTCATGCACTAGAGAAGGCGGTCGCACACTTCCTTACATTTCACTCTACTTGTTCTATGGCATTTAGACCAGCAGCAAGCATGTAAGTGCGATATACAATGTACTATCGCGCTCAATATGAGTTGCAACGCGTGGTCATTGACCGGGGCTCGTTCCGTGGTGTGCCTCCTCCAAACAGTCGCTCGGAATTCTGGGAGAAACTTTTTCCTGAGCGGGGGTGCTGTTGTTTCCTGGTACAGCAGTTTCTCCCAGAATTCCGAGCGACTGTTTGGAGGAGGCACACCATGGAACGAGCCCCGGTCGATGACCGCGCGTTGCAACTCATACTGAGCGCGATAGTACATGATATAAGCCCCGATAAGATTCTGAATAACATGCTGAGAAGGTCACTTGCATTCCCAGCCTGTTCTAAACTTGCACAGCCTTAAATTTCTGCTCTTTGCCAGATGCTCCTCAATTGTGAAGCTGCTCACAGTTACAGGCTACAAAAGACACAGCCTATTTAAGTGTGCAGGGTCATAACTAAGCTGCATTCAAACTTTTCTTTCTTTTTTTTTTCTGTGGAGGCTTGGGAGTGACAGGACTGCAAACAGTTACATCGATGGTTGCCGACTGTCAGTACTAAGCTTTGTATATAGCTTCATATATATAGACATAAAATGGTTTTGCTCTCTGAATGAAAGAGCTAGCAAAAGAAACAATAACAGCGCATTGTGTGTTGTCAAACTGCGCCCCTCGTACAGGTGATTACATGCACTAAGAAGCTTCCACAGCAACTAAGCATGGCTTGCTATCGTTGCGTGCAGTTTGCTGACTGCGCAAGACAATCGGATGGTTAATGGACCCAAAACATCTCACGAAACTGTCCAAGAGGCAGGCTGCATATTTTCTCGCAGGTTACCAAATTTCCCCAACCTCCTCCAACAGGAAACTGTATAGCTCACCAATGCACATCTAAATAAAATATACAATGCAGTTATCGAGGATACACTAACGTGATGAAACAACTGCGAGAAACTGCGATGAAGCAAGCACCACGACTACGGCCACAGGCAACGCGTACAGGTAAACGACTCGCCTGAGTGAGCCCCAGCACAACAGGAGGGAAGTAGAGGTGGCCGGTCTCTCTCTTTTTTTTTTACCTTTAGCGTGAGATGCCAACAAGTACACAGACCAGCAAAATCAGTTAAAAGAAACCAGGTTCTTGGCTCTCCCGCCTAAAAACACACATTCCAGAACAACACACTCAGAACTTGTACGAGGAAAAAAAATCCAGCTTTTGTGAGCCCACGTCATTCTGGTTTCTGCCCCGGCCTATCCCTTCTCCCTCAATATTTTTTTTGCAACAAAAATAACACATCGGCAGAGAGCATTAGTTTTTAAAAGCTTGTCACACCGAGCAAAAAGAATTTTACAATTCATCACACCACCACACTTTCACAGCAAACCGCAAAACACAGCAGAACCAAAACAGATAAACAACTACGTACTACTGTAATGATACAGGTTGCATGCATGCCACAAGTGACAGTGATAAATCAATCTGACGTAACTTACAAAACAATCACTGAACACAAGGTAATTCGTGGAAAGTCCCTCAAGGAAGGCCTGATCGAATTAAAGATGCGGACAAAAAATACTACAAATATGTACCTCTGTAACTATAAAAGTGTTTTAATGCTATATGATTATTGCCTCAAGCAGAGAAGCATTAAAACTTAATTTAAAAATTTTGAAACTTCTGCTCGTACATCGAATGTTATCCCGCTACAATGGTCCTCCCACTGCACTTCCACGTCTTGAACAGTCAAAATACATTAAAAATTGTGTTTGAAGATGAGTTAAGGCAGTCAAGATTTTCGCCAATATCACTTCGTATCACACATGCTCAAGCATTCCGAAGTTCATCATCGTAACAATGTGCACTGTCTACAAAGAGGCAGCAAATAAAAATGGTGACGGCCCATTTGCTCACGATATTCTCTTTCATACCGCAGAAGTACGATGTGCGTCCTCTTGACCTTGCATGAACGTTGCGCAGGTGCTTTACTACCGATAAAGACAAGTTTAAAGAGGAAAAAAAACGTCGGCTATTGATACATTAGCCGGAAGAAGCTACATAAAGAGCCCCACTCGTGGTTCGAGCATCATCACTTAGTATGATGCGCCACCATTACATGTAGCATGTCACAGTCACAGAGCAGCAACGGCAAACTCCACACAACATGTATGCTTTTGGCCTCTATACAGCCAGATGCCATCACATGCACTTCCAAGTCCGAAATGAGAGCTACCACACTATGCAGGATGAGAAAACGTGGCCTCAAGCTGATGAAGTTCAAATTTTGTCTGTGCCCTCACGCATTACACGCAAACAAAGGAATGCGTGAGGGAACAAAAAAAAAGCCCATTACCCCCTCCCCCATTTTATCCATGCAATCAAACTCTCCTCAAGACAAAATTTGATGTGGCCAGTTTTTAAAAAGCCCTGCACGTCATTTCGGGGACCAAGAAATGGCATTAACATACCCTGAATGAGAAAATGTATACGACACCTGCCAGCATGCGAAGCATCTGACAAGTGATGCAACGGGACTGATGTGCGATACATATGATGCGACAACGCTCAGCCATAGCAAATGCATGATGCCGAATTGACCACTACTCTAACCAAAACCTACTTGTGGTAGCCTAACATGAGTGATGGGAGTTTTACACAGCTAGAACTCTCTCTCTCTCTTTTTTTTTTTCAGAGAGAGGGCCTGTCACTATTCCAAGAACCACTGGCAGTGTACACATTTGCCCCCATAGCTAATTACTAGCCTTTAAGCCCATCTGCAGCGACCACCCGCGCAACGCAGTAATGAGCTAGATGCAAAATCTGCGAGTAAGATAAACCCTCCCTGGATACTGTTAATGCATGTAAAGTCTTCATAGCTCCATAGATTCAATGTTACACTGCGACCTTTAAAAGTGTTCCTCCTTTCCCAACTGCCAGCCAGTCTGCACTGAAACTTCACGAGCAAAGGCCGGATTTAATAATGCACGATCAGGCATAGCAAGACCCACTGGTGTCATCTGTACTCAAGGGACAAACCACTCCCGCCAAAGGCAACAAACAAAGCAGGCTGACGTGAATTGGTGGTAGTAAACGGCATTATGCTCACAAAGTCGCAAAATACATGAACTTTCGTTCTTATACTGGCATTGGAGAGTTTTTTTTTTTAAAGCAAAAACGGAGTAATGTAATGAACCAAGGAATTTCACTCAATCCACCACCCATCAACAACTACGGAATAAATTTTTGCGCAAACAAGCCAGCAATTCATGAAGGAGAAACATGAATCAGCACGTTTACACAAGTGTGTCCCGCACACACAGTTGCACCTATGAGCAGCATACGATGCAACCGTTGCGGCGAGCACGCGAACTACTCGCACTATAGTCAGCACGGATGCACGCGCTGCGCGCGCGTGCAACATGCGAGTCTGCTCCACGGCCGCACATGTTCCAACGCTTCCGGCCCCACGCTTATGCGGGCACAGGTCCGAGAGTCCGCAGCCAGATGGCGCCGCTAGCAGCAATAGGCACAGCAAACATGGCGTGTCTCTCACTCACCAACGAACAAAAACACGAGAAGAAGGAGTGTAGCTGCCACCTGGTGGGTCTTTTTCCGCCGCACAAAGTTTTGAGAGCTGCTGCCTTCGGAATCTTCCTCTTAAGCGGCCAGAGTGACTTACCCATCTCAGCAACAACCGCGGCGGTGTGGTCTATGTGCCCCTCTTTTTTTCTCTCTTTAACCGCACGAGCCAAGAAAAGAAATGACGAGAGAGCTCACCTGCTTCCAGCCGCTGCCGTCGCCGCCCGGAAAGGACGACGTTTCGTAACAATCAGATAAAGCCTTACAAGACGGGAGGGCAGGCGAATAAAAAAAAAGGAAAACATGCAACAGCCCAATATGGCGGGCACTTAACTGTCATCGCCGGCAGTGGCACCCAGGGAGACGTCCGCCTCATGACGACACGCACACGCACGCACGCACATACACACACACACAAGCACACAAGTGCAGCTTTTTCGAAAAACAAAGCGCCCGAGGACGAGCATGTAGTCCCATCAGACGAGCACTTCATCTCTAGGAAGCTGGAACTGCACCGATTCTAACCAACACAATCAAAGCAAGGCTGCTGCTGCTACACGTTTCAGTTCGGTGCATACTAATGCGGTTGACCTCTTGCCTACTAGATACGTAATGTAACTGTGCACGCTTGGAACAGCATGCTGCAGTTTAAAAATGATCCTGCGACATTGCAAAGCGAACAGTCAAAAAGTCAAGCTCAAACTAAATTAATGACAGAATAATGCCGAATAGTGGCAAAATAAACTCCCAAACTAAGTCAAACAAAGAGCACACATGAAGCGGTTATCAAAAACAGCGAAGACGGCATACTAAATGGTTATAAATTACGGGCAAACTTTCACTGTCTAAAAACACATAAATGTGCTTTCGATGTGGAGCCAAGCTGTGCGTGCACACTACAAACGTAAATTCATAATTTTTATACCTTTAGGTCATTTTTCCTGCCAATTTCCTCTAATCATGCTCAAGAGTTTCAATCACAACTGACCAAGAGTATAAGCAAAATAGGCCAGGAGATTATCCCATTCGAAGATGTCTGGCTATCAGTGACTGATTGATCTATGCTGACTCGACTCAAGGGACAAGTTCGAGATGCATACGCGACAAATGTTTTATGGACAATGTTAACCCAGTCGCTTCCGACGCTTTAAATAAACATCAACAAATAGCGCCACATGCTTGGCTGGCAATTTTTGAATAGCAGTTTCCACACCAGATGACACTAGTTGCGTAATGGTTTTGAAAATGTATTCCAAATAATATTCTCTCGTCCCTTTTTTGATCCTGACCACGGAGTTAGGGAAAAAAAATTTAGGGGCGCTGAAATTCATGCGTTGCTTTTTGGCAGTGAGGCGGATGTGGACTGCAAGAACCCCAAATTTTACATGACACTAAAAGCAGTGTGTGCGACTTGACCCAAGGGGGTGAGGATTGTTGCTGATCTCTGAGCCTGGCAGTTCAGGCATAGCTTGAGCTCTGGCTTGGAAATACGAAAGCTTGCAAGGAAGTATTCGTAAGTGTTTACATGAGCTACATATTCTAGCAAAAAGCGAATAAAAGGAAATGTACTACACCGAGCGGAAACTATCTTGTTGAAAAGATCGTTCATGTAGCTGCGTTGCCCCAATACAAGAGCACCACAAACCAGCCGCAACTCAATCCCAAATGCGTCTCTAGAGGCTTGTCAATGTCACCATTTTGATCGCCAAATACCTCCAAATGACAGCGCAGCAGAAAGCACAATGCGAACATTTAGTGTGCAAAGGACTGCGACAAGTGCTGCTTCGAACTTCTCAAACCTGACTGCTTCAAGATTTTTCATAAAGAAATATTATACTTGCTCTAGACTTCAGATTGCCTTGAGAGCCAAATAAAATAAACACTTCTCGCATTAAACATTTTCACTCATTAAAAATTATTCTGTTCTGATGATTTTTAAGCTCTCCTTCAATGCCATCAGTAATACCACGTTTACGACGACCATCTGTAACTCTGATAACACCGAATTACCAGAACCATTATTGACAAGAACATTACTTGTATCACAGCACATTTTAAAAGCTAGCTGCACTTTTATAAGCTGAAGTGCTTAAAAGATGGTAAGCCCAATGGTGCATTTTTTCTTGCAAAAGCTAAATGCCTCGTTCACATAGCTGCCCCTGTGACAAGCCTGTATCCATGTGCCAGCCGTCATTAACTGCATTATCTACGTACTGGCCGATCAACTGCCTGCATCCCCTTGCTAACCAATCATCAACTGCCTGCATCCACATGCTGGCCAATCAACTGCCTGCATCCCCATACTAACCAATCAACTGCCTGCATCCGCGTGCCGGTCAATCATTCACTACCTGCATCCGCATGCTCGCCAATCATCATTTGCCTGCACCCCCATGCTGGCCAATCATCAACTGCCTGCATCTGCATGCTGGCAAATCATTAACTGCCTGCATCCGCATGCTGGCCAATCATCAATTGCCTGCATCTGCATGCTGGCCAATCATCAACTGCCTGCATCTGCATGCTGGCCAATCATCACCTGCCTGCACCCCCATGCTGGCCAATCATCAACTGCCTGCATCCCCATGCTGGCCAATCATCAACTGCCTGCATCCGCATGCTGGACAATAATTAAAGGGACCAACAAATGATCAAAATGTGTACCGAGATCATGGTGGAAACGAAAAGGTCTTGTCTCGTATTGTAACAATTGAGCACTGTAATATCTAAGAAGCAACAATCTATAATTTGTATGTGGCATCGAAAACAAGCTGATGTGACATCTAAAGGTGAAACCTTGCCATTATCAGTGTATCCCACCCGATAACCTCACCTTGGTAAAATACTACTTTATGTTAAGTGCCTCATGTTTTTTTCAGAAATGTCATTATATATTATAGCCAACACTCTCTCGAATGTGCCCTTCAATGAAAAGCAACTCTCACTTTGCATTTCAGGTGCTTTGAACATTTGTCACTAGATGGTGCCAGAGTTTTCCATACAAAACGGTAGCAGATCGGAGGACCTTGAACACTGGTTTCCACTGCGCTGAAAACCACCGGATCCTCAGAATTCAGTTGTTGGCCCCTTTAACTTACCTTCCACGCAGCAGAAAGCTTTATCCCCATGATTAGGTCAAACCGCAATTTTCCAGTTAATGTTTCTTCTAATACTCAAAGCTCACCCACTGCTCAGCAATAGTTATCGCAGCACATGCAACTGACTAAAAATGCAAAGTTTGGTTAGACGGCCAAAGGCCAGTACAGCAGCTGAGACCACATTTATATTACATGTAAAAAAGCTGTACATAACTTTTAAAACAATTTATCTTAGTATCCAAGTTCAATGTTACACAAAACTAAAGCCAAAACGTTTTTTTCTACAAGCCTGCCCGCCACACTGATAAGAAGGAAAAATAGTATGCATTCCGTAAACCAGTCAGCAGCAATAATGTTTGGACTGGCTTCAATACTTGCAGGAGTCCATGCGAACACTGGGGACATTAAGCGCCATTCAAATGTATGCACTTATAGTAGCATGCACCCTGGTACCTAAACTGCTCTAATTTGCTATTGTTAGTGGTTTGAGTGAGCGTCCTCAGTGTCTCGCTAGATGTGTTAAAATCAACACACATGCAAATTATTATGCCCACACACAGATGGTAAGGATGTTAGAGCGAATATCACGCCATGCAAAAGGGCCCTAACTTAATACTAGATTAGAGAAGATCATTAAGGACAAGAGAAACTCACTACAGGATCGGAGAGATTTTCCACTAAAAATAAGAAGAAAAAGAAAACACAATTTGAAGTCAAATTCAAGGCAAACGCCAGTATTTCAAGCAGTTGAAAAAAAAATAACACGAAAAAATGTGGCCGCATGCTTTTCTTTTTTTTGCACTGTGTGTAATTTCCCCCAACTGGCAGTTCCTACATGAATGGCATACTTCTACTACTATAATTCACCTCAGACAATGACAAATGATAACCAGTGGCCCAATGTCACAGGCCTCACACTAATAAAATACCTAACAGTGTAAGCATTACGAAAAGCAACTTCAACACCTTCTTTCCCGTATGCACTTGCACTACACCACTACAGCTTCCCTCTATTTTTTACAAGTTGGCTATTTATGTGGTTAAATGCCGAGTTAGCCATGCCAGAGCAACAGTCAGAGCCAAAAATGTTTTTCTATTTGCCATAATGAAAAGCTGAGCCACAGACAGGGAGGCACTCTGTATTAAAGACAAAAGCCACGACACAGTTAAAAGTATTGCAAGCCCCATAGCACATATCTGACACAGGTAACCAAACTGTCACGATACAAGGCTACTGTTGCCCACACAAATTTTTCCACAGCAACAAGCCTGTATTCACACGCTCGCCAATCATTACTGTTTACATCTACATGATGGCTGATCATCAACTGCCTGCACCCACATGGTGACCAATTATTAGCTGCCTGCATCCGCTTGGTGGCCAATCATCAACTACCTACATTTGCTTGCTCGCCAACTTGTATCCACATGCTGGGCAATCATTAACTGCCTGCATCTGCATGCTGGCCAATCACTAAATGCCCACACATCCACTTGCTGGCTAATCATCAACTGCCTACATCTGCACCCTGACCAATCAGTCACTGCCTACATCAGCGTGCAAGCCCATCATTATTTCCTCCAATCACTTGCTGGTCAATCATTAACTGCCTGCATACACGTGCTGTCCATCATTATTTGCCTGCATCCACTTTGTGAAAAATTCTTGACTGCCCGCACCCACTTGCTGGCCAATCATTAGCTGCCTACATCCACTTGTTGGTCAATCACATGCTGCCTGAATTCATTTTACAGGCCAATCATTCGTTGCTACATCAGGCAACCAATACATCACATGTTACAAGGATCCCTTGTCGGCACTAACTCTGAGGCTACAGAAACTAATAAAGATCTTACTCTCTAAGGCTTACCCATTTCCTCACAATACTGCTGCTAATGCCTTCTCATATCCTGGTGCCCTATCTTGCATGCAATGCCATCATCTGTCATCTTCAACATCGTGTTAGAAAACTAGGTGCCGCCATGCCCACTCTTCAACTTTTCATTGTAGCACGAGTGACAGTTTATATCTACGATGCAACATAATGGCGTTCTTGTGCATGTGCCACCAACTTCACAGGCGAGAGCACCCATGCACTCACATGCCAACATGCTAGCCAATTAACCAGAAGACCAAAACCCAAGTGCAAAAAACTTGGAGAATGTGCTGCATCAATCACACGATAGGATGGTGCTCACTGACACCAGAAGAATAACCATGCACAGCCAAAACTGAATGATTACTTCAGCGTTTTGAAGAAATCCTCAAATGGCATGTCTTGTCAAAGACGAGCAGTTTGGGGTTTCTGGTCACCGCCTCTGGCAGTTGTGTGGCAAACGCCACATAAGAAGCATGACTACATGTTGCAAAACAATACGCGATCTCCTACAAGTGCCCTTGTCTGCACATCAATCTTAAATGAGCGCCGAACACTTTGGTGCGTGAAGATAAAAGTGTTGCGTAACAATTCGCCAAAGCTAAACCTATGCACAGTCATCAAAATAAAATGACTTGCCATCGTGTGCTAATGCCTCACCGAGACTGCCCTTTGAAACAAGCTTCCAGAGAGGCCCACTGGGTTGCCTCGATATTTTCACCGATTCCAAATTAGGAATGACTGCTACGCGAATGCGAGTGGGCCTTCAGAGTAAAATTCAAAGCCGACACCAAAGCCTTTAATGAACTTCTGACAACACAGGAGATTTCGGTTTCAGGAGAGCATTAGAAGGCAAGTTTCTGAGTTTGGCCAATGCCATTAAGAGTGAATGTTAAACACCAGAAGCAAACTACACAAACTACAGCGATGTTTGTGAAAATAAAAAAAAACTGAAGCCCAATGCGTAGAAGAGCCCAATGTGTGGAGCAGTGAACCAAGAGAACAGTCGCAGACCACTAAAACCCTCGCCCCTGATGCTGTGCGAAAAGAATGAAATGCTAGAGAGAAAGCCCGGAGAACCCAATGCAGCCATCACCTCACTGTAGCATAGACACCTGCCCAGCGAAACAGTCAAGCCGAACAGCACTTCACCTCTACACCGGACGCCAGCGAGTGTGAGTCGTGCGAGGTGTCCGAGTAGTCCCCAATGGCGAGCGAGGAAATGACCGGAAAGTGAGTCACATGAGAGCCCGAGGCACTCTGGTACGACGCTATTTTCACGCTCAGCCCTTCGGCGGAAGCCAACGATGATGATGAAGGCGACGCGCTAGCCTGCCTGGCAGCCACCTTGCGGCGCAAGCGCTGAACAAAGCTTCCTGTCGAGGAAGGAGCACGCATGGAGAGGAAGGCGGGGGACAGGAAATCAAAACGTCTCACCGGCCAGCTCAACAACACTCGGTCAAACAGATAGGACTAGGAAACACATCACCACCTCTGTCCCGCTACTCTGGCTACACTGGCTTCAACGACGTCAAAACCATTTTAACTCCTTTTAAGCTGACAAAACAACTCACACAAGTACTTCAGCCAGAATGAGTTGCCATCAAATTTAGTTCCACAGAGACGAACATCACCCTCCCAACACTCTGCAGGCTCGAAAGCAAAGCGGCCATCGCCCTCCCAACACTCAGCAGGCTCGAAAGCAAAGCAGCAACAGAACGCTTTTCCCACTCAAAGATATACACCATACACACACCCAAGCGCAACTCTTGCCAACAAAGGCAGCACAAGCCCCCCAGTTCAACTAGCAGAGAGAGAGGATCAGTGCAAGCAACTTATACCTCAAGAGACCAGCCCACACCCGAAAACCACATCAGCCAGGCGCAACAGGGAAGACGCATGGCAAAACCAGCTCCACAACACACAGCGCTTGAACCCCCTAGCACGAGCACAACGCGAACATCAATACAGGACGCACACAGGCTCCCATCGAGAGACCAGGCAAAGCAGGTAGAGCAGGAGGGCGTACTTACCCCAAGAGTTCACGGTCAGACCGAGATCAGTGGGCTGCACGTTCCAACACCGTTACAGTTTGGCAACGATACACAGAAAAAGAAAAGAAAAGATGCATCTCAAAAACATGGGGCGATGCACGTCCCCCAAATCTCGCCCCGAACGGCAAAAAATGGAGGAGGAGCAGGGCAGACAGGGACGAAACTGTTCACTGCCAAGAAGCAAGACACGCACACACGGAGAACACGCGTCTGACAAGGAAGTGGTGCTCGCCTTTCGGACGGAAGGGGTTTTTTCCTTCGCCAGCAGCAGCCTTAAAACAAGGGGGTTGGCCACCCCAGGGGTCACTGCCGCTTTGGGTTCTAAGCGCAAGACAGCACCAGTGCTTATGCGGGGGGGTTGCGGGGAAGAAAAACAGGCAATCACTCACAATCCAAGTCCGACGACCATCGAAGAGGGCATCGCGGCCAGCGGCCACTGCGGTCGCCACGGTCTAGCAAGACCAACTCTCTCCGCAGCGAGAGAGAGAGAGAGAGAGAGGCGGACAGTGACAACAGGAAGGAGGAGCGGGAGGAAGAAGGCACACACCGCAGGTTGTGCGCGTGTTGGTTGTGTATATATACATGTATATATATATATATACGTATGCAGAGACGGGATAAGCAATACTCACCGGGGGGTCATCGTCCTAGCTACAATTTCTAGGCCTGACACAGTCTCAAACGAGAGTAGTAGTAGCACACGCTGTGGCAGTTGGCCTGGTGATTGGGGGAATCGCAACAAGGGTGCCACTTAGGCGAAGAAGACGCCGACACTCAACCGCGCACACCGCTTGAAATTGCACCCCCACCCCCCCTCCCAACACATCCCCTCCACCCCCCCTTCTCCTGCCACTACTCCCCACCCAGCCGCCTCCAATGTTAATGAAGGTTAGTTAATTAATCTCCATACCCAAGCCTCCTGTCTCCCTCTTGAAAACTCATGTTTGTGTCCCATGCAAAACAAAAGGGTAACTACGTGAAAAGTGTCGACAGCGCACTGTCTAAATGCTAAAATGTAACTGAAAAGTGTGTTAGCCACAAACAAGTGCTTCTCCTACTTCTCTTTTATCTTGTAAACACTTGAAAAAGGAAGGGACAGAGAGACAGAGAGGAACAAAAAGAATGAAAACTGTTTTTTTTTTACACTAGCACTGGAGAGCTCTGCGAAAGAAAGGAGTCTATATTTGTACTAATACTCTCCCCAACTCACGAACTTAAATCATATCCAATGATTCTGAAAGGGCTGGTCTAATAGAGGAATGATAAAATAAATAAAAAAGAACTCATGCAAGAGGCACAAGTAGAAATCGGCTGAACAGATGTAAATCTGCCAAAGTGAGCAGGAAATCAAGGGAATACACACACATGTGCAGGGGAACGTAACTGTGTAGTGTATGCGAAATTAAATAAGGGTTAAAAAAAGAGGAAGAACGGCGCTTAAATAAAAAAGACAGGAGGTTTAACAGGGGGTAGAGAGAAATTCATTGCATACCTTGTACGTGTCCCGGAATTTGTCGATTTCCCTTGTGATTAAGTTCCGCTTGTCTTCTTCAATGTCCATCTCATCCAGTTCTTGCATCAGACGATGCTGGAAAAAAAACCAAATGCCGTCGACGTCCATAAGCAACGCAGTGGACACACCATTCCAAAGCCAAGAGCAAGAGCTAACAGGTGTCACTACAAGATAAGTTTATGAGCCTGAAATGGGCCTCTGTTTAGCATGCACGATTAGCTAGAGATCAAATTAGGTTCCCATGAGCGAATGAAACCCCCCACAATTCCCACCCCAACACTTCCCTCCAATGCAAGAACCTATACGTACAGTACAGTCAATCTGGGGTATACAGCAGCTCACCGTTTTTTCGAACTCCAATAAAACTTGCACGATATTTCGGACATTGTTGAGGGGTAAGCACCTTACAGGCATGCACACATATTCACGACTGATATTTCGTAGTCTTTGAAGTCAAAAAGTTCAATTTTTCAGACTGAGATAGACGTCAGCAATGATGTGGAGATTGTTTCCTCGACCTGACATTGATGCGAGCGGTCACTGCTGTCACAACCAGCCAGATCTTGACCACAGTCTTGTATTTAAATGAAATCAATAGGATGCAATAGCTTGGACAGGATGGGGTGGCGATGACATACGGCCATACCTTTTTGAATGAGCGATCACAAAAAGGAATCTGACCAATTAATAAACATTAACAAACAAAACATTAACAAAATAAAACATTAACAAACACTCAGGGAGAAAACGCATGATGAAGTTCCGGCCCACAATGCGGCTGAAAGTCCACACCATGAAAGCGAAGTGCGGTCCTCACACCAGTACATACGGTATCACTTGAAACCAGAACCCTGGAAATGGCGAATTTTGTGCTTTTTGAAGCCGGTTTCTCACAGCAAAGCGACTTTTTGAAAGTTCACGGATTTTTCGGACTGTTTGCTTATTCGGACCATTTTTTCGGCCCTGCCGAGTCCAAAAGAGTCCGTCTGTGACCGAATTGAATCATTGTTTGCATCACACAGTCGGAACATCCTGTAGAAAATGCCATGCAAGAGTATAGCACTTCACTTCGCAATTATCTATCTCACGTTCAGCAGGACATTCAATGCATCGAAAGGTGTGCCGAGTCCCTGAAAGTGGAACTTCCCCTAACAGCGCTCCGCAATCACTTCACGCACAAATAGCCAGGTCATCTAGCTGCCTTAGAACCTGCTGGCAGCAGTAAACTAGTGGCAACATGCTGACAGCTTTCTTTAGTGAAAATCCTAGCAACTGAGTGACATCAAAGTGTGTGCGTGCATGTGGGGGGGGGGGGCTTGCTCATAAAAGACCTCTAAAGTACGAGATAAGAACTGCTCTCAAGTACTACATGCATGTTACAGTAAAAAGCTCGATTCGAACTTCAAGGGGTCAGCAAAATGTTCGAATTATCCAAAAGTTACAATTATCGAATGACCCTGAAAAAAAAACTGACAAGAACCGCTAGCATCGCGGTAAATCTATCTGGTGAAATTCTGGGCAATGGTTGCCTGCTTTTGGGAAAAAACAGCGCAATGATGACCATCTGTCCCATGCTTTACTGAGGCAATACTGTCATAAGTGGTAGGAGCCTCTTAAGGCATCCTTTTTGACGCACCTGCCAACCGGCGCTTCAGACCGAGACAGCCACACACATTTTTTTCCGACATGGGGCTTTAATGCTAACGCATTAAGACCTCTTCAAGGGACCCAGTATAAGAACGCGCACATTATCGGGCAAGATTTGCTCACCGTCAGGACATGGACATGGCTCTCAGAATGTGTGCTGAAGGCACAAAACACACAGTACTAACATGCCATGAGATCATGTGTTGGAGAAAATGAAGGAAACAGAGAGAGTGAGAGAGAGAGAGAAATGGACAGAGGAGAGCTCACATTTTTGCTAGACCGGTATTCCCGTTCTGGCTCAGGGCTCGTGCGTCGGGTGTTACGAGGCGACCTAGAGGCGGCTGGAAAAGAGAACAGCAATGGCATATGGTAAGTAAACGGACACGATGCACAGCTAGACGGTAATTTAACATCCTGAAGCGACAGACAGCCCTCCATTACGGGATGCTGTAACGGAGGGCTCAGTATTAATACTACCCCCCTCCAGACTCCAGACAGCCCGTGGCCATTTTTATACCGTATAAACGCGTGTAAGGGCCGCACCCCGTTTTCCCGAAGGAAATGTTAAAAAAAAAAAATCCGTGTAAGGGCCGCACCCAAACTTTCCACGACCCAGGTGGGAATAGCCTTCTAAATGCACGCGCCGCGGCCTCCGCGATCAGCTCCGGCTGCGAGCAAAAGTGCGCTTGATCGTGGAGCGCTTAATCGTCGAGGCCATGCACGCGCACAGGAGCTTCCAAGTGCTGTCCATGGATGACGCCCGAGGCCGCGGTCATCATCATCATAAACTTTTTTTCCGCCGCGCTTTTCCGCCATTCGCATTGACATCAGCATCGCCAGCTCCAGCCTTTCGTTTCGTTTACAGTGTTCCTTTCGTTGTTTTTGTGGCGTGTTAGCGTGCTAGCCGTAGTTGTGGTGGTTGTAGCTTTCGCGTGCTGCCGTCGAGCTTTGGAGTTTTAGCACGATGGGCAAGTGGCTGGGAGTTAGCTCTCGAACACGCAAGCGTGCGGTGGGCAGGAAATTCGACGCGGCCGAGGAGTGCGTCTGATGATGGTGCAACCAGAAGGATGCATTCAGAAACACAAGCTGCAAAAAGCTCGCTTTCCGAGGCAAGCCGTGCGAGTTTCCCGAAATGAAGGAAGAGCTGCTCTCTTATCTGATGGAAGTGCGGAACAGCGGCTACGCGTTGACAGCGGACGTGCTGCGCGGCTTCTTTTGGGATGAACGTGCACCAGAGCACAGCACCAGCTCAGAGTCGGAATACTCGGCAAGTGATGATTGGACGCAGAATAAATGCCGTTCATTCCCTGATTGGTGTGTTTTTACTTAAAATTTTTTTTTTTCGCAAATCGCGTGTATGGGCCGCACCCCGAAAATTGGCCCTCGAATCTGGGAAAAAGAGTGCGGCCCTTAGACGCGTTTATACAGTATTTCGCCACTACTGAAACACGGCTGTCATAGCTGAGATCAGCAGTCCAACGACAACACCACTGAACCACCGCAGTGGGTCAAAAAGCTAAAAGGTTCACAGGTGCACTGATGCCGACAGGCTTCTGCCTGTCACCATCGGTGCAACTATGAACCTTTTGCACCTATGAACAGGCCAGCACATTGCATTTGCACTGGAAAGTCTAGCCATGCTCATCGTAATGTCAGTGACATGTCTGCTGCCTCTACAAATTACAATGCAAATCAACCGACAGACACTGAAGGCCACATCCTTGGCTCAATTTACATCTCTCAAACTTTTAGCTGGTTTTCTGCACAATAGTCTACTTACTCACTAAAGGAGCACACGTGAGAAGCTCGTTTAGATTTCTCTTTCGGTTCACCAATATCAACCCCCTAATTTGAAATGCACTTTTGCTTCCACCGCATTTCAGGTCAAACAGACTTGACCATGGATGGAAGATTAGAGAAATAAAATGCAAAACTAACACTTATCAAAACGCATTTTTCCCATCTACCATTCATGACTGGAATCATCTGCCCATGAAATTGTTGAGTGCCGTTCCGAACCTATGTTCCGCGCGTTGCTGTCAGATGTATGAGTGCGCAGTTGGCTTTCTTTTTTTTTTTTCGTCATGTCTTGTTGTTGTTTCATATTTCATTCATTTTGTACTTGCTGTGCCATGCCTTGTTGTATTGCTTTTTTTTTCTCTCTCTTTTTTTTCTGGCCTATTCTTCTGTTATGTATTCTCACCCCCCCTGCAATAATGCCTACGGGCGCTGCAGATATTTCCAATAAATAAATAAATAATAAATAAAATTTCGTGGCCCCTAGATGAAGACGGAGATCAGAGGCCCTTCAAGTGGTATGGTACAACAAACTGTTGCGAACAAGCCCTCATCAACAAAGCTACCTCATACCTTTTCGACAAGGTGAATATAGCATACTTCACATAAGCATAAGTCTTAATGTTACTCGGGAAAACGACAGACCAGCCTTCCCTTTACCGCACGCTGCCTTCCAGCAACAGGTGAAAAATGGTTGGTTGGTTTTTGGGTTTAACGTCCCAAAGCGACTAAGGCTATGAGAGACGCCGTAGTGGAGGGCTCCGGAAACTTCGACCACCTGGGGTTCTTTAACGTGCACTGACATCGCACAATACACGGGCCTCTAGAATTTCTCCTCCAGAGAAATGCAACCGCCGCAGCCAGGTTCGAACCCGCGTCTTTCGTGTCAGCAGCCGAACACCATAACCACTGAGCCACAAAAAAAAAAAAAAAACATAACCACTGAGACACGAAAAAAAAAAAGTGCTCACCGCCACCACCTCTGTCGCCTTCCCGTTCTCGTTCCCGCTCTCGTTCTCGCTCACGGTCGCTGGCCCGGTTGAGCTCATTGGCGTGCGAGCGCAACAGGTGGAGGATGGACTCGCGAGTGTCCCTGTCCTGGCGCCAAGTTGCCTCGTCTATCTCGTCCGTCGCCTGCGGCTTGGCTTCGGAGGCGGCACCGTCTGCGGACGAGGCCGCATCCGTTCCGCTGGACTGCTGCTGTGGCTGCTGCTGTGACGAAGAGGTCTTCTTGCTCGCCTTGTACTCATCCAGCTTCTCCTTGGTCTTGGCGTCCACTTTCACCTACCGTGACAGCACCAGGGCAGAAAGAGGGAGGGGAGGGGGGTCAGCGACCTCACCAAATGCCCTTCAATGCTCACGACACGCAGCCATTTCTGATGGTCCTCAAACCAATAAGTCTATCGATTCAATCACAGACTGACAACTGTTACATGGGCAACTTCTACGAGCCACCAAGTCAACAGTTTTCCGAATCAACGGCACGGAGCAAAACTCTATCAAGGTTTCGAGGGCCTTCAAGTAGCAAGAGAATGTCATGGAGCCCGCTCCAGCTACACACGGAGGAATAAGAAGAAAGTGTTGTTAGGTTTACGGTCCATATTATTTCTGCACAAACTAAAAATTTTTTTTCAGCCAAAGATACGCGCTGTCCTTAACTTGTGCTGAACCCTTTTCGTTAGCCTCCACGTTTCTGTCCCGTAGGTGAGTACCGGTAACATACAGCTGTTGCATACTTTTTTTCTCTTGAGAGATATTGGTAAACTGCCTTTCACGATCTGGGAGAACCTGCCATATGCACGCCACCCCATTCTTAATATTCTAGTTACTTCCCTCTCATGATCCGGATCAGCTGTCACTACCTGCCCTAAATAGACATATTCCCTTACCACATTCGGCACCTTGCTACCAATTATGAACTGCTGTTCCCTCGCTCAATGCACGTCATTTGCTCTGGCAAACTGCGACCAAGAGTCACCCCCGTGATCGTTACGTGCCAGCTCCAAGGTGCAACTTGGGTAAAACTGGCTCATCGTGTTTCTCCTTAGCTCTGGTTAATATCATTTTTCTGTAGCCTGCATTTCTCCTTTGCTGCACCTCTTACGCCCAGACCAACAATACAATCCTAACTACAGTCTCCTTCACCGCTGCTCAAGCATGCAACTAGATAAAGCAAAGTAGCACTGTACCCTAGGAGAGAAAAGAAAATAAAGAGAGACGAAGAAATCAGTACGCACCACGAGTTTCTTGTCTCCAATCTCCCATTCGTGCAGGATGCGAATGGCCCGCATGGCTGATTCAGGATCTCCATATTCGCAGAAGCCAAAGCCTGCAAAACACACCGCGGCAGCCCTCATTAGTGGGCTCAGCCAAATGCGTTGCGAAATGAGAGGGGATTAAGGCAACGCTCGTTTACGTACCTTGCAGCCAGCCATTGGCGCCCTGCACTCTCTTCCAGCTGACCACTGTTCCACAGCGCTGTGTTCCACAAAGCAAACACCAGAACGGTCACAACCAAACACAACGCAAAACAACACAGCAGCACCGAAAGGCTCTCCTCACAAGGTATGCCCCAAGTCTACTGACCTGAAGAATGAGCCTGATGAGGTTGTCTGATGCCCTTTCAGTTATGTTACCCACAAACACGGTGACAGGGGGTCCTTTGGATGTGTTCTCGTGCTGCGAAAAAGCAGCGTAAAGAAAAAAAAAGTTCAGTGCACTGTTGAGCACCAGAGCAACGGACAGTTTGAGGAGAGCACAGGACAGAGAGCAGCATTTTATGTCAACACACTTCACGATTCATGTGGTCTGCATCCCAGGCCTACAGCGTTACATGAGTTACAGTACAGGACGCACCAACTGTGCCACATTATTAAGGGGGGACGAGGGTTTTAAAACTAACTTTTTTATTTATGGCTAGAATCTCATGAAGTTTTGCACACAGATGTGTTTTTGTCTTCTGATTCCATTGAATTGAGCTGATGGTCTTAATCTTACAAAGTTTAGAATGTAATTAGGTAATTTCTTAAGCAGGTTTAATCAACTTTCTCACTGCATTTTGTTGCTTTTATTTGCATGAATTGAAAGCCAGAGAGTTCCCATACCCGATGACATTCTTCGTTTTTCTCTGAAGGCATGTCATCCTGATATACTGTGTTGAGAGTAAAAGGTCGCAGTATATGACACTGCTACTAGTTAAGCTAATTCTGAATTGCTATTTATACGTGGCCAAAACAGAAAAAGTAAGAATGTCATCGGGTATGGGAATTCTCTGGCTATCAATTCATGTAATCAAAAGCAACAAAATGTAATGAGAAAGTTTGTTAAAGCTGCGTAAGAAATTACAGTAGACTCCCGTTAAGACGAACTCGCTTAAGATGAACCCTTGGTTAAGATGAACAGTGGTGGTCATTTGTTTGGTTTCCCATAGAGTCAATGCAAAAAAAATCTGCTTAAGATGTACACTGCACACGTGCTAATTGGTTAAGATGAACTTTCACGACCAGCCGTGACCAAGCCATGCAACTTTACTCGACCATTCGAGCAGTATTTCAGCGGAAGGAAAGAAAAAAAAGCTAAAAAATTGAAAGCTTTTTTGCACCGCCGACGATCCATGCGACACGGGGAGGCACAGAGACCTAACCACGTCTCCGTTGAAAGGGCGATTCTGTGAAAGCAGAACTGTCGCTGCTCCTCCCCTGTGAGGGCACTGAAGGATATCTTGGAAGGTTAAGTGATATGCCTATGCTTGTAGCAAGCAGACGATTTTCTTGACAGAGACAAAAAAAATAACAGACTGGGTAACACTCAACAGTGCCTGATGCACTGGACTAGTAGTGCAATAAATGCCTATGTTGCAATTATTTTTTTCCTAAAAGACTATTTCATGGCTTTGTTCATATATATGAAGTATTTGGACACACACTGCATGCTCGAACATCATTTTAAGAAGCACTCCTAATTAGATGAACTTCTGTTAAGATGAACAGTCCTCATGGTCCCTTGGAGTTCGTCTTAAAGGGAGTCTACTGTACTTAATTACACTATGGAATTTAAGAAAACTTTTGATCTAAGATGACTAGCTAAATTATGACTACATTCTTGGAATCAGAAGAGAAAAAGGCACTTGTGTGCAAAATTTCATGAGATTCTACCCAGAAATAAAACTATCAGTTTTAAGACCCTCGTCCCCCCTTAATTCACTGGGGCACACTACTAGGACGTTGTCAAACTATCACTACATCCCTAACTACTAACAACGACAGAGTGTAACGATGGTGCACATGATGAGCAGTCCCCATTCACAGCTGAGTAGAAGGGCGCTAGGCCACACACATTCTGTCGGCAAACGGCCACTCACCGACTGCTGGTTCCGGCGCACGAGCGGTTTCTTCTCGATAACTGCCGTGCCAGAGCCTGAGCCGTGGCCGCGCTTGCCTTGCGAGCGCGGCTGCGGCGAAGGCTGCTGTTGCGGCGGCTGCGCCAGGATCGGAATCGACGGAGGCACCGTCACAGCCACGTGTGCCATCATCTGCGCCCACAGGAGATGGGGGAAAAAAAGAAAGGCATCAAACCCCCTCCAATACGATCCAGAGCATCATCATCATCGTCAGCCTGACTATGCCCACTGCAGGACAAAGGCCTCTCCCATGTCTCTCCCCTGTCCTTTGCCAGCTGCACACACCGTAACCCCGAAAACTTCTTAATCTCATCCACCCACCTAACTTTCTGCTGCCCCCCGCTACGCTTGCCTTCTCTTGGAATCCACTCCGTTACCCTTAAGGACCAGCGGTTATCCTGCCTTCGGATTACATGCCCTGCCCAGGCCCACTTCTTCCTCTTGATTTCGACTAGGGTGTCATTAACCCGCGTTTTTTCCCTCACCCACTCCGCCCGCTTCCAATCTCTTCAACGTTACACCTATCATTTTTTTTTCCATAGCTCGCTGCGTTGTCATTAACTTAAGCTGAACCCTCTTTGTTAGCCTCCACGTTTCTGCCCCATAGGTGAATACCGGTAGGATACAGCTGTTGTATACTTCTCTCTTCAGGGATATTGGTAAGCTACCATTCATGATCTGAGAGAACCTGCCATACGCGCTCCACCCCATTCTTATTCTTCCCAGAGCACTGATGGCCAAAGATACCAACGGACTTCATTTTGTAAAATAAGCATAGCAAAAAAAAAAAAAAAACTGCTTTTCAGCTCTTTAACGAGAAAGGAAAATATCCCGATGAAACGGGGACTTACCGGTGGCATCACTCCCATTGCCATCGGTATCATGCCTCCCGGGACTGAAAAGAAGAAAGTGATGAGGGCGATCAACACCCAAACAGGTGCACACTTTAGCCGTATCTATGAAAGTCAAGCCAGAGTGAGGCATGCAGGGCGATCTCACAGCAAACTGCTAAAGAACAACAGCAGTCAGAGGCATGCTTGAAAAGCCGTACGGAAATTACTCAGTACCAGTAAAGCACACTAAAAACTGCGAGCTCTAAGCAGCTCATGAAAGCAGCTGGGATGCATTCAAGACATAACAGGACTGTTTCTCTGGTGAATCTACGTATTCTTAGAGCACTATTAGACCCTTAGAGCATTATTAGAGCATTATTAGCATTATTAGAACGTCCTTTTTTTTTCTTTTGAAAAGAAAGCACCTAGGTTAAAACTATGTTAAAAACACATTCCTGGGATAAAGCAGAGCGTACTATGCGACTTTTACAAAGACACCCTACGTTCAAAGAACACTATAAATTGGGTGACAAAACAAAAACAAAAAAAGACATGCATGCAGCTTTGCAAACAAGGTTACGGCAGAATGCAGTGGGCTTTTCTTCAAGAACTAGGTGACCAACGAAGTTAACGAAAGAACGCTTTCCACTTACGTCTCCCGATCACATTGTACGAGACCCTGATGCCTTTATCTAGAAATGGCACATTCAAGAGCTTAACCAGTGGTCACACACGAGTCTACAAAGGCAAAGTGCACTGTGAGGTGCAGAGAAATACACGGTCCTCAAAACCAAGCACGACAATCCGCTGCGCCGTTGGTGGCACTTTTCAACGACGCAAGCCATGCGTTATTAATACAGTGTGGCATGCATGCAGAACAAGTGGCAACAAAGTTGCAATGAGTCATGTGAAAGGTCATTTTGAGGTGCTACATATCAAACACATATAATGGTTAAAGGTGCACTAAAGAGGATTCCGAGCTCGTCTTTTTACGGCAGGAACTCTACTTGCACGTTCCAGGCATTCTTAGAAGCTTTGAGTTATTGTCCTGTGCGGCCGATTTCCCTATTAAATCGAGTTAAACATCACAGTTCCCGCCATTTTTTTTTTTTTTGTAAACTTGCCTCCGAAAAGAACAGTCAGCCAACGCATGGAGTACCTTTCAGACAGTCGCGTGGCGGCTTGCCGCTCTGCCGTCGGTGGAGTGATAAGTAGCAATCGGCGAAAGCAAAAGTCCACATTCATTTCTATTTCTGTGGGCTTAATTTGCGGCTATGTAGGACGTGACTGAAACTATTTATTCATGGAAACCTAAAAAACAAATCAGAAGCAAAGCCGCCACGCAACTGGCTGAAAGGTACTCCACGCGTTGACTGATTCCTCCTTTTTTCGAAGGCGAGTTAAAAAAAAAGGCAGGAGCCGGGACGTTTAGTTTGATATAATAGGGAAATCGACTGCACAAGACAATGATTCGAAGTTCCTAAGTATGCTCGAAGAGTGTACCCGCGGTAAAAAGACGATTTCAGATTCCTCCTTACTACACCCTTAATCTTTATTGTTCACTGAGGACCATTTACCATCTTGGATGTTTTACATTACTTAAATGTAGAAAGCAATGGAAGACATTTCAAAGTTTTAAGCGTGCTCAACCAAAGCTGCTAATTTCTACACGTTTGCTTCATGCATTTAAAGCTATCATTCATAAAAAGGAAGCCATACAAAAATGAAGTTTACAGCGTCCCCAAAACGCACAGGGGGTAGTCTGCACTGGTAACAGCGCATTCAACATGGCTTCCTTAGGCGTAAACTTAGTTTCGTCCAAGCCTCCACCGTAATCTTTGTCAACTTCACTGCAACTTTGTTCGATACCACTCAGTTAAAAAAAACAAAACGTAGTTACAATGCTTCTTACTTGAAAAGATTGCCTAGAACGAAACGGTAACTTAGCGAGAAGCCAGAACCATGCTAACAAACTCAATTCCAAAACCTGGCAATGCAAAAGTCACGACTGTCAAGAGAATAATGCGAGCCCAACCACACGGCACAAAAATCAAAACTTACAGAAACCAGAACCATGCTAACCAATTCAATTCCAAAACCTGGCAATGCAAAAGTCACAACTGTCAAAGAGAATAACGTGAGTCCAACCACATGGCACAAAAAACATAACTTAATATAACAGACCCAACACAACCACCAATCATTTGAAAGGCATTAAAAAAAAGATAACACCTAGGCTGAACAAAGGCAGCAGGTCCACACAACGTGTGAGCACGCAGCAAAGACACAATCAAAAGAGAGAAGCAGCATGCGTATGTCCCAGTGGTTACTAACCTAAGTTATTATTCATAACGTCGTCTGCCTTAGCAGCAGTGTAAAGGCACACATGATGGTGTCAGAAAGAGCAAACATCATGTTCTCTACACGACAACAATGATGCCTTTATAAAAGAAACGCATGCCCATCTGTGAGAACACCTGCCACTTGCAAGCCATTTTTCTACCATCATGTAGTAACAGCTTTGTCACTACGAAGTTGGCATTTTCGAGTAGGTTGACCCTTTCCCACATGACCCCCTCTCGGTGGCTAATAATTAGGGCCCGGAACTTTAGGCATTTGCCTAAACATGCCTATAAATGCCTAAACGCGGGATTTTTGCACTTGCCTGCCTTTTCCTCATTTTTTACGAAATACTTACTATTTAACTGTATTTTCTGCCTATAAATGCCTACATCCAGCATTTCGGTCCTCGGTGCCGTTTTTCAATTTTGAGACATCTGTCTAAGTATGATGAAAGAAGCGCGCCGATGCGCTCACAAAAGGCGCGGGTCTCGCCGAACGTTTTTCTCGAAGTGTAGCGTGAACGTAGTGTAACGAATTGTTTTTCTCGAAGTGTAGCAAGAGGCGAGTTTGGAAAGAGGCCTGACATACATTAGTGCAAACTACTCAACATTGACGGAAAGAATCACAAAGTTGGAAAAGGCTGGACTCTGAATAGATGAATCATTGAAGGTAGTGGCAGAAGTACCAGCAGCACTTCGGGTACTGGAAGTAAAAGGCGCTACTGCTTCTACGAAAATGCAACAATTGGTAGAAAAAACAGATGCCTAGAAACAATTTCCCAACAGAGAATTTCTACACGGAGACGATACGGCCACATCACCTGAAGGCCTGAGCCCTTATCAACTCATGTTTTAGGTTCGCGCCACTAACTTCATGTGACGTCTGAAGAAGCCTTTCAAAGTACAAAGCTATGCTTAGCGAAAACCGAAGTAACTTCAAGTTCGAAAACCTGAGAATGCGCTTTATTGCTTCAGTTGAGGACTGCGTAGGCTCCGGGCGTGACTGGCGAATCTTGTACTTTGTGGGATATAAGATATCCCTAGCCGCCCCGCGCCGAGTCACGAGACGAGAGCGCACGCCACAGGGAATGGGGAGAGGAGGGCACCCGGCAACTCTCCTCACCCTCAGCTCGGACGTGACGTCACGCCTACGCTCTGGCGTCTTAGGGACGGGTGAACGACCCCTCTTGATTGCAACAAGTTGCTCAAGAGGGAGGTAATGTCGTAGGGGTTAAAAGGCGAAGTTCGCGCGGGAACAGGGGACTCGCCCTCTCTTCTCGCCGCGGTGCTACTGCCGCTCTGCCCTGCCGACCCCCGTCCTGCCCGCGCCCCTCCCGGATTATCCAACGCCAGTCGACGACAACTTGGTAAGCTGCTGAACCATCTATTATCGGATAGAACATTCTTCCGCAGTGTGCTTTGCCTTGCACTAGGTAAATAAAGGGTTTCCTAGCGTACTCTGTTCGTTGCCTACTTCGTCCGAACCCGCCGTGGCTGTGACTTTGCGCCACGGGTTGGGGACACGAGAATGCCCGCGCATAGCTGGCACGGAAGCGCGCCTTCCCGGCCGGCTGCTCGCGGGTGACCCCATATCTTGGCACCCGAACGTGGGGCGAACTAGGCATTGAGCAGTGTACTTTGTTGGAGCGAACGACTGTCGACGCGCTAACAAAGGATGGCAGCTGATAGGCCTGACTTCCAGTCTTTGTTCATGCTGTCAGAGCTAGCGGCACAGAGCCAGGGCTCCCTACTTGACTTGCCTTTGGAAGGCGTAAATCTTGAGTGTTCCACGCGGAATAGCCGAGTTGCATTCCCGGGCGCGTCGGCAGGACTTAGGCCTGGTACGGAGGGCACCACATCGGGCACCTCGCCGCTCCGTGGTGCGAACAATGGGGCACCTACGCCTCATCATTCGACACCATCAGCGGCTGCGCCCAACTCCGGGGGCGTTAGTCCGCAGTCATCCGAGGTGCTCTTGCAGAACGCGATGCAAGTTATGCAGAGCTTAGCGGGTATGTTGCAAAACAATTTGCAAGCCCCGGCCCAGGCAACCCGTCTTAGGATAGACGTACCTACCTACACGGGGTACCACGACAGAACAGGGGCTAATGAGTACCTCGACCGTCTGCTGCGTTATCAGCAAGCGACAGGAATCGCAGACGCCGAACTGCTCGCGCGTGTTGTGCCTGTTTCTTTGACGGAGCAAGCGGCCCGCTGGTACCGACTAACCGGTAACCGAGCGAGGACAATGGAGGAGTTTAGAGCAAGCTTCCGCGACGAATTCCTCCCCGCAAACTACGAGTGGCGTTTGAGGAGGGAGCTGGAACTCCGCACCCAGCACCCCGACGAGTCTTTGCTAGAGTACGTCCGAGCGATGGACGAACTGTATCGCCTCGCTGACCCTCGCGCCACAAACACGGAGAGAGTTGAGCGTGTCACACGACAAGCGCACCCGACTTTCGCGGCCTACCTGAGAGGAGGCAGGTTTAGAGACCTGGACGAGCTAGCAGCTGAGGCGAAGCGCATTCAGGGAGACATCCTCTCTGCGCGAGCGTATCGGCCGCCGCCACCTGCATCGCAGTCACTTGAGCCTCGCTGCGCGTGGAATGGCAGCTCAGCGCGTAGTCCGTCTAGAGCTGAAGCGACAGCACAGTTTGCTGACGAGAGTGTCCCGAGGGGTTGGGAATTGTCCGACCGCGCTTTGGACCCATTCAGCTACGCGCTGCGAACAGCACACGCTGCCGCAGAGCGGAACACCTGTAGCCGAGATCGCGAGGCCGACACGCGGCCGCACGAGCAGCCCCCACCGTCCGCACTGCGAGATCGAGATCGAAACGACCGACCGGAACGTGGCGACCAGCGCCTAGCCCGTCGGAGCCCGAGCAACCGCTGCTACAGGTGTGACCAACCGGGCCACTTCGCCCGCGACTGTGGCCGACTCCCCGCCCGTGACCAAACACAGTCGGGAAACGGCTACAGCCGCCGGTGATCGACCTTCGATCCCGCGCGGCTTACACAGAGAACCCCGGTTTATTAGCGCCTTTGGCATGTCGCGTAGGAAGTTCTGTTGACTTGCCAGCGCCGTTCATCGAGCTAACGATAGCTCGAAAGAAATTCACCGCGTTACTCGACACAGGGGCAAGCGCTTCTTTGTTCGGTGACGAAGTGCTAAACCATCTCCGCCAGAACAAAATCCGGTTGAGAGAGTGCGATACCACTTTTCGCCTCGCGAGCGGCACAGCGCAATCCAGCGGTGCAGCTAGGATAGTGGTTCGCTGGGAAAGACGCGTGCGGCGACAACGCCTCGTTCATCTTCCCTGTTTATCCGTTCCTGTAATTCTTGGGCGAGACTTCCTAGCCAAGACAGGCATTGTGATAGACATAGCCAGCGGAGGCTATCGACAGCGCACCACCGGCGCCTTGAAGCTTTTTGCAAAAGCGCCCGCGGCCTCGCAGTCAATTACGGCTCCGAACGCGGAGCTAGCGGGGAGTGACCGTGGAAAATCACCCCCGCCGGCCCGGAAACAAGCATGCGGGCGGACAGTCGCCGCTGAGAGAGGGCCCACAGAGAATGTTGTCGCGGTAGAAAGTTGTTCTACCGTGCCAGTGAGGTCAATGCACCCTTTGTTGTCGGAGGTGAACAGCGTATCGGAGAGGGAGAAGGCACGTTTGTCATCTCTCCTCTACGAATTCAACGCGACATTCACGGACCGGCCTGGCCTGACTACACTAGTAAGGCACAGAATAGACACGGGTGATGCTCTGCCTTGGAAGTGCAATCCTAGACCAATCAGCTTGGCTAAGAGAAAAGCACTGGACGGCGCCTTAGACGAACTTATCGATACTGGCGTTGTTGAGAGGTCTAACAGCCCTTGGGGCTTCCCGGTAGTCTTAGTTCCAAAGAAAGACGATACATATCGGCTTTGCGTGGACTACCGCAGACTGAATGAGGTTACGAGAAAGGATGCGTACCCTCTACCAACCATTTCTTCCCTAGTGTCCAACCTAGGTGGGGCGAAGTACTTTACTACGCTCGATGCTAGCCGCGGATACTTTCAGGTTGAAATGGATGAGCGTGATAAGGAGAAGACTGCTTTCACTTGTCACAGAGGTCTTTTCCAATTCAAGAGAATGTCTTTTGGCTTGGTAGGAGCACCCGCTACTTATCAGCGCCTAATGGACCGTGTTCTGGGAGATGCGAAGTGGCACCACGCGGTCGCATACCTAGACGACATCGTGGTGTACTCGAAAACGTTCGAGGAACACCTGCGCCACTTGAGGGACATCCTAGAGAGGCTGAGGTCCGCGGGAATCACTTTGAACCCGAAGAAGGCGCAGATCGCCGCGACCCGAATAACACTGTTGGGGTTCACGATCGACAAAGGCCGCATTCTGCCGTGCGAGGATAAACTCGAGGCTTTGCTTAAGTTTCCGTCGCCGTCAGATCTAGCTGGTCTCAGACGCTTCCTGGGAATGGCGAACTTTTATCGCCAGTTCATCCCAGATTGCGCAGCGCTGCAGGCACCTTTGACAAAGCTTTTGAAGAAGGGAGAGCGCTGGAGTTGGGGTCCCGAGCAAGAGGCTGCACTGCGCAACCTCGTTAAGGTGCTCGCGGACACGGCTGAGTTGCAGCTACCCGACCTAAACAGGGAGTTTGTGATTCAAACCGACGCAAGCGACCTGGGCTTAGGAGCAGTGTTGCTTCAGGAGCATGAAGGCGTCCTCCGACCGGTAGCGTTCGCGAGCCGTTCACTGACGCCGGCAGAGAGGAACTACTCGGTGACAGAGAAGGAATGTCTCGCGATAGTTTTTGCTCTGCGGAAGTTCGACTACTACGTCGACGGGGTGGCATTTGTGATCGAGACGGATCACATGGCGCTCACCTGGCTGAGACGCCTCAGCGAGCCGAGCGGCCGCCTGGCGCGTTGGGCCCTGTTGCTGCAGCGCTACGACTTTACCGTGCGCTACCGCAGAGGGAAGAACAACGCCGTGGCTGACGCACTCTCGCGAGCGCCTGTCCAGAGCGAGGAAGGTCACGCGACCGACCACCCGACAGAGAGAGAGAGTGAGGGTTTGTCCCCAGCCGTAGCCGATGTAAGGGACGCGGACCGACCGTTGACCCCAGGCGAGAGCGTGAACCACGTGGACTACGCGAGTTCCGTGGGGATCGCGTTCAGCAGAAAGGAGCTGCTCGAAGCTCAGCAGATGGATTCATTTTGTCGAAAAGTGTTCGACGGGCTCAGGGAGCCGGGCGGCCGGGCCGCCGCGCACACGGGGACAGCTGGTTTTGCTGTCGGTGCGGAGCGCTTGGAAACAGCTGGTAATGCTGTGAGCGCGCTGGATTCTTATCTGCTGGATTCCGACGGCGTCCTGCTGAGGTATATCCCCTCCGAGAACGACACAAGTGAGGCGTTCAAGGTGGTGATACCGCGAGTGTTGAGAGCGGCACTGTTACGCTACTTTCACGACTCGTGCATCGCTGGGCATGCAAGCGGCCCCAAGACTTACATTAAGTTGTGTCGCTTTGCTACCTGGCTTGGCATGAAAAGGGACGTAACACGCTACGCCCGCTCATGTCATGTGTGCCAAAGTGTGAAGCCCCGGGGTGGACGACCGCCCGGCCTCATGCAGCCGATTAACAGCCAGACTCCCTGGCAAATCGCGGCGTGTGACATCATGGGACCGTATCCCACGACACCGAGTAGGAACAAGTTCCTGCTGGTGGTCACGGATCACTTCAGCAAGTGGGTTGAACTTTTCCCCCTTAGAAAGCTGACGGCACGAGTGATCATGGAGAAGCTGATGGACGTATTCACCAGGTTCGGTTTCCCAGAGCAGCTGATAACGGACAACGCGTCCTACTTCACTGCGAAGGTGTTCGTAGATTCGTGCGCTGCACTCGGCATTAAGCACAAGAAAACGACCACCTATCATGCTCAGTCGAACCCCACGGAACGAGTCAACCGCAACATTAAGCACATGCTTGTCGCGTACTCTGAGAGGCACAAAGATTGGGACTCCTATCTGCCGGAGATCGCGTTCGCTTTGCGTTCGACCGTTAACCGCTCGACTGGGTATGCACCGTCTTCTCTCAATCTGGGTAGAGAGCTGCTAAATCCGATGGACCGGGTTCTAACGGACAGCAGGAAGACGCCAGTCGCTTCGTCAGCACGAGCTGAATACGCGACACAGCTGCGCGCTAAGATGACGGAGGCCTTACACAAGGCTCGCCGAAACCTGAGCACCGCTAGGGCGCAGCAGAAAGCACAGTACGACCGCTCGCACCGGGATGTTCACTACGAAGTGGGCGATCTGGTGCTTCGGCGCCAACACGTTCTGAGCGATGCTAGCAGACAGTTCGCGGCCTCGTTGGCGCCGAAATGGATCGGGCCGTTTCGCGTGCGAGAGAAGCTTTCCTCGCTCGTTTACAGGCTCGAGGACTTGCGGTCGAAACCGACAGGCGGACCGGTGCACGTATGCGACCTGAAACGTTACGTGCAGCGAGATGAGTGGGTTCAGGACACAGCCCGACCCGCGCCGCAGTCGGAGAACGAGCGCTGCGATCAGCCGGCGAACTCCGCGTCCCGCTATAACTTGCGCCGTAGGCAGAAATAAAATCTGCCTGCGCGGACTAGAGCGAGGGCGCAGGCCGACAAGCAGTCTCGTTAAATGCATGAACGTACGGGCCGCTCATGCCGATCAATGTTACGTGAGACTTACTTGCGTTAACCCTCATGACTCTCGTGAGGGCCGAACAGCTACGTAGCACGCGCTGCGGGAGTTGCTTACATCTGTGTTGACCTTTTCAGCGCAGATGGAAAAGAAGCAGGGCGCATCAGAACGACATCGTTCACGTCTACCAACTAGAAGCCACCATCCAGCTTCGGCAACGCGCCGCGCCCATGGCCCGCCGCTACGCCCAGCCCGCGACCTGAAGCCGCCTCCCTGCAGCAGCCAGGCGCCCCTGCTACCTGCCACGCCGCATCGGAGCCAACCGCCTGCCTAACGCCTACCGACTGTACGCCGCCGCACCCGCCTACCCAAGAGCAAGCTGTCCAAACGAAGAAAGAGCAGCCGCGGCCCCTTTACCACCTCAACCCTGGGCCCTCGCCAGCTAACCGGGCATGCCAGGGCAGCCCAACCGCCCGGCATCTACGTTGGAAGCGCCGCGGCCCTCGCCTCTGAAGCCACCTGACCCTGTCTCTGAGGGTGGCGCAGCCACGAACCTGGCCTCCAAGCAATCGAAGCCGGGGCCAAGGAGGCGGTCGACCATATTCACCGGAGCGGCGCAGCCGCGCGTACTCGGAAGACGGCGACCTGTGGCAAGCCACCTTTCGACATCGGCATCTCGCGGGTGGTCAAGCATTTGGACCAGCGGATCAGTTCGGGCGTGGCGCGGACATCAACAAGTGTACCGGCGGGAGCCGAAGACCTTCGATCCCTGGATGGCGGAGAAGATTAAGTGATGTGTGCGCCTGCTTCTCTGTCCGGGAGGCTTCTTAAGGAGGGGAGGATGTGGGATATAAGATATCCCTCGCCGCCCCGCGCCGAGTCACGAGACGAGAGCGCACGCCACAGGGAATGGGGAGAGGAGGGCACCCGGCAACTCTCCTCACCCTCAGCTCGGACGTGACGTCACGCCTACGCTCTGGCGTCTTAGGGACGGGTGAACGACCCCTCTTGATTGCAACAAGTTGCTCAAGAGGGAGGTAATGTCGTAGGGGTTAAAAGGCGAAGTTCGCGCGGGAACAGGGGACTCGCCCTCTCTTCTCGCCGCGGTGCTACTGCCGCTCTGCCCTGCCGACCCCCATCCTGCCCGCGCCCCTCCCGGATTATCCAACGCCAGTCGACGACGACTTGGTAAGCTGCTGAACCATCTATTATCGGATAGAACATTCTTCCGCAGTGTGCTTTGCCTTGCGCTAGGTAAATAAAGGGTTTCCTAGCGTACTCTGTTCGTTGCCTACTTCGTCCGAACCCGCCGTGGCTGTGACTTTGCGCCACGGGTTGGGGACACGAGAACGCCCGCGCATAGCTGGCACGGAAGCGCGCCTTCCCGGCCGGCTGCTCGCGGGTGACCCCATAACTTATGAATAAAGAGTATTAATTATGGCACCTATTTCTGTTTTACAGTGCCTATTTCGGCATTTTTTAGAGCCTAGATGCCTGCCTATTTCGGGGTTCTTTAGTGCCTAAATTTCCGGGCCCTACTAATAATGCATGGTAATAAACAAAACACACAAAATGGCGATTACCAAGTACCTATATAAGCAAGGGTGAAGAAAGGTCAGTAGTATGAATTCCAGGTCATGGAATTAAGCCTGCTTTCCGAGCTAATGAAATCGCAGTTATACATGCGCGTTACATCAAAGTAGTGGCATACAACTTGTAGAAAAATTTTTGAAAAAAAAAAAACAACATGGCTTTATGTATGTTTTACTTTATGGGAATCAAGCTTTATGGAAATCAACTAAACATCCCATTCGGTCGTTCATTTTGTGCCTCCAAGTGTAATGATATGCTGTTCATAACTAACCAGTATGTATTCCCAACCTAAACCGAGGCAGGCAATGCCTCCAAAAACCAAGATTCACATTTATTACTGCCACAGCAAATGCTAGGCTATCATGTAACTCAACCTGTTTACTAAATATACTGTGACCCATAGTGACTCAGCTACACACAAAAAAGACTGAATTGATGCTCTCTACGGTCTACAGCGTCTACCCACTGAATAGCATTATGGAGGTCCAGGACAATATTCTTGCTTCAAAAGTGATTAAACAGACCCTGGTACGGTATGGCTATGAGGGAAGCCATAGTGGAGGGCTATGGATTTATTCCAACCACCTAGGGTTCTTTTAGCGTGCACTGACACCACGCAGCACACGGGCGCCTTGCATTTCACCTCCGTGGAAATGCCGCCGAGAGAAGTCAGAGAAAGAAGGCAGACAGAAGCCATTGATTGACTGATTTCTGTTTATGAGCATGATTAGCACAATTGGTAAAGTCATTGACTGACTGACTTCTGGTCATGTCATGATTAGCACAACTGATACAGACTGTAATATTAATAATGTCGATCACTCCTCGTGTGTATATCTTTATAAAGGTGCCCACTTAAATTCAGGTTTGATATGAATTCACAAATACACCTTTCACAATTCCAGAACAAGAACAAATATAAACCAAAAAACAATTTTAACATTAAAATAAAAACAATAAAAGAAACTCGAAGTCCCCCTCCTACTCAAAAACAAGTTCCGGAGTCCGCGTGGGTGGTTATGTATAACAGTTCGACAGCAAACTCTACTTAGAATCTGTACACTGCTATCCTCACAAACAAACACAAAACTAGCATTAGCAGCGATGTAGACAAATATTGAGTATTAACAGCAAATTAGAAACACAGCTCAACTAGAAGCAACAGCATGTATACCCCCTCACCATGCAGTAAGGAGGATCAATGCACACAGTTGGGATCGCAAGTGAAACTGAAGCTCCAACAAATCTCAGAGTGACTGAAGTGACAAGAGTTAACAAAGTTCTTTTGTGGAGCTGCTAAGAAAAGCTTGTGTGATTCAAGCAGGTCACAAACAGCACAATCACCTAACTCAACATATTAAGGGCAGAAAGACAATAACAAGTTTCTCTTACAACGGTAGCATTTTCTTTGGTGCTACCTCGCCCAGCTCCTCACCTACAACACTATGAAGGAAACGAAAGCCCCAGAACTGCATCTCTTCGGGGTCCTTGGCATGAGCTGAGCATTATGGCCACTAAAACACCTTCCCTCCTAGAGCCATAGTCAAAGGATTAACCAGTTGGTTACACCCTTAGATACTGACAGTGGCACCAAATCACCGCAAACTAGTGGATCACATAACCAAAAAAGCTACACAGTCAACTCTCGATAAGTCAATCTTGATGGGACGTAAACATTTGTTCAATACAAGGATAGCCTTTGTAAGCACATCTGATGTCAACAGGACCAAAACATAAGTTCGAATAAACAGGAGGTTCGAATTAAGCGAGTTCGAATTAAAAGGTCCCACTGTACGAAGACTGTCCAGCTAGTGAAATGTGCATTTGACACAACAGTCAGCACGACTGTACTAACTCCACATCAAGGTAGCAAAGTTTAAACATCGGTCTTTCGCGTTGTTGGCCGGCGAAGATCAGAAACCACTTCTGGGGGCTGAATTCGGCACGAAACGATGCTTTACAGGCTACCCTGTGCTCGACCGTGGCGCAAATTAGAATGAATCTAACTAGAAATGCCCTATGGAACCTAAAGTAACGCGCGATTCTTACCCATGTGAGGCATTGTGTACGGTGGTGCTAACATGGGCGGTACGGGCATGCCAGGCATGCCCAATGGTGGTCTATGGGGTGGGAAAGCCATGTCTTCCCGAAGTACTAGTCGGTACTCCTAAAAACAAAAAGAAAAGCAGGCAAGGGTTACTGTCAAACAGCACTTCACGGTGAGAACAGTCTGCGCCAACTAAAGCGCTGCGAAGGTGAAAAACACGCACCCAAACTATCGAGAGTTAAATGGCCAGTCGCCCGGGAAACCGGCAAATGTGTCGACAACGAACTAAACAAACCACTGCTGCAGCGCTGCGGAATTCGCTAGCGGAAGCAGTTAAAAAGAGGCGACTATTCGAAGGGAGCACCGTTACTGCAGGCTATTTCCCGCACACCTAAAAACACTCCCGAGCTTTACCAAAACGCAGAGCAACACTTTGAAAGGCCACAAAACAAGAGCGCGCAAGATGTTACGTGTCCGAGACCGAGCCTAGCGTAGCCAAAATAAACATTAGTTGCGTTCATATAATATAAGGAAACCGATAACCGTCCATAATGCGTAATAAGTCGAAATCAGCCCTTTAACGCATTAAACAACGTTGGAATTAGCACCGAAGAGCGGCTGATCGCACGAAACAGGAGAGCTAAGCCTTATCTGGGGCGCCCAAGTTTGCGGCAGAATTACGTTAAGCAGACAAAGATTCGGTGGCTGTACGTTCCCCCGGATAAAGCAAAAACTCACCGTGGTTACGTTTGGTGTCGGTCGGCTTATAAAGAATTTTTAACGCGTAGAAAATACACGAAATATGCACATACGATAATTGACGAAATGTACAATACAAGTCTTATATAAGTAATGGATGCATGTTGGCCTCAAGTGGCACGTCGCTGCGCGAAGCGGGATTGCCACACGACCACGATGATCTAAAATAACTGCTAGCGCCATCAAGCGTGCAGCTCGCGCTACTCAGAACATTGACACATTTGTAACATGTGTAACATCGCGACCCTCTTTGTGCACAAGTGGACGCATCTTTACAGTGATTGATTAACCAGTTGATTTCAGTTGATAGTTGTTGTTCACCTCATAGAATGGCGCATGGAGGATGGAATGGCGCATACCCACAGAGTGGGATCGGCCAAGAAGAGGGAAGCATAGAGAGTTTTTGAGATTTTTTTGTTTGTTTGTTTGGTTTTGTTTTCTGGGGGAAAATAAATAGATAAATGAAATAATAAATAATCAGTGCGTGTGTTGTCTTTCTTTCTGTCGTCCTTGTTCGTTGCTCTGCTTTGCCCCTTCTTGAAGGGTACACACACAAATTATTAATGCCCTTTCTTTGAAATCATGCGCAGCATATTAAAAAACATGGAAACACACATTAATGTTATGAAAACTATTGCTAAGTAATTTATGATTAATTTTTTGTTGTTATTGCTTCTGTTTCGGTTTCAAACTGCTATTGCCGTCTAGCGTAGAAAATGCTAGAATGATCAATATGGCGGCGCCCATAACTTTGTTTTCTTGAAACGTATGGCAAATCCGCTGTTAGCACCCAAATAACTCCACGACGATGGAAACCAAGTGCTCTTGCAAGGGCGTGAGGTCCTGCCTCACTTGCGAAGGGGTTAAGGAGCCCAGCAAACACGCTATTTCCAAACGTAAGGTGCGTCACCCGTTCACATTCTGTGCAGACTGCCGGCTTTGTTGGCCCGGCTGGTTAGATGCGTCAACGGAAGGAGCCCAGAACAGTAGCGGCTCCTTGCCTCCGCTCAAGATACCGGGTATCGAAATCTACGAGGAGTTCCTCACGCGCGAAGAGGAAACGAGCCTCGCCGAGGCGATCGACACTCGTGAGTGGGTCGGATCTCAGTCGGGGCGTCTCAAGCAAGACTTCGGGCCGCGCGTCAACTTCAAGAAAAAACGCGTCAGAGCCGGCGAGTTTGCGGGCCTGCCGACATATTTTACTAGCGTCGAGCAGAAGATGGCCCGGTGCCCCGTCGTGTCCGACTTCGAAGCGGTCGAGCTGTGCAATCTCGACTACAGCCCCAAGCGTGGATCGTGCATCGACCCTCACTATGACGACTGGTGGCTGTGGGGTCCGCGGCTCGTCACCTTTAACCTCCTGTCTGACACGGTGCTGACGTTGTCCAGGCCCGAGCAGCACTGGATGCTCACCGACGAAGACCTCATCGACGAACCGTCGACTCCCGATCATCGCTTGGACGGGCCGGGCGGCGATTGCGAGGCCGTCGCCGTCTCGCATGACAAAAGCGTGTGCAAGTCGTGGAGCGACGACTTCAAGGACTCCATATCGTCGCGGACTCCGCCTCGGTTGTGCGTCGCGCAGGTCGCGTTGCCCCGGCGTTCCATGATAGTGTTGTACGGCGACGCCCGTTACAAGTGGCACCATTCGATCCTGAGGGATGACATAACCAGCCGGAGGATCGCCATGACAGTGCGCGAACTGTCTGAAGAGTTTCTCGAAGGGGGCGCCTCGTGCGACTTTGGCGCACAACTGCTGGAAATTGCGAAGTTGCGTGTGTGAAGAGTGGTCGTGCGCTTACAGCATTGCAGTTCCTCTCCTTTTCGTTGATTTTCCTTCTGCGAACATAGTCGTTCACTATGCATAGAATGCTGTGCGTTGACACCTTAGTTTTAGGCTCCTTACTGTCAGCACGTGAGTGACAAGCCTCTTTTAGGGTATATTATGTGCCTCCTTAGTATGTAATATATATCTAGTCCAAGATACAGTAAGCCTGATACACCCTTCGACGTTTAGACTTGAATGCTGACAGCAGAAATTCAGCAACAAACCCCTTATGCTCACTCTAGTAAAGGCCTACAGCTTACATAGTCAGTGCTATCAGAGAAGTGCACCATGGTGGCTAAGCATGTAATGCTGTAGTGCGTAAGTGATGCTTATGCAGTGCCTTGACTATTTTGGGTCCGCAGATATTCAAGTATTGTGGAGTATACTCGCAATGGCACGCATGAATGCCAAAAAGCTACTGATGCCAAGTATGCAAATGGGCTGAGCATGCCACGATGATGCTGTTCTGCCAGCCATATCATGCCATGAAGAGTTTATGCATTTGCTATTCTTCTATAGTGGATTTAGCTATATTCATTGGGAAGTAGAGTTGCTATGCTCAGCAAAGCTGAATGCATTCTGCAGCTTAATTATCAGAGAGAGCTTTGAAGATGTGAACTGTACTCATCCATTTTATTGACAGAATAAGCAGTTGCCATCCCTACCATGACAAGAGTGATGGTTTCTGTTGTGCCAGCACTCATGCTTTGAAGGCATGCCATTGCAAGGTGTGCCGTATTCTGCTTCAGTGCTGAAATTTGGGTTTTATTGGATACTGGATGTGTTGTTCAGATTAAAGGAGCCTTTAAGCATCTCTTTGCTAGTCAAGAGAACTGCCTTTCAGTTGTTCGAGAAGTTATGTTGCCCTGAAAGGATTTTTCTGAGAAATTAAGGATACACTGGATTGCGGGGTTTTAATGTCTAAAAGCAATTCGGGCTATGAAGGATGCTGTAGTAGAAGGCTCCGGGTCAATTTAGACCCCTTGGGGCTCTCTAATGTGTGCTGACATCGCACAGGACACGGGTGCTTTTGTATTTCATCTCCATGAAAAAACGGCTGCCACACCTCGAATCAAACCCGTTACCTTGGGATCTGCAGCCAGATGCCATAGGCACTGAACCACCGTAGCAGGTAACGAATATACTGTTTGTGATAAGTGTTCAGCTAGATTTACCTCTTCGGTTGTAGCTGTTTTATTAAAGGAGTATAGACACGTAACCTTTGGGTACATGTTTTAATCTTTGCAATGGTGCTTAAGGCATTATTATACATGGATCACCATGTGGTATCCTCCTACGACCGCTAAGTAGTTTATAATCGAATTTCTTTCTCGATGACCCGAACGATGACTGTGATGTAAAAATGTGGTTATAGGTCACGTGAGGTATGAAGAAACTACAATATAATGGCTGCTTCTACATTCGTTGTCTCTCCGGCTCTTGAGGAAAGCTGGCTTCAGCACTGTAGTGAATTAAAACGATGAAGCAGTGATTGTACCGTTTTTCTATGCCTCACATGACATACAACTACACTTTGACGTCATAGCCATTGTTCAGGTGTTGAAACCGAAACAGCATGACAGAAAAATTCGATTATAAATTATTAAGCATTTCACCACATGGCAGTTCATACATAGTAGTGTCTGTCTTATCATTGGAGAGAAGAAAACATGCCACCAAAATTGAGTGTATATACTCCTTTAATTGATGGAATTGAAAGGGGGTACATTAATGTCTAAATCTGGAATGTCTTCTTTCTCAAGAGTGCATCACATTGCAATATAGCCTTCTGCAGCGGCAATGTAATTTCACCATCAGTACACTAGTCTGAATGCCATCATAGATGGATGGCTGTTGACAACATCATTGGCATACTACAATGGTGACCTCCTTTTTGGAAACAAGTCACATGCCCTTCAGATCTTCATGTTTTTCTGCAAGTCTGATGACACCTGGTTTGGGCCACTAGGTGCTTTAGACAAGGCAGCCACCCTCATCCATATACAATGGCATGCAGAGATGGGCACACGAGAAGCGGAAATGCATCACTGCTTGTGAAGATTATATCAAAGTTTTGTACTCCTGTAAAAGGGACCTAAACTTTAGTGTGAATATCAACATCATTTTAATTTATTTATTTATTATTCCTCGAATGCCACTGGACAGGGGTTTTACATGTGGGGTGGGCAGCTTCAGTGAAGGATGATGTGTTAGAGGACTTGTTGAGCTAGTTGGTACATGCTTCGAATGAAAGTATGGCTACAGAGAGGGACACATACAAAGCAGAGGGACACAGGACAAGCACAGTAACTACGTTAAACTCCATCACTTAAAAAAACTTACAGCCCCGGAGACTAGTCTTCCCAGTGCCCCGCATAGCTTTTGCTGTTTTTCTTAGCTCGAATTCTACCTTTCTTCTTGGCTTCTACTCTGGGAGCAACACCCCAAGCCAGGTTCCTGTCTGTTCCTCCTCATGGTTAGGCTAGACCATCAGAGGACTTGTGGTTACAGATAATTAAAAAATTTATATACAGCTCTTTACACAGCTTCTTCACTATGCAGTCTCGCGTCACAGCACCAAGCTCAGTTGTGCCCGTCTCTTGTCCCATGCGCTTCACTGAAGGCTCCTGTCTCAAAGTCCCCCTTGGACAGTGGGCTTTTGGCCACTGTACAGGTAGAAGCAATATAAAAGGGAACACGGAAGCGCATGACTGCCACACTTTGCGAAGAGCTGCCACCGACAGTTGACAAGAGTGGGCGGCATGAGGTGTGTGCCTAGTAAACATGGCCGGCTCTTCTTGCTACGTATGTGCCTGGTGCCACCGATTCTCGACTGTCGGCAGCAGCGCTTTGCGAAGCGCGGCAGTCACATGCTCCTGTGTTCCCTTTCATATTGCTTCTACCTGTAGATTGTTGCTTGCTCTTTTGTACATTTGCTCCCATCTGAAGAATGCAACAGGCCTCCATCAGTTCCTGGAAAGCCACAGCCGTGAAGTCAACCTCCTTTCGTCCCTGTTCACGCTAACCATTTGCGGTCACAGCCAGATCAGGTATCCCTTATGGGGGCGGTGCGGTTTGCTGCTGCCAGTGTTTAGCTTCTGATTCTTGCAGCCTATCTAGTGCCAGTCTGTTGGCCTCCACCAATCCACACAATTCTGCAGCACGTAGTCTCCACCACTGCTTGAACCACGCACACACACGCAGCACTTATTCTATCAGCATGCAGGGATGACCAACGGGCGAACACTATGCACCCTGCCTCTCAAGGCCACAGCCAGGCAGCATTGATTATGGTAACCCTACTCTCAACACAGTCTTGAGGCTTCCGCTTTTGCTGCATTGTTTGCATGAGAGACGCCTGTTGTACAAAATGAAAGAGTGCATACTTTGCATTTTGTTAGCTAGTGCTACATACAACAGTGCAACTTGACTGAGCTGTTCACAGCAATGTACTGTTCGCACTACAAGTACCGACCCGTTATGCTAAAGCTGGCAGTAAAAAGTGAAAAGTCTGAAAAGCGAAATCGGTTGTTTTGTATCACGCTGTTTTGCTTGATGACTTGGTCAGTGAAACGATCGATCACTAAACTCAGAATATGCATTGAGAGTTAGCAGTCACAGTGCAATTGTTCCAAAATTCATCTACTCTCCTCATAGTTACTGTACCTAGCTTAATACAAATCAGTGGATTCTACAACTAGATTTTTTTGTAAGAAAACTTGCTTTCTTTTTTTTTTTTGTAAAAGAAAGCAATTAGTGTCTGAAGCATACGACAGATGCTCTCTTTTCCAGGAAAATTGTTCATACCATCACGGACAGAATAATATAGACCGCGCTTCAGGGCTGATGCATTACCTAGCAAAAATTAAGAGGTGTTTGATATTTGTGGGAATGAATGCCACATGTGCGCAGCCAACCTTTCCATTTTGGCTACGCAATGTGAGGGAAGAGTTGGACTGCCAAAGCATAGTCCATATTATTGTCTACAACTGTATGTGCTGCATACAAAGGGCCATTGGCTAATCTGCTCAGAACACATAGCACAGCATACACTTACTTGCACAGGTGTGCATTAGAAGTTCCCACACACTTGAACTCGGAGGTTTAAACCAATTTTGTCATTGTGGCTTTACTTGGTAGCTTCGTGCACATACTCGAACCTGGGCTTTTACTTTTCAATTTGAAAGTCTATAGCTTTTGGAGTGTTAGGAAATTATTGGCATTAAATTTGACCAATGCATAGAAAACAGAGTTTTAACGAGTCAGCCATTTTCAGATTGTACCTATGGTTGTGTCACAGGAAGAAATCACAGATGTCACAGGCATAAACATGCAATGCGGGCAGATTTCGAGCGAAGCGCCGAAGCGTACTTGCTACATTTTGTACGCGCCAGCTAAGTTCAAATTACGCGCGTTCGCAGCCAGGTCACGCGGACAGGAGAAGCTCCGCCCCCGTAAGTGACAAGCCCCCTCCAACCTGCATCGCCGCAAGCTGCGTGGATCCATGCCCGAATAAACTAAATGTAAATACCGCCGAGATTTATTTGCCAACACCGCTGTCCTTCAAGGGTGAAGTCATTTCCATTCCTCGTACATCATGTGAGCTGTGACAGTGTCCAGTTGAGGCCCAATGAGAGGGTGGTACTGCATCATGAATGGCCCGAGCCAGCTGCAACGATCAAAAGGCGGCACTCAGTGAAGCTTCCGATGTGAACTTCGCTCGCGCACTGTTGACTTACAAGGTATAACAGCACACTGCCGTAATCACCATGATGGCTTGAATTACCCTGCAACGAGCAAAGTTTACGTCATTAATTTCATCTGCCCGAGCTTTCGCGATGCAGACGAGTCCATCAACTTGCGCGAGGCGGCTACGCGAAAGCACGTGACAAGGGCCGCTCAGAAAGCTTTCCCGCAGATGCAGGTAACGTCAGGTGCATACTCACCCCCTGTTCTCTCCCTTTGGAACAAACCAGGGTAGCACAGCTCCGAAAATGAACCAGAAAACGGAGTTGACGATCAGTGGGAGGTCACCAGGACCCATCGCTCCGCTCAGTTGGCCGTGCGGCGGGCGTCTCCGGATAAGAGCGCTATCGGGAGCGCTCGTATCGCGTCTGAACGCAGTCACACAGCGCATGACCATTGTTGCTACCATTTTATTTGTTCACATGCCACGATGCAACATATAAGGGCCGGCACAACGCAGGGAAAAAAAATGACTAATTGCGACTAGAATCGCGGTAGAGTGTCAAACGAGGCAAAAGGCTGCAACAACGAAAATGAGCTGTTTCAATAAATATTTGTAATATACCAAACGCACACAAAAAATAAATACAAGTTGTAATGAGCAGAAAGATATGTGTGACCCCATACAGGTGACTGTCCCTCACAGCAGCAACAATACAGCAATGTGGAGACTATGTGAGGAATGTATTCACTGTTCATAAGTGACATGTCACTGGGAATGCGAACGACTGATTTGTATTCTGGGTGGCCAGTGGTAGTAGATTGGTAATGACTTTCTGGGGCTCTTAAACACGCAATGTAATCATGGTACACAAGCATTTCATCTCCATCAGAAATGCAACCAGAACCAAACCGGCAACACAACACAACACGCACGTATTGGGGACTACAGACTACCAGCATCCATCTGCCGAACGGTACGACAGTGATTCTGGCCAACCATATTTATTTGAAGGGAATCGTATTGACGATTTCATCAGCTTCGAACACGAGTCCAGCATCCTTGTAGGAAACACATTAACAGGGTTCATTTCTTCCTCTGCGCTTCGCACTACATGTAGGAATGTTTGCGACCAAAACATGCAGGCATGGGAAATAAAGGCAACCGAAAACTGTGCATGTTCTGAGAGTGAAGGGATGCGACACCTTTTACCACATTACTTAACTCCTATGGGATTAACTCATCATATCAAAATGGCTCATTATATTTGAAGCTTTAAAATGCACCACATAACCCTTTCAGGTGCCATTTCTTGTTTTGATTAAAAACGATATTTTCCAGCCTAAATGGTATATTTAGGCATAAAAAAGGGAATTTGTTATTTTCCAGCACGAAAGACCAGCAGATATGTTTTTTACAAGACCGTGCACAATTCCATACAAAGTGTCAGAATGGTTAGAAATAATGACATCGAAATGCCTGGATTTGGCAAGTATGCACCCGTGGAATCACTCCTGTGTTTAAAAGATGCACATTACGCTCGACATTGAGCAAGATCAATGTATCACTGGCAGCAAAATCTGCCCGCACAAAAATGTCGGACGATGTGCTGTCCACCAAACCATACTGTGAAATATAATTTACAGCATTCCCTATATGGCATAATAAAACTATCTTATCTGCGACAAGAAGGATGCTAAATTCGACTTGAAACAATAAAGTCTGCTAGGTGCAGCACACTCAAGAAAAAAAAAAAAGCTGAGTTTGCTCTGTATGCAGTTGTGTACAAGCTGCCGTAAAGAGTTAAGAAACTGTATCCAATAGCCTTGTCACAAAACCCATGAAACCACTTCCAGAATTGCACTGATCATACTTCTGAAAGGTTGCTGATTACACAAAGAAATCAAAGCGAAAGAAATGCAGACTGAACACACAAAATTCAACATTGAACAGCAATAAAACACACCCGTGAGTAGCTTTGTGTGCCGAAGACGTACATAAATGTCATTCACTCACGCCCTGCAAGGGAGTGCTGCTAATTATGAATAGTTTACTGTGCCTTTTCTTGTTCCCGATGAACAGTGGCTCGCTCAATACACTCGGTTTTTCTATTATCTATGGTTTCACTATGATCACCCCTCCCGCAGCCATTACATACTTCCTTATCCTGTATTCCCTATCCTGCACATCTCCATGTCTGTTTAGTGTGTGCTTCGTTATAAGCGATCCGGATAAGTCGAACAACAAATCACGACATGTTAGGGGCTAGGAAATAATCTCACTGCAATAATACGAACCAAAGGCATTCGGAAAAAGAGCAAGAAGCCACTACAGTGACCCTTCTACAACACACTGCGCTTGCAACTTTCACAACAGTAATCTGAACCAAACAATGCCGACCAACAGCCCGAAACTATAAAGCAATTGGAGCTTGCAGGGTCAACAGGTAAGTCAGCAGCTTTCTACATCCATTCATGTCGCATGATGATTACAGTCTTGTTGTTCAGGAGAGGTCCAATCAGAGGATTCATCTGTGACATGTAGGCGCACAGCCAGCTGAAAGAAAAACACTGCAGTTAGTAGTGTTGCTACCAAATGAATTCTGCAGAAAAAGAAACCGCTGAGCGCAACTCACAATGTGTAACAGAGAGCGGCGGTGGTTGCAATCATAGTCTGGATCAACCTGCAGCCAAGAGGTAGTGGGAAGGTGAGAACAAGTAGGGTAGAATGCAACAACGAGATCTGCTCGATGCACTCCACGTCATCTGACTGCAACGCAAGCACCCTAAAAGTGTGCTGCCAAGCTCAAGTGATCGCACTGGCGCCATATTTATTTCTCCAGTAGAATTAAACACATACGCACGCACACACAGTCCGTAGGCGGTTTGGTCAGCGCGCACAACCCGCAGGCAAGGAACCGATCAGAGCGATTACCACACAAGTTGTTTGGAGAGTGGATCGAGCTACCAGCGCGAGATGACGGCTCCCACAAGTGTGCTAGTCTCACGCGCTCACGAGCCAACCGGACGAGTCTGGAAGCGCGGCCACATAGTGCTCGTAGCTTCAAGTATACCCAAAACAACTAGCGGGACGAAGCATGCACAGAAGGTTTTTAGCCCATGTTCAGGAATGTATAAAGATGCTTCACCCGCGGTTGTTTCCCTTCGGCACAAACCACGGAGCCACGGCGCCCACAGCAAGCCAGAAGAGTGTGAACAAGGTGACCGGAGTTGCAGAAGCACCCATTGTGCGGTTGTTCCGCTACACTTTCGTTCCAAACTTGCGGCCCTGCCGGTTCCAATTTCCAATAAACTGCCAACGTTACTCAGCAGCGGCTGTCTCTGTGACGGCCGCAGGGGAGAGGCTTTCTACCGGCCCTTCCAGAAGGAACATCCTCTGCGCATGCGTGGCCGTCTCCTAGCGACAGGAACGCGGAGGGTATTTTTTTTTTTAATCTTTTTTTCTGCGCTCGCACTCTTGCTTCACCGAGAGCGAGAGAATTCTCTCCTCCGTGTTCTCTGTGACGTTTGTAGCAGCAGATTCCTCCTTGTGTTTTGCCCCGGCTCAACTGGACATGGCGTCAACGTACCGCTCTGGGTCTGTCCCTAGAGCACCTAGAATGACCTAGGGCAACATAGGGAAACGCTAGGGCATGGAGGAAAGAAAGAACCGGGGTTATGGTTTCTTCCATTCCTCCATGCCGGTACATGTGCGTGGCGCCTTCCCTCTCGACAAGCACCGCAGGTCGTCAACAGAGCCGATATTTGGGTGCACGACCGCTATGAAAGAAACGGAGTTTGCTTTCTACACGTGTTTCTAAAATATACTTTTGCGTAGCTCGATCCGTGTCAGCGATGAATAGTCACATTTAGCGTACCGCGTACCATGTTACCAGCACCGGAGAACCGGGAGTCCGCGCGCAGCCAATTCGCATTCGCAAATCGCATTGACGGCGCCAGATGGCGCCAGGTACCCGACTGCTGCGTCCGCGCCTGCAGCAATCGGAACCAGTCAGCGCGTGCTCATCGGCGGTGGCCGGTCTCCTGGTGCTCCGGTAACGGAAACGGTGACACAGTACAAGGTATGCTAGAGGCCGTGCTGCCAACCCTAAGGCTTTTTCCCTGGATCTAGGGAATTTGGACGTCATTTAGGGGAAAAAGAATTTTTTGTATAATCTAAAGAAATTTCATTTGCTCGGAGAGTTCTTTTTTATCTCTCTCAAATTGGGAAGACAGTACAAGCTTTTCTTTGTTTTTGCGCTACAACTGACCGAAGCCTGCACAACACCGCCGCGCGCTCGAGTAAAGCCTGTTTCACATGCAAGTGAAAACGCTTTGTTGCTGCGGTGCAAAAGCTTTTTAGAGCCATCGCCGCGGCTTCAGCAGTCAGAGCGGCGATGTTCCAACAAGTTACACATTTTTCACCGCTCTGCACTGGTCAATTTTCTGTCGCTTGCATGCATGTGAACCTGCCTTTACACGCACGCAGTCGGACGTGTATGGTCCCTGACGTGCCCAGTGGCACCCGCTGCTGTGATCTGGCGTGCCACCGCCTTCCCTCAACACGCACGCCCCTTCCTCACGCTGTATTTGGAGCTCACTGCACGACGTGAAATTCCTCTTTTTTAGGCATATCTGCCTGTTTATTTTGACAATTATTCAAGAAGAAAGGTCTATTTCTTTTATAAAGGACCGCCGGGCTCGAAAACCTTAGCTAGTCTAACTAGGGGAACGATTCCCATTTCACCCGCCGCGGTGGTTCGGTGGTTATGGCGCTCGGCTGATGAGCCGAAAGACAAGGCTTCGAACCCGGCCTCGGCGGTCGAATTTCGATGGAGGAGAAATTCTAGAGACCCGTGTACTGTGCGATGTGAGTGAGCGTTAAAGAAGCCCAGGGGGTTGAAATTTCCGGATCCCTGCGTTATTTCATCCCTCATAGCCTGGGTTGCTGTGGGACGTTAGACTCCAAAATCATAAACCTTAATTCCCAGTTCCGCCACGACGAACAAAGTGAGTTGAGGTCACTTGATGCATAAAAAAGCTGTAACGCTCACTGCTTCATTGTTTTAATTGGCTCAAACTTTTACGTCAGCCACCCTCTAGAGCAATCGCTGCAAATGAACCAGCAGCTTTTATATCGCAGTTTCTGTAAACTCCACAAATGACCTCCAAACATTTTGTACGTGGTATCCTTCGGCTGAAGTCTAAACCGACGCAACATGAGGGAAAAAATCAGTTAATTCCACATGCCGATGCATGTTTACTAATATCTTGCGTACAACGAAAAAAAAAAAACATGCACGATATAGAGCATTTAATTTGCGATTTCCGAAGAGCGCCACGGTTTATCTTGTAGCTTCATTTAGAAGTTCTTCATTTCAGGTCCTTCATTTAAAATTTACAGCTAATTTGCTTACCAACGTCTGGTAATAGGGTAGCTGCATGATAAAACTTGCTGCTGAACTACGCATCAATATACATTTTTTTTTCACAATTGAACACTATTTTTTGTATCTAAGGAAATCTAGGGAATTTTTTGTTGCAAATTTGGGGACAAACGGCTCTGGAGGTTGGCAGCACTGGCTAGAGGTGTCTAATACCTTCTGGCTGAACGTACTACGTGGTGCATTCTTACGACGCTTACGATTGTTTTTGTTGTTTGTGCACTTGTTGGAAACTGGACCGGTGCCGCCTTTCGACTGCCTGCTCAGTCTTCCGTTTGGTGCGCGCGTGTCGTGACGTGTTTTGTGTTACAAGATAGCACAGATGATTCAGTTTCCTACATCACAGATTACTTGCTGCTTCACGCCAGAGTCTTACCTAGGTGTCCTCTTGTACGGTGCCGACAAAGTGGGCGTCCGTTAGCAAACGTGGACATCAGACAGTTTTCGTAAAACCTTTTTATTCTCATGTCGATCAAAACGAGTTCAATAGAGCATACAAAACACAACATGATTCGGCATAGGGAAATTGATGACGGGAGCAAAAGGCTTAGTGACTGTGTGTGGTCTGGGCGCCATGAACTATTTGAACGACTCTCGCATGATTCCAAAATAACAGGCGAAGCGAAAACGCACAAATGAGTAGCGGCAACTGCAGCAGCTATGGAAAGTCTTGCAGTTCATTTCCCGTGGGGTGTAGTGCTATTTCATCGCGCTTTAAGTTGGGTTCGTAAGTGCACTTTAAGTAAGGTCTATTTACACGTGCCCGCAGTCTTTCGTGTTCTGAAAAAACACGCCCTGCCCAAATGTTGGGGAGTCTGCAGAAAAACAAAAACTTCGAGATCACTGCGGCAACCCGCATTGGAGAAATGCAAAAGCAAAACGTCCACATGCTATATCAATGTCCGTTGCTATTCTGACGTCCATGTACTATATCGATGTCCTTGGCTATTTTGACGTCCAAGTGTAATTTTCGCTTGTAATTAATTAACTAATTATAGCTCATGAGCCAAATTTTTTCCACACCACGATCTCACCATGCACTATCTAACACAATCAAACTTTTCCACATCTACCTTTACTGGACGACACAATCGTGCAGACAAGTTTTTCGATGACGCGACATAGCCATATAATGCCTTCGCATTAAGAAGCTGTCTGACTGACGCGCTCCCGTTGCATTAGCATGCTTGTGTATGCTTCGATTTTTTTCCGAATGCGTGGACAGCTACATTTCAACGTTGTCCACAGAAAACTGAGGGAGACTGAACTTTCTTCGTTGTAGCCGCTATTTCGTTACCCCTAGATAACCCACGGCGCAAATTCGCAATGTTGCGTGTTACTGCGTGCAAAGAGTGCCCACCGACATTGCTCACCATTGTTCTATTTTTAATGCAAAGCGAATCAGCTGCTGGCTTTTTTTTTGCCTTTGGTATAGAAAGGAAAGGAACACTCCGCTATATTAATTAAATGAGGAATTGCACTTCGTTCAACACAGCTGTTGAACTCATAAATCATGGTGACATTCAAAAGGGCTAACATTTCTTTGAACTCTGTATTTCGCTACAGACTCTTTTATTGCATTGGAGTCTTCTTTTTATGCATTTGGGTTACAACCAGTGACCGAGTTAAAGCTGAGAAGTGTTGAGAGCTATCACGTCACATGCTAGTCGAATGACTGTTGTCGTATGCTAGGGCGCAACATATCTGTAACGCCCAGAGTTCAAAATCTTTTCTTATTTCATCGCAAAGCGCAATATTAGAGCTAGCACGCACATAATTCTTTGCATGCTTTCTCAGAACACGAAAGACGCGGTTTACAGTCAACAAGCGAAATCCCTTTCCTCACGCGGAGCACTACGAGATGGAACCGAACTTTTATCTTTTTACATATTTTTTTCAGTTGCTGGTCCGGTATACAGAAGGAGGCAGCACGCAGTTACGCTACGGTTCGTAAGCGTTCGTAGTTGGACTATGTAATACTCCTACTGTGCTCCTATACGGCACGCAAGCCCAAAACTCTTTCGTTCAGAACTTCTTTGATCGCTTCAGTCCAGAAACTCCGAACCAAACTCAAGTTTCCCAGTCAGTATATGACGGCTAGCGGCGCATCGATGGCCTCATTTTCCGTTCCTTGAGCATCCCTGAGCAGTTCACCGGGACGCCGCAAGGAGCGTGACTGTCGTGGTTACGCCACCTGGCGTGCAGTGGCGCAATCAGTTAACCTTCGCTTACGCAGTTTGCCGGATTTTGGTGGCGCTACCAATTAGCTGAGCACTCAGCTATAGATGGCGACTTGCGCGTTTTATTTTCCATGTTTCGGGCATTCTGAGTAGTTCCTCAAGTGGCCTCACTAGAGAGTTCTAAACCAATCCTGGCGCCGGATTGCGATACGTGTGTCCTGTGGTGAGCTTCGGAACTGATGCGATCAAAGAGTTCTGACTTTCGTCTTGAATGACGTCGCCTTAGTCACCTGTGACATTGGTACATACGTGTTGCATCGAGGAATAAGCTGCCACTTCAATGGCGGCTGTGCTGTGTATAAGTGCCGGTAATAAAGCTACGGGCAAGAGAGAGGCAATGTGGCGATAGCGTGGCGCGTGTGAAGGCTGGGTTGGCTGATGTAGAGTAGCACGTTGTTCAAAAAGCATTGAAAAAGGCAGAAATAAATAAAAAAGAATCCATAAAACAAGTGATGACGCAGTATTCCGCAGTTGACACGAAATGACGAAGGCGGTAACAGCTACCCTCACAATGCTACAATGCATTTCAGGTGATTTTTTCTCGGCAACGGGATCTGCTAAACCAAAGAGAGGAGGATTTAAGGGCAGGTAATTCTGAGCTAGATCCTGAACTACAAATCCCTCGTCAGTTCGAAAGTGGGTGAGGTGGTGCTAAGTTGGCGCTATTTTGGGCGGTCTCAGCTATGCAGGGTCGCCGTTGAGTCGACGGATGGAGTATCGGATTGGTCAGTCAAACTTCAGGAACGTGAATTTTCCTGCAAGCCAACCAATGAAGCCTCCCCTGCTTATTATGCCATGAGGAAAATTTTCGAATGCAATTCTGCGGTCTTGAATTCCAGCTGGACCTCTCCAATACGGTTGGCAACCATGCTTCAATCATGATAACTTCACGTACACTACAAAAGAAATGAATAAATTTAGTTATCGTGCATAGGATACATTCTACATTGGAAAGGCTTAGCTATCATGACTGACTTTGGGGTGCGCGTGGTTCATACAGGACCTGGAAATACGAGTTTCATGCCAGCTGGAATGCTCCGTACATGTGTGGAATGTTCATAACTGCTCTCTAGCTTCCAAAAGGTTGAGGGAACACAGTCCTAATTATGTGAACCTGCCACGAGCGCTGATTAGGACGACTTTAATTAAGAAAATAAAAAAATCGTGCCCTGTAACACGAGAGAAAGCAAATAATTCGTGAGCATGCAAACAAATAAAAGCTGTGTGTGAGAATGCAGGTGATGCATACGTGTTCAGGGGTTCTCGCAGTGCAGGCTTCAATGCCCGAAGAACAATGGTGCTCTTGCTACTAGGGTCGAACTACAAGCAGTGCTATTGCCAGCTCGCGGTTAGAAGTGAAGTGGGTGATCTCCACTCTAAGGTAGTATTGCCGAGGCCTCAACGCGTCGAGGAAGTGGACGAACCTGAGGGTGCGAGCAAAACACGCACACACACAAAAGAAGAACAGAAAACGAACTTAAAATAAGTAAAGAAAAACAAAACAAGAACACTGTTCTATATCTATTCGTGATGTCAAAAGTTTCTAGAGTGGAATGGCATCGAAGCAAAACAGTGGACCCAGACATCTCACGCGATAAAGTTGAACAAACGAAAGAGATCTTCGCTTCCGCACTTTCTGAGTGTCGCATCTGTACGTACACGAAAATGAGAGCAGTAGTTTTGTACATAAATGTGCAGTAAAACTTACCCGTGATAATAATACTAAAACGAAAAAAAAATCGCCTTTTACTCATGATAAAAACTTCACAGCCTCAAGAAATATATCATGTTTGAACTTAACGCATATGCGTATGCTGTAAATTCGTAATTATTAAAGATGTCAGAAAATAACGCCACTAAACTTCCTGTGCTCCATAAGCTTAAAAAGCTTTTACCTTAAATACTATGCACGATGCCCTTGTATAAGTTGCGTCCTATGAAAGGAAGGAAGTGAGAATGCTTCAAGTAAAAAAAGAAAGCACAAACAGTATTCCACAGAGACAGAGAGAGAGACGCGAGAATTAAAAGATATACGCAAGGTAAAATAAATCACAGCACTTTCAAAACTCAGCAACACTTGGAGGAGAAGTTGAGAAACTTACTTGTTTCCTGCATATTCTTTTTCTTTCCTAAAGAGTGAGATAGAGATAGAGTTTGGTAAGGTTCCTATAGTCACTCGGGGTCCCACACAGTTCACGGATCACAAGGGTTCAATGATTGGTTGGTTGTTGGCGACACCACCGCACGGAGCAATGAGGCACGTGATGAGACGCGACAGGCTGCACGTTGAGTCTCAACGGTCACACGAACGCTGCACGGTTGAACAGAGAGAGAGAGATAGCGACATTGGGCGTCGGCGAGGTTAGGGATTCCAGGACAGAAGGACGAAGAACCTTACGACATCCTGACCTTCTAGCCGCAGATATAGAGATGGCTTGGAGAAATCTGAAGTCATGCAAGCTTCCCAGTGCCTTAAAAATCTGTTTAACAGCACAAAGACTAGATTTTTCTGTACTGTTTGCTTCTAAGTAGACAAGAGGCCATGTTTTTGAACATTTCTTTTCACAATTCGCATATCTGCCCCTGCACAACCGGTAGCTACTGCTTGCGACGTCACGGCCGATAACAAGACACGTCATTCGCCACTTACATTATCAAATTAGAGGCTGACCGATAGCAAAGGGTCAAAGATAGGAATTGGGAAAAGATTCGTTGCAGAACACGTCTGTAGGATCCGAATAAAAATTGCGTTTTCTCGTTGAATGAAATTTAGCCTCGCCTCTGATCAGAGTAAAGGACTAAAGCAACGCTTGAGTATTTTGAGTTCAACTTTCCAAGTTTCAAGAGCATTCGAAAACAATTCAATGGCCTTCGAAAACGGATCCTGGCTGAAAATTTGCGCAGCTGAGTCAATGATTACAATGATCATCGTCAGAAGAGCCAGGTTGGTGGAAGGAAAAAGACCTGTCCAGAAATTTCCAATTACCCTTGCCCTGAGGCACAACACTACTATTTCGCGTCACTCGTCGTGCTGTACTTCGTATCTGTTTTGAGCACCATATCCGCAAGCGTAAGCGAACGCTTGTAGTGTGGTCTTGTTTAGCACCTGACTCCCCAAGTCACACAGTTGCCGTTTGAATGACTACATCGTTATGCCACTTCTCCTGAGAGACATAAAACACAACACGGTGGATTCGGAATGTTAAAACCCCGCAAGGCCGTGCATTATTATGTCTGGTTCTCCGTCCTTCCGTCACTGTCATCTGCCTGGTGTACAGTGTGAGGATAATCGAGTTGAGCGAAAGGCCGGGCGGAAGAGCGGAAAGAGGCAGTACGGTAGTGTTCTGGTTAAGCGAGCCGCCAAGAGATGGCGCGGACGCCCCTGAGGGTTTAAAGTTACTGGAACTCTTTATGAGGGTTGAGTGAGCCAGGCATAGCGCCTCCTTGCCAGTTGTCTCAGGGGCGGCCAACGCTTGGCGGCTTCGGAGAAAAGAGGAGACTGACAGCACCCTTTGGGCGCCGGCGGTCTGCCAACTCCATCTTCCTCACACCGTGACCCCCTCTTCAAAGGACTGAAACTATGGTCCCACTACAGCCGGTGGATTCTCTGGGTTGCCCACGCGCGACCAAACGTCGCAGTCTTCAGAGTCACAGACTGGCGCGCACGGCATTATTGCTGCTTGTCCTGCGGCGACGCGTCCTTGCCGGGAAGTTGGGTGCACTCCGTGTCCTGCTCCGCGATTTCACTCTCGAGCATGGCACGCACCGCGGCAGAGTCTGTGGGGGCCGTCGTCGCCTTGTCCTTGGCGCCCTCGGACGTCGACGCTTTCGTCTTGTGGCTGGACTTGCGCTTGAGCGAGTGGCTGCGGCTCTTGCCGCCGTCGTCCCTGGAAGTCTTGCCGCCGGCGCGCCTGGTACACGATGACGTCGACGCTTCGGGCCCGCCGGCGGTTGCAGCAGCGGTGGCGTCCCCGGCCTCCAGAGGAGGGTCTCCCCTTGGTGGCGAGGATGGTCCGCTTCCTCCGCTTCCCGCGCTCTTGAGCAGTTCCATGAGGTGATCATCTATCCTGGACACCTTGGTATGCAGCCTCTGGATCTCCATCTTGAGGTCTACTCGCATGTCCATCAGATTGGCCAGGAGCTGCTGATAGTCGCGTCCTCCAGCCCTTGGAGACAGGAGGCTCTCGGAGGGCTGAGACGGCGGTGCTTCTAGAGGAGGTAGCGGTGGTGGCCTCTGTGGAGGTTGCTGCTGTTGTTGCTGGTGCTGTTGCTGATGAGGAGGCGGGTGCTGCTGCTGCTGTTGGTGGTGGCGGGGCGGCGGGTCTTCGGGCTCACTGCCTTTGCCCGGGCTCGAGTTTTCGAGCTCGGCCGCTTCCTCGATGGTCTCGTGCTTGGAACTCATACTCTTAGCCCACTTGGAGAGGCCCCTTAATGGAACGGCGCCGTTAGATCCTGAGCCGGACACGGCAGGTCTTGCCGGAGGCACCAGCACGGTTGTAGGGGCGGGCAGTTCCTTGGGAGGCGCGGCAGGGGCCGCGGCCGCCGGAACGCTGGGCTTGACGGTTACCTTGAGGGCCAGTATAAGATAAACAGCTTAATCACTACATGAGCCTAAACATTTTGCCACAAAAACAAGAAAAGCCGCATTAGAGTTTTGGTTTGGCCTTGCTCATACAAAGCGGAGTGAAGAACCGCGAACAGACAAGGACAAACGAAGACCTCGACTATTCTCACTGTCTCACTCGACGAGGACAGGCTGGCTGGCTGATGACTGGATTAAAAGGTGGTGTATTTTGCAGAATATTTAAAGCCAGAGGAGCGAGCACTTGAAACCATATAGAAGATATGTTCACTTTCTTGCACCTTTCACATTCTAGCGCAAATATGACGGATTTTGAGGGAAATATAAGTTAATATGGCTCTTTTTATGCGTCGACGTGAAAAAGAGGCTAGAATGATGGCTGAACAAAACAGCGTCAAACTACTCTCTACAACCAAGACTTCAAAATAATGCTGCGAGATTTGTGTCCAATAATTACAGCTTCTCAACTAGTGTCACGTCTCTTAAAAACCACCTTGGCTGGGGATCTTTAGCTAACCGTAGGAAACATTTGAGATTACAAATCATGCATCGCATCTATTTTGGAAAGCTGAGCATTGACAAAGACCGGTATCTGCTTCAACCTCATTTTTTTTCTAGACGAGTTGATCATCAGTGGAAGATCCGAGAGATTAAGTGTCGCACAGATGTTTATAAAACCTCGTTCTTTCCACGGACGATCAATGAGTGGAACAGGCTACCAGCCGGCGTCACTGAGTGCTGCACGGAAGGTCAATTCCGCGCATTTTTATCTGATGTGTGAGGTGGCGCGCAGTTGTCTTGCGCGTGTCTTTTTCATTTCATTAGTGTTATTTTATTTCTGGAGCGTGGTTGTCTTCCTTCAGTGCATGTTTTTTCTCATCTATTAGTTGTGTGATTATATTTCTGTTATTACGTGTATCTTTCGGCCAAATGAGCAGATGTTATTGTGTTTCCCCCCCTGCAATAATGCCCTTGGGCGCTGCAGGTATCTGTAATAAATAAATAAATAAATAAATCACAGGACGCAAGCAAGACGTCCAAATTTTATCCCTGATCAGGTCGCGATGTGGAGATCTAAACAAAGATCAATCGCGTTCACGCGGTTACAAGAAAAAAAAAACATTATGCACAAAAAGACAAACAACAGCGTTAAGCAATAGAATGCAGTAACCATTTATACTGCCATCCGCATATGCAGGTGTCGGATAGATTTATTTGCTCTTGCTCCAGTCATGCTCCGGTGCTCAACATAACTACACTTCAGCGCACACAGTCATTGCGGGGAATGCGAAACGATTCCGACAACGTTTGAAACGCAGCGCTTTACATAAACAGAAGATGCTTGAGTATTACCATTTTTATTGGGGATATAAGCAGAACCGAATCAGTACAGAAAAAAACAAATGGTAAACAGTTTTTACTCTATTGTACACACCTACAGGGTGATTCTCAGGTAAAGCGAGCAGGTATTTTTTCAACTTGTGATTTCACAAAAAGGGGTCTTACACTTGTGTGAGCACTGAGTATATTATATGGAAGCTGAACAACTTTCTGAAAATCCGTCGAGATTCAAGGATACGAATTTAAGAAGCTTGTACCTTAAGCATGCCAAGTTATTTTGCACTAGCATTCAATAAAGAGGCGTAATTGCCGATTAGGGCGGCAGCGATGTTTACGTTTCTCCTCACAACGTCATAGGAGTGTGGAGGAGCTAAGCAATGACGTTATAGATGGTGAGATTACAAATTTCCGCTGCCTTCGAGCACACCCTGATCTGATCTCGGGCAGCAACACAAACAGTAATGGCTGCACGCTCTAAGTGCTCGGGGATGGCCTTGCCTACAGCCTAGCAGCAGCGCCCCCTGGCTTTGCCTGAAGAATGCGGCATGCATGGAAGAACCCGTCGCGCCGAAGCCGCACCCGTACCCCAGCCGGTAAGTCGGAAGCCCTTTTCTCTTTGCGAGGATTATCTCGTTGTTGTTTTGTAGCTAGCTGGCCCGCTATATACTATTTGCATGAGCAATAAATTATACCTGAGTACATGCGTTGTCGTTCCCATTCGTTACCTTGAGCCGGACTTCTGCACGATCAGCGAGCGATGAGGCCTCTTCCGCGGGGCGGAAGGCTGACTCCCATATCCCCGCATGCGTTCGCGGTAAAGCTATAGAAGACCCTGTACATTTATTAGCCGACGATGCAATATGCGGCGTTCGTGATCTTGCGTGACCTTAAGCGAGGGGTGCTGACGCTAGGGACCGGTCTATTCCTGCAAGCTCGCTTGCGGCGCTGACGTGTCAGCAGTTTAGTTTGTTTTTGTCTTTTTTACATCTTCATTTATTTCTCTTTCGAGGCATAGAACTGTCAGGTACTACAGCGGGGGCCTTGTGGTAGAGCATCCGCCTCACATTTCAAGAGATCTGGGTTTGATCTCCAAAGCCGCCGGGTACTCATCGATTGTCCAATGTGCACAAGATTTCTCTCGACCTGATGCTCGGTTCTTCGGGGATGAAAGTGCTTGGGAAAAGGGTGTTGGGCCAAACCCTTGCGTTGACGGATCAGTGATTGGTTCCTCCGTCAAAAAACTTAAATTCACTTGTGCGGTAAAGCCCACTGGTGATTTGAAGCGCTTCGGATCGCAAAAAAAAAAACGCCAAAAGCGGGCTTTACTACACGAGGCGAGTTTAAGGTGTTTGACGGCAGAACGAATCACTGACCTGTCAACACAAGGGTTTGATCCAAGACCCTTTTTTCCAGCATTTCACCCCAGAAAAACCGCGCATCACGACAGGAAAAAGCTTGTACCCGTTGTACCCTGTGGGTAGCTGGTGGCACGAGGGTCGAACCTCGAACCTCCCACATGCGAGGCGGACGCTCAATCCACTGAGTCAAAATTACCGGCGCGGTTCATGGGCACACGTTAGTAGCAGATGCAGTTTCCTGGGTGCCAATAAAACATCATGGGTTATTCGGTGCTTTCGGTTGCCGCAATAGAATGGTTAATCAGTCATTCACCACATTTTGGAACAGCTGAGGCTCCTTGTCATTGGGTCATCAGCTACTCACGGGCCCCGGAAACACGAAAGGAAGTCAAGTTCCGCGTAAGCCCTGTTTCGAAAGCTGGCAACCACGGTGCGCTCTAATACCTGGTGAGGCTGCGCGTTGTCCGCCGGCTGGTTCTCCTTGTTGTCACTGCCGGTCGCGACGGAGTCCGATCGCAGCGCCGCCCAGCGGGAGAGCTTGGGCGCGTGCGTGGAGGTGGGCGGGGCCTCCGAGATGTGCACCACCTTGGCCGACGGCTGTGCCGAGCTGTCGTGGGTGCTCGCCACGATCGCCGGCACCTGGGACGCCGGACGGACCTGCGCGCACATGGAAGACACCTTTTGTAGCAGTTCGCTTCCCTTCCTGGTCAGCTGATTTGGCCGAGTGATTGCCGCAATACGGCAGTGTTTCCGCGTTTTGGACGCGAACCAGTAGGAATCTTTATTGAACTAAGGAGATTGCAGGAAGTTGCACACAGTTTCTATTCTTTTTGTGCGAGAGCATTAGGAGTGCCCTGACGGCAAATAGGCAGTGGCTTAGCTCGGCTATGCCAGGTTATGCGTAGCGTGAGCGCAGCTCCACGGCGCGATGCGCCTGCTCCCCTTTGGAACGCGCGTCTGCCAGGTTTATGACGTCATGGATCTGGAATGTACAGCTGGCGGGTCTCCCCCGCGCAGCGGCGGCGGCTCCGGCGCACCAGCTGTGACGTCACTCGCTCCTCGTGCATGCGCAGCTTGGCTCAGCCACTCTCACGCGAAAATGCTCAACCACGGCAAGTGTAGCTCACGCTACAAAACCATCCGGCGTTAGCGTCTGTGTGAAGCCTCCACCTGCCATACGTGGAAGGTGGCGCTGAGGGGTAGTTCCCGCTCTCAACCTGCCACGCGCTATAACACCGGCTATAACGAAATACCGGCTATAATAAAACACCGCCTATGATGAAACAATGGTAATAACGAAACGCCAGATCTAATGACACACCGGCGATAGCAGCTGGTAAGGGCACTTCAGTGATAGGTGATAGGGATTGTGTTATAGTGACGATAGCGGCTTAGTGACGTTACACGCAGCGGTAGTGGTAGTAGTGGTACAATTCATACTCCAGCCTGCAGACCAATAGCACAAAGGAGGAGATTTAAGGTTGAAAAGAATGTTCTCGCGTTTCCTCCATACCTGTCAAATTGGCAGCCCTTTTTAGTTGTAGTACGGCAGCGCTCAGGTCAATGTCACCGCAAAACCGCTCTGTCGCTAAACCGGTAAAAAATATACTGAACTTCGGGGGGGGACTCTGTTGAAGACGGCTTAACACACCTTTCGCCTAAGGCGGAGTCTTCCTCTTTTTTTTTTTTTCGCGCCAGGCCAAGTGGAGCTTTTCCTGCCTTCTGTCTTAAAGGCAACTCGAGAAAGTGCCTTCAGGCTTTCTTGTGTAATGCCAATGACATCTCTTTACTTTTTTTGGCCTAGCTCAAAAGCCGCGAAGGTCGGTAAGCGAATGGGCGGGAGAGGTCAGAGATGAGTGTCTGCTTCGAGGGGCTTTTTAAATAACATCGAATTAACTTAGCGAGATTCCTATCGTCACCTCTATGAGATAGGCCGAGTTAGGACTTGGGATAGTTGTGTGTGAATTTTGAGTTACATCAGGAGAGAGCTTATTTGAGCCAGCTGATACATCTCAGAATATAGACCTTTGCAATAAGGGCTCCCTGGGTGCTGCCATAAATAATGTTCACTGGACTGTCGGGAGCACCCCGAGCTAGCACTATGGAAGCGGCGGCGGAACCGGTTTCCGACAGTCCAGAGAGGAGGAGTTTCGACCACTCTCTCGCCTGATGCAAAGGTCTATGGAACGAAACGAGGCGCCGAGCGGTCCCAATGAAAAAGGACGGGGTGGGGCACCGGCAGAAGACAGCGAAAACGGACAGCGCCTCGGTTTATCTGTTCCCATCTTCCTCTCCTTTCCATTGGTTTCGTCCATTTTCGCGGATTGGGACAGGATGGGACAACACGGCCGAAAAACACCGGAATACCTAATTCCATTCAGTATTGCCAATGCTGTAGCATATTAGCAGCTGTTGAAGCTTTTACCGAAAATGACGTCACTTCCAGTGCGGTGACGTTACTTCCCTTCAGCCAATGGGAATGCGCCGGTTTGGTGACGTCCCTTCCATCCAGCCAATGGGCGAATTTTACGACTGAAGACACATTACTCCAGGAGGCTATAATGCTATCGCATTAAAATAATATTCAGAACATCACGTTCCGTTCTGTTCTCTCTGCATCTACATACTCTGAGCCATAAATGGAGAAAATGGGGCTTACTTCAACACTTAGCACCCACGAAGAATGCCTAGTCCGCGGAAAAAGACTAACTGTGGCTGAAGCCCATACGCAGTTATTCTCTAAGGGAGCAATGGTTGCATGATTAGTGCGTAGACAGAGTACCCCCTGGCTGATGTTCCTTTTCGGGTGGTCTCTAAGGGAGCAGTGATCGGTAATTTACGGACTAATGGCTGCGGGAATGCAGTTAGTCTCCGCAGGGCTAGCAACTGTCACCTTCCGCTGCGTACAAAGGGAGGCTCACCAGGGCGCCCTTCTCGACGTCGGGCGAGGGCAGGATGGCGAGCGGCGACGCCGGGGACCGGTGGTGGTCGCCGCCGCCGGGTGTGGTGGCCGCGCTGGCGGCGGCCGAGCCGTTCTTGCGGAACTTGGAGAAGATCTTGCGCACCAGGTGGTCCTGGGACAGTTCCTGGAGCGGCTCGTGCTTGCGCCGCTCCGCGAGCTCCTTCTCGCGCTTCACGTCAGACACCTTGCGGAAGATGAGCTGCGACACCGACACCGCATATAATTATTATTTTTTTTTATACGAGCTGTTTGCCATTAGGCATAATGAAAAAGGGAAATAAAGTTATGAAAAGGAGTGCAAACAAGCGTCGCTTAAAAAGCAGCAAAAGTTCGCGATAAAGCGATTATCTTGAGTCCACTTGTGATAGTCGTCTGCAACGTCCCATCGCAGGCCAACCTTTCTTAGGAAGCGTCGTCTCACGGAAGCTGTAGCCGGGCAAGTCCACAGCAAGTGTTTACCACAGGAGACAACGCACACGCTATGCGACAAGCGAATGGCGCTTATCTGGCGCAGACGATTTCTCTCGGCGTTATGCCGTTATGCCACGGAATCTCCAGAACACTACAGGCAACGAGGGCAAACGATTAAATGAGATGAAGGAAAGATAACAAATAAATATTGTTAGAGTCACTTAATTATCTTACGTGTTGGCAATGCGATATCATTAGAGGCTGCTAGATGCCTTCACCGGAAGGGATGTCACTTCCGGTCTGGGGACATCTCTTCCCTGCAGCCAATAGAAATTATCCGATCTGATGACGTCACCTCCCTCAAACCAATAGGAATTATCCGGTCCAGGGACATCACTTCCCTCCAGGCAATAAATGAGAAGATAGGGAGTTGAGATACAACAAAATGAGGCAATGAGGTAATAGGGCTAATTATAGTGAGAAGACAATTGGTTTCTTGACGCCGATGCTACATCTAGGCTCTGAGAGACTACAAAGCAGAGTGATGAAAAGTTAGGCCTTCAGGGACTTACTTTTAACGCGCACAGAGGTCTCAGCGTGCGAGCGTTTCCGCATTTAGCGTCTCCGGCGTCGAACTTGTTATACCATTAACATAACGCCATAGCCACTGAGCTGCCGCGGCAGCTATGCGGACATTGATGAAGCGACAGTCCACTACGTAACTTACACAAGAGACAAGCCTAATCAGGCTTTGTTTTCTTCCATTTTGGACATGTATGTTTTCTAATTAGGCCGTTAATCAGCACATGACAGTATCCGCGGAATAGTTCATAAGACCTACAGCGTAATAAGGAACCAAACACGCCGTTGTTATCATTGAAGAGAAGAGCGCAATCGTAGACGTCCTTAGATGTTCATAGACACTGCCCGGTCTAATAAAGTAAATGAAGTCTACAAGCGCAGATATCACTGGGTAGGTAAAGCGAAACTACGCAAACTACGCAGCACACGACGAGCACACGTAACACAAATGCTTCGCCCAAACGCACTTAAAAAGAGACAAGAACCCGCGAACTGCGATGCACCGAGAGCGATAAAAAAAGGAAACTGCGGCTTGACACGCGGTTAGCCGATGGACTGCCTGAAATAAAGCTCACAGCGTGGTCCGCGTCCAGGCTCGACGTAGCGACCAAGCGAAAACCTACGCGATGGAAGCGCGCGAGCCGCGGTCGCGGTAAACGGCGTACCGATCAATCGATACCCCCGGGCCCGGAGCGGCTCTCAACGTCAAACGCGCCCAGGTATATAAGGCAAACAGAGCTTTGGACGGCAACAACAGTTCCTAGCCGGACGTGTCGTGTTTTGAGACAATTACGGGACGACCAGGTCGGGTGACGCATATGCAGCCCCAAACATTCATATGCGAGTGGCTCGTTCGTTATTTGGGAAATCTTGTTATTAAGTCCACGTCTGCATTGTGTTCATTGAGTAACACCCATTCATCCCTCTGAGGCACGACGTCTATGATTCTGCAGACGAATTTTCACACTTTCTTTCGAAGCCTCTTCAGCTGTTTACATGAAGTTAGTAATGCCGGCTACATCTGAAATCACTTCTGGACAGAATGGTATGGCCATTTCGTGCCTAGAAAGGAAATAAAACGCTTTTAAACTACAAGAAATAAACACTATGTTGCGAAGTTCTATGATGCGCTTAGAAAGTACTGTCTAGTGCTGTAACTTTTTTTGTTTCTTGCGCTGTGGAACATTTTACTAAAAGACACTGCAACTGAATTTTCGTTGAGGAAACAGCATGGAATGATAAAAAAAAAACAATAATTTGGTGTAAACATATTTTCTTGAAGAAGAGCGGCTATATTCCATGAGCGTGAAAGAAAGCGGAAAGTGTGAATTACTGAAGGTTTTGAACAATTCGTGTGATTCTTGTGAAATAGGGAGTTAGAAGTTTACATACGAAAAAATTCAGATTTTTTGTAAGCAGTAGAACATAATGCGTGTCTGAAAGGATCGTAAGTACCGTTCTTCGCGTGTCTTTAGCTTCGAAATTTCTCGATGGTCATGCATGGAACTAATTAAAAAAGAATGCGTTCGACAGACGCAGCTTCGGCCTGCCGTAATGCGTTCTGAATGTATAGTACCACGCAGTCGCACAGGGTCGCACGCAGTCGCACAGGAATTTCGCACAGGGTCTATGTTCTAACATCTAGCACTCTGATTTCTACCGAAGCTTGACAGTTAACTGATTGTCACTCCAGTTGCGCAGTTATTGAGAACTACTTAAGACTCTGCAAAATAAAGAAAAGAAAGCGAACAGGGCGGCACAAATAGCTTAATGCGCGACTCATAGGAGTCGCCTCTGTCTGCTAACCATGAGAAACTATGGAGTGCAGTAGTGGAAAAAATGAAGTACTCTGGCAACTAGGGCGCTGTGACGTCACCGAAAATCATTCGTACGCCTTGGAGTTCACGTTGCGCAAAGACGGAGTATTAATGACAACGAATGGAAGTAGCGGAAGAATGATCAACATAGCTGGGGATCAACATATGATGATCAACATAGCTGGGGATAATGTAAAAAATGTGGACGGAGAGGAAATGTGCGATGTTCAGGAGACATGCACGTATCTTAATTAATTTGGCAGATCTAGTATTAAGATGCTCATCACTAGCTCTGTCAAGCACAAATCCAAGTTTTCGTCGGCTTTCGTGGAGGATTCTTGCTAAGTCTACACAGGAAAAGGTGCAGCGGCAGTGTCTTTGGGTTAGAAGAATGGCCTGAGGGGCGAGTTGGTGCATGATGAAATGAACGGCGGCGCAACAAGGACACTTGTTGTCCCCTCAAGGTGTCCCCTCTCTTGTTAAGTGTCCTTGTTGCGCCGCCGTTCATTTCTTTGGGTTAACACACGAAGAAAACCGCGGAATACTTATCGTACTGGGAATCAAAATATCGGTCTGTGGGCTTCCAAGATTGAAGGATTGGGCTTCACAATGGCAGGGTCTAAGGAGCTGATCGCGATAACCGATGAACTTCTATCCAATTGTTTGTTAGTTTATATCTTTACCAAGAACCTCGGTATAATTTAATAAGCTGCATTGAAAAAAATAAAATAAAACAGCATGTTTAGGTGGTTGTTCAGTGGAGGTCAGACCAAAGTAATTGCGTTCATAACTCGAAGAGGACCAGGCCAAGAAAGCGATGAGGCAGACAGACTTGGGCTCCGCCGACCTCAAAGCCGGCTCGCAACACAGGTGGCACAACCGTATACTTCCGTCACGATTAAGAAAAAAAATAAGAGGAAAAACAAGCAGGAAGTTAAGACGAAATATCCAGCTGCAATTATAGGTTCAGCACTAGTTTTATGGTACTCGAGAATGTGTGTTGCCGTTTCAACGCTTTCTACTGCGGCGCCGTCCACTACACGCGCTATACAACGAGGCCTCATTTAACGCGCCCTAAGAAAACGATAGAAACGTATGCCGGCGGAAAGAGCAAGACGGCTTCAGCGAACAGCAAAACAAGAAAGGGTGACAGGAGGAGGAGGAAAGGTCCCGCAGAAAGAGGACAGACCGCGCCCTGCGAGGAGAGAGAGAGAGAGACAAAGCGATGCATAATGGAGGCAACACCTCCTCCCCCATCCCAATCCCTTCCGTGCGATGAGGGGGAAAAGAATCCGCCTTGCGTGCGGCGTTCCGAGCGGCCCACGCATAGGGAATCCCTTTAGTCGCCGTCGCCTCGACTACATAGCCGAAGCGACTGGGGCGGCTGCTGATACGATGAAGGCAAGGACGTCCCTCGACCATGGCCCTGTTCTCTTCGCCCGTCGACCATGGCCCCCTTTCTCTTCGCTCGTCAAGGTAGAGGGAGAGAGAGAGTATGGGAAAGAGGGAAAGAGTGCGCCGACATAGCCGAGCGATTCGGGCCAGGGGTGCGACGGCGGACCGGGTCAAGGGCCGGAGAGACGCCGCGACGCGAGCTTTTGGGTTGATCGCAGTGCGTCTCGCTCTCTGTCTGTGCTCTTCTTTTCTTTTTCTTTTCGAAAGGGTCAGGTCAGTCGGGGCAGTCAAAAAGAGACGCCGTCGCTGGTGAGAGCTATAAATAGAAGGCGCGATGCGAGGAGCCGTAATTACGTGGAAGCGACGAAACGAGGCGACACGTTCTCGCGAGCTGGTGTCCAAGAGGAGGAGGAGGACAATATCGTTGCTGTCGCCGCCATCAGCCTTTAGTCGTTTAGCGGAGAAGAGCGGTGAAGGTTGTGTCTGTGTCCACGACCACAAATGACTGTTAACTGACCACCACCGAGCTTTTGAAATGATGAACCATCCCGTCCTCTCTTCTCCTACCCCCCCCCCCCCCCCCACCTCCCTTCTATTTTTACCCCTCGCAAAATGACCGCTCTGGTTCGTGCCGAGTAATTCAATTTGCCCTCATTCTGCTCATTTAGTTGTTCCGAAGCACGTGAAGCGTGCCTGCCTTCATTGTACAAAACGTCAGGTCCGTCTGAGGATTGAGTTTGTAGAATTGAAAAATATATTTGTGTTCTCGAGACGAAGATTCTTACACCTTTAATATCGGTCAGCCTGCTCGCAGTCTTTTGATATTACCCACGCTACTGAGGTAGGTACTTTTATTTTCTTGTCTTCTAAATTAAAAATGGCAACCTTTAAATAGTTTGGCAAGTTTGAAGTGTTTGTTTTACTTAATTTTCTATTCTGCTAGACTTAAGAATTCTTGCAAAAAGCTAGTGTTGAGTAAGCATCAGGAAAGTTTACAGGTTACATTAGCACAGTGCAACTGTTCTTATATGAATCACAGAATATGTACATACATTAGTTAATATAGGATAACATCTCGGATTTAATGACATGTTATCAAGTGAAAAGCTAAGACTTACTAACCACGAAAGAAAAATTACGCATTTATAAAACCACACTATTTTGGGGAAACAGACAAAGTAGTTATGTTGATTCGTTCGTTCTTAGTGGTGACGAGCTTAGCCAAAAATTTGGATCTTGGCGAGTAACATCTGCTACTAGTCATTTCTTTTTATCTTTACATTTCCAAGCCTTTGTCGATCACATTATATGGCTCCTTCACACTTCAATGAGATGACTTAGCGTCAGGTACTCTTTAGAGAAAATCACGATTTCGAACGATTAACTTTGTTGCGTATACTTGACTCGCAGTTTTGTAAAGTTTGCTTTGCTGCACTGTTATCTAATATGTGGCAGTGCACGCTTTACAGGAGCTTACATTACACAGGATTCTAAACGTCCAACGAGCAGATGCCCGCTAAAAACAAACGTTCATTATCTGCTGTTTAGTTCGTTTACACTGTGCTACCTTTTAACCTATATTAACCCCGAAACGCATCTTAGATCTTGTCTTCTGTGTGGGCTCAGTAAAGCAGATAATATCCCCACGATGACGTTGCTTTTAATTATTTCCGAACCTGATGCATTTCAAACAAGTTCAAGCTGCTCAAAGTATGTGTTCTTTTTAGAGCGCAGCTCTTTGGCGTCCGTTCCTGGGTTTCGCGTCGTCGTCGGCGTCGGCCTCGTAACCAGCTCCGCCCCCCTTTCATCCCCCCAGCGCTATCGGCGTCAGCGGCATCAGTCAGTCGCTGCTATCTCTTCCCTCCTCCCTTTATCGTGTTGTCCGCTTGCTGCGCGCGCTTCTGCCCCCATCGTTTGCCGCTGGGTGTACACGCCGCCCCCCTCCCCCCTCTTCCTGCGAGTCTCCGGTTGTCAAAGCGCCGGCTCGAACTTAATTCCTTTCTTCGCTCCTCCTCCAATGCAACCCCTGTGCGGTGGCAATCAGAGAGCCAGATCGGTGGCGGCGGATCTGTATATGTGCACCGCCCGAGCCGAAATTGCGAATACGTGTGAAAAATAAAAAAAAAATTCTGTGATAGCGCATACATGTGTTGCTCGATTTCTTTGCCTCAATCTATCGAAAAGGTGAAACAGCTTATTTGCTGCGCTCAAATTTCGCATTAGGAAGTAACGTAATCGTCGGTATTTTTTTTTTTCGGGGACGAAAAGAGAAACTACAGGTAACTCTCGGAAATTTGGCCTCAAAGGAGGTCGATAATTTGTTTCAGTTAGGCGGAGCTTGAGGTAAAGGGAACGCTTTTAATACTCGGTGTTGACCAAACCACCAACTTGGATAAACCGGAAGTTCGAGTTAAGCGAGTTTGAACTAAGGGAGCACTGCGGTGTCGAGTACGGAGGCCGGCGCCGTAAGCTCCTGAAAGCCAACCGGATATGGCCATCGCTACTAAAGTACAGCAACAGGAAAGAGAGGGAAACGAAGAAAGGGAGAGAGAGTGAAAGATACACTCACCCTGTGCCTGAGGTTGTATGTGAGCAGGAGGTTGCGCGCGAAGGAATTTGCAAATGCGTGGTAGAAGTTGAGCACTTCGAGCAGCTTGTCGCGCTTGATGGAGTGCAGGTCGCAGTAGGTGAGCGCGCGCACGTTGGCGCACGACTGTCCGATAGTGGGTTCCTTCCAGAAGGCGTCTCCGAAGACGTCGCCCCGGCCGAGGATGGCCACGACTTCGTCGTCTTGGATCACTTCCAGCGAACCGGCGACCACGAAAGAGAGCGTGTCGATGCTCTCGCCCGTGTGGTAGAGCAGGTCACCGGGCGCCGAGTGGTCCATGCTGAAGTACATGGCCAGCGCGCGCAGGCAGCCGTCGCTCGCGAGACGGAAGGCCGGGTGTTCGTTGAACACCTTGCGGTTCAGGTGCACGCAGATGTCCGCCGTCATGTCCTGTGCACGAAGGCGTACGACGATCGTGAATACATTTCACAGGTCCGAGGAGAACGTCATTCATTCATTCATTCATTCATTCATTCATTCATTCATTCATTCATTCATTCATTCATTCATTCATTCATTCATTCATTCATTCATTCATTCATTCATTCATTCATTCATTCATTCATTCATTCATTCATTCATTCATTCATTCATTCATTCATTCATTCATTCATTCATTCATTCATTCATTCATTCATTCATTCATATTGTAAACCATCATTTGAGGCTCGTGACATGGTGGGTCAAACAAAACAGTAAAACATCCTAAAGCTTCAAACATGAAATATTATAAAGAGCTTAAGGTCGGTAACCTTAACAGCGAGCTTTAGCTTGGGCTCAACACTAGGCTCTCTCCATCAAATGCACGAGGAATGCATGAATGTTTTAATTTCTCGTTGCATTGGCTTAGGTGAGAGAAGTCGCATTAAAGCAGAATGATAATATATCGATGTTCGCAAGTTTAACTTGGATAAGTTACTTTCTTATTAACGTTTGATGATAATCGTGGAACTTTAAGATACAAAAATTTAATTTTTACGCCTGAAGCATCTCAGCAGAAGCACACACGCAACTTTTACAAAGCATACCTGTTAAAGTATTTGGAGCAGATAACATTCTCGAAGTAAATTGCACAGTACGTGAAACTGTTGCGTCTCTTATGTAAGCTTTGAGAAATACGTTTTGTGTTTGTAAACTACAAAACCAAGTTAAAGAAGCCGATTTTGACAGTTTGAAGAGTTATTATGGGTTTACTTAACGTAATTCACATATCTGTTTTCGAAACGGGACAGCAATTGTGAAATTTATGACCGAAAGGCTCAAATTCAGCAGTGTTCGATAATCTGTAATATATAACGGACGGCCTCAATAAGTACTATCTCGTAAACATCGATTTTATTTTTACCTTTCATTTTAAATGCAACAGTCTTTATCGAAAATAGTTCACCAGTTGCCGAGAAGTCCTATTCTACGTTGCCTCGTGTTCGGATCGAATTTCTCAAGGTAAAACAAAATATTGAAAAAAAAAATTCCGGTTCGGATAGCAGTCGCAGCTGCGAACACAAGTCAGTACCTCAACGCAGCTCAGTATCTAAGACTGTATTCGAAATGGGTGCCCCAGCGCGGACTTATGCGTGGCGGAAGGGACTTTCATTGCCTTTCACTCAGGCAACGCTCACATCACGTGCCAAAACACCGCGCTGCAAATACAGCACAGAATCAAGTTTGCTGAAAGTGTTACTTTCGTACCTACTTTCGTACCTAAAGATAAGCGCATTTTTGTTCGCGGTATATTTCCGGCGTGGGTCACAACGCTCAGTAGCAGTGCAGCTCGATGAATTCATAGTTATAAATTATAGAAGAAAGATGCGAAGAAAAAGGAAAAGAGAACAAAAAGGGAAGAGAAAGAAAGGAAAGAAAGGAAGGAAACAAAGAAGGAAAGAAAGAAACAAAGAAGAAAAAAGAAATAAAAGGAAAGAAAGAAAAGACAGAAAGAAGGCGAGAAAGGAAGAAACAAACAAAGAAAGAAAGAAACAAACAAACAAAGAAAGAAAGAAACAAAGAAAGAAAGAAAGGAACAAAGAATGAAAGAAAGAGAGAAAGAAAGAAAGAAAGAAAGAGAGAAAGAAAGAAAGGAACAAAGAGAGAGAGAGAACGAAAGAAAGAAAGAGAGAGAGAAAGAGAGAAAGAAAGAGAGAGAGAAAGAAAGAAAGAGAGAGAGAAAGAAAGGAAGAAAGAAAGAAAGAAAGAGAGAGAGAAAGAAAGAAAGAAAGAAAGAAAGGAAGAAAGAAAGAGAGAGAGAAAGAAAGAAAGAAAGAAAGAGAGAAAGAAAGGAAGAAAGAAAGAGAGAGAGAAAGAAGGAAAGAAAGAAAGAGAGAAAGAAAGAAAGAAAGAGAGAGAGAAAGAGAGAAAGAAAGAGAGAAAGAAAGAGAGAGAGAAAGAAAGGAAGAAAGAAAGAAAGAGAGAGAGAAAGAAAGAAAGAAAGGAAGAAAGAAAGAGAGAGAGAAAGAAAGAAAGAAAGAAAGAGAGAAAGAAAGGAAGAAAGAAAGAAAGAAAGAGAGAAAGAAAGGAAGAAAGAAAGAAAGAAAGAGAGAGAGAAAGAAGGAAAGAAAGAAAGGAAGAAAGAAAGAGAGAGAGAAAGAAAGAAAGAAAGAAAGAGAGAAAGAAAGGAAGAAAGAAAGAAAGAAAGAGAGAGAGAAAGAAGGAAAGAAAGAAAGAGAGAAAGAAAGAAAGAAAGAGAGAGAGAACGAAAGAAAGAAAGAGAGAGAGAAAGAGAAAGAAAGAGAGAGAGAAAGAAAGAAAGAAAGAAAGAAAGGGAGAAAGAAAGAAAGAAAGAAAGGAAGAAAGAAAGAGAGAGAGAAAGAAAGAAAGAAAGAGAGAAAGAAAGGAAGAAAGAAAGAAAGAAAGAGAGAGAGAAAGAAGGAAAGAAAGAAAGAGAGAAAGAAAGAAAGAAAGAGAGAGAGAAAGAGAGAAAGAAAGAGAGAGAGAAAGAAAGAAAGGAACAAAGAAAGAAAGAAAGAGAGAAAGAAAGAAAGGAACAAAGAAAGAAAGAAAGAAAGAGAGAAAGAAAGAAAGGAACAAAGAAAGAAAGAAAGAGAGAAAGAAAGAAAGAAAGAAAGGAACAAAGAAAGAAAGAAAGAAAGAAATATGAGAAGGAAGAGCCTCTGTACCTTGGGGCAGTAGCTGAGCACCTTCTTGGTGTCGATACCCTTGCTCATGGCCCAGGTGGAGACCACGTAGTCCATGACGCGCTCGCTTAGAGCCCGCGGAACCTCGTGCAGCTTCATGAACTCGCGCACGTTGTTCAGCATTTCGTGGTAGCGCGCTGTCGCTGACGTCATCTGCTGGATGATAGTCGTCACGTGGCCGAAGATGGTCGCGTACAGCAGCGCTGTGAGCCGGAAAAATTGGAGTCACAAAAGCGGTACCACGGGACGAAGACACACGTAAGTACCTACTGAACGTTCTGACAGAGCTGCGCTGGCATGATCCTGCACGACCGCGTCTCTGTACGAACCGTTCGTTAAGCCTTTACTTTCACTGCGATTTAGGCTCAGTCTCTCTTGTACGTTGTGACAAGGGTCTTGCTGTGAGTATATATGACACTATAACGCGTTAGACATGTCCATAAGGAGTCATACACTTCGACCATGGCCAGAAAAGAGCTATGTCACAGTTTCCGGCTGGTACTTTTCAAACGAGGAGTGAATGGGTAGTTCATACCATGTACTGGAAAAAATAACCTGCCAGATACAGAAGAAGGAGACAAAAAGCTCGAATGGCTTATTCATTAAACCAGTTCAGGTGTAACATTCATAGCGACATTCAGTCACTCTGAAGATTCTTAATTATGGTATCAACCTGTAACAGCGGCTTAAAATACTAAACCAATTAGAAAGCAGGTTGCATTAGCTCACCTCCGATGATCATCATGCATATAGTGAAGACTTTCTCGTTGTCGGTCTCCGCGGCCACGTTGCCGAAGCCGACGCTCGTCATGCACGTCATGGTGTAGTAGAGTGACGTCACATACATGGTTCCGCGGGGAGGCCCGCCATAAAGCTCCGCCTTCAGGCCGTGGTGAGAGTCGTTCACGTAGCGGACCTGCGGACGCCAGCGGACGCCGTCAAAGCTTTGCCCCACCCATCCTTTGGATCTCCGCACAAACTCATGCCGCGATTTGCTTTGGTCTGTGTTGCGATGTGCGGTGGAAAGGGTAAACTTGAACAAATCATAGTCATGTTACAAACTTGTTACGCCAGCGGTAAATGGGACAATGTTCTGTGATCAACGTTCTTAACCCTAGGAGGCATACATTACCTGCATAGAACTCTTCTCTATAATTCTATTTTGGCGTTCTCTGTGGAATTCAAATGATAGAACGGCGAGATTTAATTACAAGTATTAGCGGCTGCCGTTCCCTGACTCGCCACAAAGACACTGACATCAAACATGCGTAATTTGTTTACTTAGAGACTGAATATGTCTCAGCGACCGTCGTATGCTAATAGGAAGAAGCACAGATGCACACTAGGATTTGAAAAATTTGTAGCTCTTGCGCAGCTCGGGAAATGGGCAAAGAAATACTGCATTGCGCATGAGCATCATTCGTCTTTGTCCTCCGAGGTACATTGCCAGACACACTTCTCCATTACGCATTACAGTCCCTGTCCTTTCGATGTCACGGTTCAGTGATCTGTTAAACTGACACCTTAAACAAAGTCCTTCCACCCTTTTATTTCCTGCTCCTTCTCACATATCTCACCACGATGTGATAAAAACTATGGGGACGCTTAAGTCACCTTAAGAGTGACAAGCGATAGCTTAGATTTCAAATTTGTCTTAGCTTCTGTTGCAACTTCTCTGAGTGTTTTCGTCCGTTTCTCTGCAATTGTCGGTCCATCAACCGCCATATTCAGACTGCTAGATACAGTAGCAGGTATCTGCTATGCCATCACGGTGCCGAAATTTGCATGCATCACATTTTTAAAGTTTTTCATTTCTATCATCTATCTAGATTGCTGTCTAGCAACTAGGCTGCTTACAGCCAGGCGTGCAGGTTGTGATAACGTCACGTGACCTCTCGTGAAAAATCCTTAAATTGATTGCCAATGTAGGAAGGATGTGATGACGTCACAATAACACGTGACTTCTTCCGACCAATCAGGGTTGTGCGTCAGGGCAAGGTGTGATGACGTCACAAGGTCACGCGACTTCTATCGTCCAGTCAGCGAATTTTGTGTCGGTCATCGGCGGGGTGCTGATGGGACGATTAAGCCTAATGCCATCGCATTGGCAAGGGGCGCAAGTTGCACAGACGTGCCTTGAACTGCGACTGCGTCACGTTGGCGAGCTTCCACAGCCAGCTGAACTGGACGCCGTTCTCGGCGTCGCTGCGGCCGATGCTGTACCAGATGCAGGCGAGCCAGTGGGCGACCAGCATGTAGAAGCAGAGCAGCAGGATGAGCATGGCGGCACCGTACTCCAGGTACCGGTCCAGCTTGCGCACCACGCGGCCCAGCCGCAGCAGGCGCACCACTTTGAGCGCGCTGAATAGGCTGCCGATGCCCTGCTGGTCCTCGCCGTTGTCGAAGGCGTTGAACACGTCGTACGGCAGGCACGACAGCAGGTCGATGGTGAACCACGACTTGAGGTAGTTCATGCGGATTATCTTCGGGTCGGACACCACCTGGACAGAGACAAGAAAGCTAAGATAAGATATCGTGCAACCCATTCATTGCTCTCATTGTATGTTTACATATATCTGTTCTACCATTTTTTTGTTGTTTTTGTTTCAACATCTTTGGCTTTGTTCATATATTGTTCTATGTACTTACTTCGCCTCCCCCTTATGTAATACCCAGTAAAGTGTCCTTAAGGGTTCAATAAATGATGATGATGATGATTTCTACAGGCGGTCTAGGCATGCACGGCGCTATGTAGGCGAAAGCTTATTTCGAGCTTCTTACAATGTAACTGAATACGTGTATGATCGTCGTCACCAGCGAGAATGGCCTTAATGAGGCTGTCATCCTCAAAAAAGATAACCACGAGACGCTCCTTCACTGTGATTTTTAATATGTCATGTTGTCCCCATTGTGTTCGATGGCAGTTTTACTGTATTACTCTATTATTTAAGAGTGAGGAAAAAAATTAGGGGGGCACTTTGTTGACTTAAAGTACGGTGAGGCGAAAGCCTTAAGCGCGGTGTTGCTGCTTGTGTCCCTGATGTGTGGTTAAGATGTTAATTAAGTACATAATTGTTCGTGAATCTTAAATGCTGGAGACCCTGGAGAGCGTTTGGGAGGCATCCGTCTGATTCGACGCCTTTCTGCAAACACTCTCCAGCGTCCTAGACAAGGAGAACCACATATGCGTTGGCACGAAGTAGCGTAGCCATCAGTACGCTCGGCTGCGGAACGGAAGGATGGTGGTTCGAATCCCATCGTGCACAAAGATATTTTTTCTGGTCTGAATAGAAAAGCGTGACACCTCTAGTGCCAACCTTCTGTCGACAACGATGAGGCATTGAAGGCTTTCGCCTTAATAACAAAAAACAAAACAAAACAAGAAAGACGACGAAGAACGCACCTCCCCTCCGGGTCCGACGAACGTCGTGTGGAAGTTGAGCACGATGTCGATGAAGAAGATGACGTCGACGATGGAGTCGAGCACGAGCAGACTGACGTCCTCGCTCGTCTTGTTCTTGAAGGCCACGTTGTAGGGCACCATGATGGCCGTGTAGAAGGTGAGGCACAGGATCACCCAGTCCCAGATGGCCTTGAAGGCGCAGTAGTGGAGCAGGATGTGGGGCGGCGTTTTGGGCGCCTCCTGGCGGTACTGGGGGAGCACTTCGGCGTTGAGGCTCATCATGTGCGCGATCTGCGACTGCCGGGAGGACACGCCGCCGGCGTCCGCCTTGATGGCGGCCGGAAGGTGAGAGGAGAACTGCACCAGCACCGACCGACTGCGGGTCACCGAGCGGGCCAGACGAGCGAACTTGCTCAGGCCTGCTGCGAGGACCGCGAGGTCATTGACCCGGCGGGGCAGAGGAGCAGGGGATGGGGGGTAGAAGAACGGTTAGCGCCACCATCATCATCACTATCATCATCAATACCATAATAATGGCCTGAGGGGCGAGTTGGTGCATGACGAAATGAACGGCGGCCCAAGGACACTAACAAGAAAGTTGGTAGTGTGCGCAAGTGGTGTCCCTTTCTTGTTAGTGTCCTTGTTGTGCCGCTGTTCATTTCATCCCTATCATCATCATTATCCGCATAAACAAGGTTACGTTCACCGCAAGAAAAAAAGCAGAGCGAAACGCTGAGGCAGCGTATGAGTATCGAGCGTTAGCAATATCGAACGAATATTGCATCATCTTCGCTATATCAGGTACAAATTTTTCGTTATATACGTATATCTACTTTTTTCAGTCAACGTATACAGCGCAAGAAGGCAAATCGTTTGACATCACTTCGAATGTCTAACGTCAATTAGTTTGGTCGTAATGGACGTTTGAAGTTTCAAGAAGTCACGGTTTGGTGAACCAAAGGTTGTCGCTGCGAATCCCTATGATAGCTACGCTTTGATTCGACTAGTAATCTTGTGCTACTTAACGCGCTGAATCGTTTGATGCCACTCCGAACATTCTACGCCAATTAGGTGGCCCACATTCTGTGTACCAATGATACCACCCACTGGTCCCACTTGAATGATCTTCATACTAACGCGACCTTGAGTAATGCAAATATTAGAGCTAATGCTCTAAAAAGACCAGTCTCATTAATCTCCATTTATCCCTGTACCGCGCCACAGTTCCATCAATTTTTCTGCGTGCGGTGAACTAATCACCATCATCACCATCAACCCTCACGACCAAGCTGTTAAGATATCTGCATGAGAACTACAGCACCTTAAACGCATTCTCAAGAAATAACAATACTGATTTCACAAAAAAAAATCATGCACTATTATATATGCAAGCCTACCGTTTTATGTAATATGCCTAAATAGGAGACAGTAAAAATAAAGTGAACTGAAGACCATCTCAGCGGCACCTCACCTTCCTCATTCTGTGCCTAGTGTTTCCTTTTTTTCTTTTTTTTAGTGTGCTTTTTAGAATGCGTAACGACCAGCTTGCCCCATTTCTAGTTCTTCTAAAGCGATTATCTCTGGGAACCACCCAGCATAGCTCCACCTTTGCGCAACATCTCTTCTCCTAGAAGCAGATGCGGGCCTGGTCTCGGATCGCCTTACGCACAGATTGCGCCATCCTTGTGTGGAACGGTCGCGCCGCACACTAACTTGCAAATAAACTGAAGCTTTCCCGCAGCTTCCAGGTTCTAGAGGCAGAGCTAGAGCGGAAATAGGGGCTCATAAAATTACTATTCGAATGGGCACAGTTACTTTAACTTAAAACCATCGGCCACTCTCTAACGCGTTTTTTTTTTACTGTTTTACGCCAGTTTTTACCGTCTTGTGCGCACTACTTCAGCGCTGTGCACATGCACAAGGGTGACGCCTACTGCACAAAAATGACCCACGAAGAAATCCAAGCTCGCCAATCTTGAAGAGAATAGTGAATAGTAGTTTACCGGTACTTGCGCAGTATTCGGCGTGAGCTCGTTTTCGGAGCAGGCATCGTGACACTGTCACGCCAAAAAAAGAAGACACGTACAGGGCAGTCATTGGACTGCATAGCATCTGTTGTGTGTCTTCTCGCTTAGGGTGACCTCTCAAATTAGTGCCTTCATTTCCGTTGGCGACAACCACTGTTCGGTCGTGAGACGCCTTTCTGTTTCGCAAGGTCTGCATGGGCCTCTGGTATGAATACGAAACTTCTGTGTTTTCTTTTTACGCAAAATAATACTTCAGTGTCTAAGCAACCGTATTTCACAACCTTGTGATCCAGACAGCTGAAATATGCGGCGTTTCGTTCAAACTGAGTCTGTCGAAGAAAGTCGCGCAGTTGTAATCGCCATAAACGGCGAAGCTGACCATCGAACCACATTATTTATCCTGACTGTGTTGCGTCACCTATAAAGTTCTCTAACGCGAGCAAAGGTAGTTCATCATCATTATCATCATCGTCAGCCTGACTACGCCCACTGCAGGGCAAAGGTCTCTCCCATGTCTCTCCAGTTAACCCTGTCCTTTGGCACCAGCGGGCACCGTATCCCCGCAAACTTCTTAATCTCATCCGCCCACCTAACTTTCTGCCGCCCCCTGTTACGCTAGCCTTCTCTCGGAATCCATTCCGTTACCCTTACGTACCATCGGTTATCTTGCCTTCGCATTACACGTCCAGCCCAAGCCCATTTCTCCCTCTTCACTGCCGCTATAGGTTGTCATTATATACCGCGTTTGTTCCACACTCACTCTTCCCGCTTCCTGTCTCTTAACGTTACACCTATCATTGCTAGCCTTCTCTCAGAATCCACTCCGTTATACCCTTGAGGACCTCCAAGCAATTGGTGAAGGCGCAGGAATTCGTCTGGCGACGACTGCAGACTAGATGTTTCTTCAACCCATACGTGTTGAGCAAAATCTACCCGGACATTCAGCCGGAGTGCAAATGGTGCCACGAATTGGCAACATATGACCACATATTATGGAGCTGTAGCATAGCACCGCCGCCGGCGGACATTATGCGTGATCCTTCCCTCGAGCAGTGGGAGGCCGTGTTGGCCAGCTCAGACCCGGTCGTCCAGACCAGGGCCGTGGAGTGGGCCACCCAGGTCGCCGTCAACCATGGGTTGATGGCCATCTAACACAGAATCGTCCACACATGCTCTCTGACGAAAATAAAGTTTTTCCATCCATCCATCCGTAATTATCTCGCCTTCGCGTTACACATGCCCTCTGCCCGAGCCCTCTCGATTCCGACTATAGAGGCTGGCCACGTGCAGTAATACCCTTGGAGACGTCGTCCTCGAGGGGCTGCTTGAGCGCCGTGATGTCGCGGAAGGTGAGCAGGAAGAGCACGACCAGGTCCTTCTCGTTCTTGATGGGCGCCACGTGCAGCAGGAGCCATAGCGGCGTGCGGTTCTTCTTGTAGAGCAAGATCTCCAGCTGGTCCTGAGCGTGGGCGTCCAGGCAGTGCTCCAGCTTGCCGATGGTCGGCCGGTCGGTCAGCTCGCCGTACATGAAGCTGCAGCGGCAGCTCTTCTGCATCACTTCGGCCCGGTTGTAGCCGGAGATCTTGCAGAAGCTCTCCGAGCAGTACACGATCGGGTAGTCCACGATCTGCGCGTTGGCCAACAGGAAGCTGCAGTCGGCTGCGAGAGAGACAGAGACAGATAACTCTTAAGATATATCTTCCCCACTCTCTGGGTGTCCAACACTTGCAAATTACGACAAGTAGCTTTATAGAAACCACCACGGGGTTCTTCTGCAGTTCTTCTGAGAACCCTCAAGAGGCCCTTCCCTCGATCGATCGCAACAGCCATTTTGACTGGGGTAATCTGAAGTCAGAAGACAATGATGCACTACTACGTGAACAAAGTGGCATCCAAGGATTTTTTAGATGGCTCTGTGAAAAGAAGTCATCAGCACAGAACAGGCACGGAGAAAACACACACACACACATACTCCTCAAGTGCAATGAAGTTGAGTGTCTAGATAAGCTTTCAAAGGCAAAGAGGCTTCTGTACCGGTTCGCCGGTTCTCCCTGTGGTTGATTTTGGCGTGGCAGGTCTCAGTCCGTTAAGTTACAATGCACCCTTCCCGTTCACCCTTTTCACCGGTTAGCACGGAGATGCCCAGCGTGACGACGACTGCCGGCTCTGCCGGCTCGGAGCGATGAAAAACGCATTGTAGAGCCACTAGCTTTACACATTGCACTTGCGAACACAGTCACTTGTGAAAATGATAAACGCAACAATGGTAGAGCCGGCAGTCCAAACTCTGCCAATGTGTTTTGCTATTTCTCATTTTGTGTAGTCAGATCGTGAAGATTGCGGACTCACTAGTGAAGGTCGTGCCGACAATGATCCCACAAAAGCTCTACCACCAGCGGATGTGCGCGTGCTTTCGGCTGTTATAGCAGGGAGCCGGCATAAGAACATTGATCCGCGCACAATGCTGTAATTCAGGAAAGCCTTGCAGAGTAAAGGTATACCAGGCGTGAAAAGCTTTTCGCTGTTGGGATGAAAAATAAAATAGAAAGAATAATTGCTTAAATCTTTTTCTATGAAGGAATATTTTTTTTACCCAACTCAAGTCGATAGGGCTGCTTCACACTTCAATTTTACGCCAATATTGATTTCTTGGAGAAACCTTACTTCTTTCACAGTTAATGAACTGGCACAGTTTCTAAGAATCATGTTTTAAAAGAGGTCGGATCCAGATTGGGACGCATGTACGTACGCTCGGTTCACATAAGCGTTGCCCGTTTTCGCCAGTCAGACACCAAGGACAGGGACATTATAACGATTCTATCGCATTTTTAGTTAGCTCCTATTCTTTTTGCCTTTCGCTATAACCTCATGTGAAGGCACGCCTTCGTTAATCCAGATGTCCGCCAGTCGGCGCTACCGCTTGTGACAAAAGGAAAGGTTTGGTTTGGTTTATTGGGGTTTAAAGTTCCAAAGCTACTCAGGCTATGAGGGACACCGTAGTGGAGGGCTCCGGAAATTTCGGCCACCTGGGGTTCAGTGCAATGCAGAAAAATGGGGCGTTGTTTTAACCTGACCAGACTCATGTGCGCGTCAGCCAGTCCAGTCCTTACGAATCGAGACCTGGGGTCTGGTCTGGTCTATATTCACGTTTTGATTTATATTTATATACAGTGTATATTTCACATAGAAACGGCGGAGTTGGGGGGTAGCATTGACTCTGCCATCGTCTGGCTTCAACCAACGCGCTTAAACCCACCATGAGAGTACTGAAGACGAGAGGGAGGAGGAGCTGGATGGAAAGAAGGAAAGAGGAAAGAGACCATGCGCACCCACGTGCCGTCCGTCCAGAGCAGTCCCGGGGAAAATGGCCTCCCATTCACCAAACTGCTCAACATAATATTTTTTTTCCCCTTTTTTACTTCCTCGCTTCTTGTTCAACAGGAGCGACTAATATTCAGCTCGCCCTGCAAGCCGTTATGTGACCCGGGGAGAAAAACGAAAAACGAAACAAGAGTGAAAAAAAAGAAAGAGAAAGCGAACGAACGAAATGAAAAAAAAAGGGACAGAAATGAAAAGGGAAGAACGAAGGCACCGAGTCGGGGTTGGGGTGGTTCTTCGGAAGTGCTTTGAGACCGGAAACGGCGCGGGTCAAGGCGGTTGTGTCTCCCTCTAGCGACTCGTACAAGAAAGCTCGCATCAAGGCGCGCGTGCCACGCTTCTTGTCTTCTCACCGCCGCTTCCGCAGGAGACTGCGCGCTGCTCCAGCTACAGCGGAAAACGAGCCTCTGCAGGCCGCGGCGGCGAATAATAATCGACCCCCCTCTGCGGCAAGTCTGAAAGGTAGGCGCTGCGGGAGACCAGGTTCCGATAAGGGAGCTCGTTTGCGGGCCTACAGTCCCTCACGGCGCCTGCACCTCACGCGCCAAGTCTTTAGATTTGTGCTTTCTTTTTTATTTTTGTATTCAATGAGGCGAACAGGTGGAAAGGAGGGAGGAAGAGTGGAAAAAGTTGGGCCCGGGTGCTGGCGCGGTATGACAAAAATCAGCGAGGCCGCGGAAGGTGGAGAGATGACGTCAGTTGATAAGCGACTGACTTGACACCAATGTGTTTGCACGAATGAATATTTTATGATAGGTTGCTGCTCGTTCGTTTGCTGCTCGTTCGCTTGCTGTCCACTCAGGACAGCCTACTGGTACAGTGATACAATACCCGATAGACAGGGCGTCTCATTTTATTCAATACATGATCTTTAGCTCGAAAATCTCACTACCCACCACCGGCGAGAGCACTGAGAGCCGCTTTAGGGAAAAAAAATGTCATCGGTCATAAAATTCGCCCTTCGGCTTGGGGGAATGACATCACAATACCAGATACTTCCCACTGGCTGGAAATAAATGACGTCACTGGGGTGGATAATTTCCATTGGCTGTCAGCCCCTTTCAATTGCATTTCCACCACATAAGGCAATTAGTTGTCCGTGTGAAATTTTTCTACTCATATTTCTAGCCAGCTCTAAGGCATGTCCCATACTGTATCGCCGAGGCAGTGACCCTCAACGAAATTTATTTTTTTTTTAGTCCCACCGTAACATTCGTCGAATACTCGGTACATGGCATGCTATGAGCAGTTTCTTAGGAGAAGCGAATCGATTTTGCGCCTCCGCTGTCAACCTTAAGCATCTGTAATAAACCGACGGCTGAGAGTAAACAAACGCTCTTAATCACTGCAGACGAACTGTTTCGCTCCTGCGTCGTCGTGACCGAAAGATTGCATGAAGAAGACAGCGCGTACGTCGTAACATCACTTTACCAGTGATATCAATGGACGCCTGAGTTACCGCGTCGAATACGCTAGCCTTAATATAGGTCGAGTGAAAAAAAAAAAATTGCGAGGACACTTTGGCAACTTAAGTAAAAAGAGCCGAAAGCCGAGGACACTATGCCATGACTACTTCCGATGAATGTGACGTCACACCGTTCCCCTGACTATATCGACGTCCGCGCTATTTCGACGCAGTTTCGACATTTTTGCCTATAACTAACTAACTAACTAATTAACCTGCAGTCATCAAACTTGTCTTCTAGGTTCATTTTTACCTCCTTTATCTGAAGCAACCATTGGTTTTCTTCTGTATTCTTTAGTTCCCGAGTTGAACACGCTTTGTTAACGAACGAAAGTATGCGCCATCAAAGGCTTTCGCCTTAAAAGTGTTGCAGATCGAAGAGCAGACGACGGCGGAGAGAGCGGGGAAACTCGCCTGCTGCTGGCGGAGAGGAAGGTGTCCTCCTGGCTTTCTGCGGTGCTACAATGATACTGCTGGAAACGTGTGCAAAAAAAGTGACGCATAATCAACGACTAACTGCTCCAATAAGCGTTGAAATCTGGTGAAAGAGAATGTTTTTGTGTTTATTAGCACCCTGTTTTTAAAAACCAAGGAGTCTAGAAGAAGTAATGCCCCGGCTCGTGAATCATTGGCGCCGCTCTCGAACGACGGTGCGGTTCATGTTCCTCCGCGGGTTTCGCCCTTATGTTTCATTTTCATTTTTTGAAATTTTTTACCGAAAAAGTCAGTATTCTTCGGATATGCGCAACATAATTTATTTATTTATTTATTTATTTATTTATTTATTTATTTATTTATTTACAAGTACTGCGGTCTCAAGGAGACCAAGCAGGTGGGCATGGGTACAACATTTTCATTTCATTAACATCATGTGTTAAGTTATTCTCTTGTGTTTGACATGGGGGGGAGCAGCAAAAAGTGAACAAAAATTAAGAAGTTCGCATTTCAATTTTTCACAATAACGACCTTCGCATAATCAGAAAAAAATGCACTTGCATGCGCTATGCGCAGAAAAAAACACATAAAAAACACAACTGAATGAAAAGACGGGAAAGTGGCACAGAAAGAATATTACGTTACAAAATACATAAGTAGCGCCTGGTCAAAATTGTCAGTGGAAAAAATTTCAGCCGGCAGATCGTTCCACTGACTAACTGTACGAGGAAAAAAGGAATTTTTAAATAAATTAGTGCGTGCGTGGAAAGGCAGCAAATTGTGAGCGTGACGGTGTCTTGATGCGCGTGGCAGGTATGGTTGAATGTACGGCCGTCCGTTGAATTTCAGTGACTTATGATACATCGTGAAAATAAATTTAAGTCGTGCTATAGATCTTCGTGACTCTAAGGTAGGTATGTGGTTGACAGCCATGAGTTGTGACGGGGAATCTGTGGACCTGAACTTGTTGAAGATGAACCTGACTGCTCGTCTCTGAACCATTTCAAGTTTACGTTTATCCTTTAGGTGAAAGGGATCCCATACTATTGCTGCGTATTCTAATTTTGGCAATATGTAAATTCTGTAGGCTAGAAGTATTAAATCAGGAGGTGCTGATTTCAGTTTGTGACGCAGAAAGCCGAGTTTTCGAGAGGCGGCTGCGCAATTGTTCTCAATGTGTTTTGACCATGAAAGAGTGTTTGTAAACGTTACGCCTAGGGATTTTTATTCTGTGACTTCCCTTATTTGGGTATTATTGATGCAATACGAAAATGAAAGTGGTTGTTTATTGTTCGTAACGCGAAGTAAGACAGTTTTTTCTGTGTTTAGGGTCATGGACCAAGCCGAACACCATTCATTAAGTGCGGTTAAACTATTGTTTAATTGAAGTTGATCACCAGGGCATGTAACCTGTTTAAAGAGCAGACAACCGTCCGCAAACAGTCTGATGTTAACATGAGGATGGATAGCACTAGTTATATCATTAACATAGATTAAGAAAAGAATCTGTCCCAGTACACTTCCCTGAGGCACTCCGGATGAAGCCGGTAATGCCTTGGAGACATGGCCATTAACATCCACGAACTGAGTGTGGTTTGAAAGGTACGCTCTTATCTTCTGACTATTGAGCGAGTTACAATCGGGCGCGAGAGAGAATTAAAAGAGACTGCAGTGCACCTAGAAAGCGGGATTCTTGGATTAAGCAGTGAAGTTGTACGTGAGAATGAGTGAGAGGAAAACAAGCTAAAGGCTGCTACAGCGATGTTGTTTTCCCAAGGACTGAAAAAGAAAAATACTAGCACGCAATTTCGCCAGCTTGTCGGACTAGAACAGTTACTAGCGTCATTTCGTATTAAATCGCGATGTACATTGCAAAAACGAAAAGGAAATTCTTGTTCAACTTCCTTTTCGCGATGCTATCTGAAATTCCTTTCATTCTTCGAAAGTTAGGTCTGAAAAAGATTGCCCAGCTTTCATCCCCAGGATTCCGGCCCATGCGCCTCGGAAAACCGGTCGCGCCATCTCGCGACAGCCGGCGGCGCGGCGGCGCGTAACTGAATGGCGATGAAAAATAAAAAATCAATATCTCATCACGCATAACAGTTACAAGCGAGCTCTGACCCTGAGGGGTTAAATACCTCATAAAGTTTCTTTTAGTAAAGTTTCATGACTGTGCCTTAAATATTGCGTTTACCCTGCGCGATGAGATATGGTCACATGATGCCTATGACGAGGTCGCGAAAAAAACCCCACTTGTCCTCACTTGATCACTCACCGCTGCCATGATTTACAATATATCGGACTGCTCTAGGAGCTTTAGGTAGCGAAATGTCCCATCTTTTAATTGATGTAAAGTATTTTACATTTGAAAGAGGCAGAATTTTTCCCTGGCTATTTTTCTATTCATCATGCATCCTCAGCATCGGCAAGAAACGTGTGGCGCCCTCTCTTGGTGCGTTTGGCTAGGCGCACGTCTACGCTTTTTTTGCTTGCTTTAAGGAGATCAAGTCATGCCTTGTGAATGCGCGCTTTTATTAAAAGTGTCCCCATCGGATGTAGGCACACAAACATGGGCCGCTACAAGAAAGTGCTCGCCATGTATGGGTAATAGAGGATTATAAGCAAACTCCGGAGCTTTACAGACACATTTACTATTGCAAACGCATACAGTGGCTACTTGAGGATGAGTGATAGTGGAAATGCGTGCGCATTAACTATACAAAGCCACGAAACTTAGGTATTAGCGCATTAATCGCTACATCTTAAAGCTCAATAGCGTTCAGCTCTTCGAAAGTTTAGGCGATGCGGTCAAAATGCAGCAGGGATGCGTTGAAATCAGTGTACCTCTGTAGTATCTTTATTGAATATAAAGCTATTTCTGTAAGGGTACAAGCCCAATCAAGCCGAATTCGTTTGGCTTCTTGCTGTACTCCTGTCATCTGTACATATATAGACGCCCATAAGCTTGTACGTTGCAAGTACTGCAGGATTCTATGCAAGAAACCTGGTGCTCCGTTTCGTGCCTGTTTCACTACCTCATTAGGCAATTTGTCCAGTGTAACAATTCGTAGTGTGGTAATTCACAGCATTTCTTCTAGGTTGTTAAAGTGCCTCTAGTTATTCGATCATTCGCCGTAGCTAAGGGCTTTGCCATTGCCGTAATCGCTGCTAATTTCCGCGTTCATGTCAAAAGTGTGTGCAAACTATGAAGCGATAACGAAGAGTTCACAGAACGGCATGTTGTGAGCTATTCTGACAAATCTGCCATTTGCTGTGCAGGAAGCTACGCCTTTTCCCAAAGCTGCAACCCAGAGGCAAATCCAATTAAAATTTTATGACTATAATTTGCATTTATTTGAGAAGTAAACGCCAGCCAAATAAGTTCTTGAAGGATAACACGACGTTTCAAAGCCGGCTCTGTTTCTGCTTTAAGGCGGCAGCTGGGCGCTCCACCCGGGCCACTTGCGCAATGCGCCGCTCGCGCTGTCCAGTAGCGACAGGACGCTACGTGCACGCGGCCTAGAATATGCAGTTAATTTACGCGCGTTGTAAATGTGTACAATAATGCTTACGCACTAGCTTGCGAGCGGCGCGAACTTGATACTTTTTTGCATTTTGTGAATTGTGTACAAAGCTTCCCCGTCTTTTCTGCCGGTCGCTTTCCTCCGTACTTTTCCTCGCTATCCTCTCCCTGTGACTTCCCCGGCTCTGAATTCCGTGAATTCCACCGGCTGCAGCTGTCGTGCTTCCTTTTTGTATTTTTTTTTGTCAGTAAACGATTACTACTACTTCTTGAAGGTGCGACTGCGGGCGCGTTGCGGAGCCTTTTTTAAGCCCACATAAGGTCGACCGCAGGGTCACGAAGCTTAAACCGTGGATGTAGGAAAAAGGAGTGGTTCCCAGAAAACATTCAACATTCTCCTCCGTCATGACTCAAGTAGAAGGCTTCTGCGCAGTTTGGTTCGGTTTCCACCACAATAGTGCCGTCAAAGTCACCCCTGTGGTGGCATGGCTGGGAAGTACGGCCACTGCGCTTCTGTTCATTTGCTTGACATAAGCTTTGTGCTGCTTCACTCTTTCCGTCATATTGTTGGTGTCCCCAGCCTAAGCCTCGTTTACATGAACCGGACTGCGGTAGATCGAATCGGGGGGTCAAGTTGTGTAAGGTCAGCCCGACTCGACGATTGCGTGTTTACATGAACTAGATTTTAGCAAGTCGAGACCGGTTCAACTGCAGCGATACCAAGCGTCGAGCAGCGCAGCGGGTGAGGGCAGTGGCAGCCTCCAAGATTGCGGCACGGCACCGGTGTCTCGCAGGCGCGATGGCGCAAGCGTAAAAACAGGATCGTAATTTATGCTCTCCACTCCCGCTAACTCGACTCTTCGTCTCTATCCGGTTTACGTGCTATCTTACGTTGGGATTGAGCGAGTCAACCCCCCCCCCCCCCCCCCCCCCCCCCCCTGCAGCGGAGTTGACTGGACTCACTTCCTCGACTCCCGGAACCGACTGTGCGGTGTTTATATGAAACCAGTAACCGGCTTTCAACTGAATTCCTCAACTAAACCCCTTCAAGTAAACGCCGCTCTCGACATCATGCACTCGAGCAGGGTTTTTGCGTACCACGCCTTGCATCTTTTCTGTAGGACGACGGGTCTTCGGGACAGGGGAGGAGGCGCCTGATAATGATGTCCGGCTGGTACCCAGTTTCCACCGCTTCCTTTCCGCGAATGCTGGCCAAGGTTTTGCTGACGCCTTTTACGTACAGATTGCATACGCGTTTTTACTCCTGGCGTGTACTTAGCCTACGCGTAGAATTGTTTTCGTTGCGTTTTTTTTCATAAGGATGTTTTCTTTTGTTGACAAGTTTTAATGGTGCAAGGGCCGCCTTGCACCAAAGAGCGCCATGGAACAGTGTTTTCTTCTACATAAGGTTTGGTGAAAGACATTTTTCGAGTCAATTCACCTCAGAGAAACCACGAAAAAATTTGTATGCATTGGAAAGCGATAGGTACCCGGGGGCACTGGGAATCGAACAACCGAACCGCCCGCGAACCGCATGCTCAAAGCTGGAGTGGGCATCGCTTTCAACCTAAACTTGCTTGAATTTCAAGCTACCCTTCCGACACAACTCTTTGACAATATGTTCCTCTCAGAAAGGCTATGACAACGCGACACATGATTCGCAGAATTAAATGGATGACGAACACAGGGAGAAAAGGGCGTTATTTTCAAGAGGTACGTAGGTGACCGGTGGCGGGGGTAAGGGGGAGGAGAGAGCAAAGGGCAGTAGGGAGAGGGCGCTGTCTGCTGCTGTGCCTTTCTGTGTGCCTTTCTCCTTTTTTTTCCTCGAGCCGTGGACCGCAGGCCGAGCTTTCTTCTAAAGTGCGCTGTTTTTTTTACTTCCGACGCTGAAGAACGACAAAGCTGGCGTGTCTGCCAAACCGGTCCTGAAAGGTCTCATGCATGAACGCATCCTTGCCGGCTCACGTAAAAAAAAAAAAAAAAAACCCTTACAGCTGCTAATGTGCCACTCCTGACTGATGCGGTCAAACATTTCCCAAAAATCCCATCAGAGTTTTTGGAGAGAATCAGTTGCATTCTCTGACGTCCTGGTTACGCAGGACTGCCACCAGCTTTGTGAAGAGAGCAGTGCACGGCACAAAGAGTGGCACAAAAATAAATTTTGGTCCATTTGTCGTGGCTACAGCAAATGCGAATTAGGTGTGTTAGCACTGCGGTTTCGATATTCGAATCCACTGATCACGGCTGCAAGTTGATGCAGAAGATGCCCAAAGCACAGCGCGAGAGACGGGTAGTTTAGGACACGGGATGTTCGGCTGCGGTGATGTAAGAGCGAGTGCTGTGCTGCTGAGGTGTGTCGTATTAGGTGTCATGTCGATCTGCTACTGCTTTCCATATGGTTTGAACATGGTTCATGTACATAGAACAAAAGGCAGTGATGTAGTGGTCTGATGCAGTGGCCAGCAAAACTAATCTAATCGCGCCGTCCGGATTCGCAACCCACTCAGTCCGTAAGGTATTTTCTTTTAGTTAATTTTATTTAAAGGGGCACCGCGATGATTTCCTCAGTACCAGTTAATATCATTAAATAGATTCGCCATGCTTTCCAGAGACCAGAGCAAAAAGAATTATTGAAATCGGAACACGCAAACGAAAGTTATTCCACTCTGAAAATTCAAAATGAAAAGCTCAGGCGAAAACGCATTCCACTTGCCCATTTAACTCACCCAGTGCCGAGATTGGGCGCTACCAATCAGAACCACGCCTAGCGCACACGCAGCGGAAGCGTGCATGCAGCTGTTGCTTTGTCGGGGCTGTAGACAGCCGCGCATTTTGACGGCGTCTCCCCCCCCCCCCCCCCCCCCTCCCCCCTCGTATACGCGGCACCGTAGTCAGGGCAGGGGTGGCTAATAACAAAGGAAGCTCCCCGAAGTTTCTTTTTTAGTCGGACTGGAAGTCTGTCGGCAGTAGCCCCCTCCCCCCCAAACTCGACTACCGTCTCCTGTCCGGTCTTTCTCTTCACAATTTTGGGCAAGGTGTGTCGACTGGCTTTTTTTTCGCTGCCGTCTTGGTATGGTCACGGCCGGTCTCGACGCGCGCGCTTCCTGGTTTGAGCCAACGTTTTTTGAACAGCGCTGGCCGCCACGAAGGTTTGAAGCGGAATGGAAAGTGTCGCCCCTAGCTGTATTCTTGTTAGTTTTCGTTCGCTTTCCCTGCTTCTTTCCAGTTTTTGTGGCATCCAAAAAGCTTTTAGTACTCAGAGACATAATATTTTGGATCTATTTCGCAAGTATAAAGGAACAATATGCAAACTGGACGCCCAACCAATGAGAACGGCAGCGCCCTATCTGGATGCCACCTCATTTCCGCTGCCACAAATGGCCGCCGCGTTGCGACGCCATCGGCTCGAAGCAAGCATTTCTGGCGAAGATTAAAATATCAAATATTATGATTTCGGTGATCTCATTGCGCGTTCAAGACTCACAATGTCCCTTACTCTGCATACAAAGAATAAAGACCCCATGCTTTATCTACGTCGCAGGGTACCTTTAAGGTCAAGAAAACTCCAGACATAAAGACGGACCTAGGCGAACACTAAGAAGCCTCGACCGGGTAAAAAAAAAAAAACTTTGATCGCATCAGGTCGCTGTTGTTCCACTGCCATGGGGAGCAAGACCTTTCTGCGGCCACGTAATTGGTGGAAGCTTCGGAAACCACGTGTCCTCAGCCTGTGTGTCAACAAAACCAGCCGTATTGCGTTTATTTTTTCTTTTCTCACCCAGCGTGTTCAAGGCGGGCTGGCTGTGCGGCTGCCCTCCGTGCTCCCTTTGTTGGCGTGCAAGAAAAGGAAAAGTCGGGTCGCGGCTAACAGGGCTCTGTGCCTTCTTCGTGCGACTTCGAGCGATGATTTGTCAAAAATTACTGCAAGTATACACATCACATAGGACCTGACTAAACGTCCCATAAGCGGCACAGAACTTTTTCGAGACAACGGGACAAGATTTTGCTGCGATAATCAGAGAGCGGTGCCCTAAAAGCCTGACAGTTGCTATCATTAACAACATGGTCGGGAAGGTATCTAAACTGTGAAGGATGAGGTAAATGGGCATAGATAGGACGAGATAAGCTCACGAGCCTGGACAGTGGTTAGATGGAGAGTGAACTGAACAAACAGCCACGAAAAAATACATTTTCGTTGAGGAGCCAGAAATTGAGGTAGCCTCGTTATTGCGTTTAGTAAACGTCCTACATAACGCTAATTGTTTTTTGTGTTACGAAAGTAATTTTTAGCTCAATTTTTTTTTGTCTGAAACTAGTTTCTGCACGCCAGAAACGGTTTCAGAATCAGCCGGGGCATTGTCATATCGGCTAACAAGAAACATGTGTCATAAGCTTCAATCTCAGTTACAGCACGAACACCTTAAGACACAAGCCTAGTGTACATGAGCATAAAGCGTGGAATAGGAGACTTTAGCGCTGCACCCAGCTTCTCCCCCTGGGACGGTCCGCCTTGCCATGGTAAAGGGGCTTTTGCTCTGAAGAAAAGCTGACGCACAGAGTTTTGCTTAGGGCCTATGCTTACTTCATTTTTTGGTTTGCCTGCGCGATGTCTCATAAAAGCCCTATCGCAATTGGCAGATCACGCCGTGCGCTTTTCATGCTGGAAGAATGTGCTGATCGCACTTTCAAGATTATGCTAAGAGCGGCGTCGACTGCTCACTTCCAGAAGGTGAGCGCGCACGCTTCATTCAGAACGCGCTTGGCAGCGCTACAATGCAGTAGCGCGAGAGCGCAATGAAGTGTTTTTTCTTTTTCATATTTAGCGAGCATTCCATGAAAACTCGAAAAAAGGGCCACTTACGTTGCTACAAAAAACTGGATCGGTTCTTTCGTAACGCCTCTGTACAACTTAACAAAATGCACGTTCCCTTACAGTAAACGTTAAAATTATGTATAATTGATCTTAAATAAGTAACTAATTAAGCGAAAATAAGAAATACTCTGAGGAGCGCCACACAGTGAGCAACAACACGTCGTTGGTTTCACCTAGCTACGCAGCAACCCTTTTTTTTTTGTAATCTTTGGTTCAAGTTGCGTGAAACACCCTGAATAGATTTGGCCTGCAATTGCCTCTATCTGGAATGAGGCAGGGGCCCTTGTGCTTGCCTCGTCCTCTGGAATAATTACACACGCACCATATGGCGCCTCTTGGAAAGCGCTTGGGTGCTTTATTTCGTTGCTAAGGCGTTTCACTAAAAAACCTAGGGTTCCGTGTTTTCAGTATTTCTTTTTTTTCCATTTGGGGGTTATATGGTGTTTATTTTTTCTCTTTGGTTCGATGATTTTCGCTTTCTACTTTCAATGCCGGAGAGAAACCGGCGTTTATCGGGATAGGTGTTGTAAAGCGGCTGTATAGTTACTGGAGAAAATATAACGCACCTGAATTTTTTTATTAAACACATACCAAACACCCTACCCAATGAATTAATGCCCAAACGAGTAAAAATAAAAGAGAAATGCTATGACAGCAACGGAACGCTGCACGACATAAGGTTATTCAAAATTTTGGCGCGAATGTAGTTGGGAATATTGCCACCGCATTGAGCCTTTGCCAGTGATGGCATCGCTTGGATTGTCTGCAGTGTATGTAGTACATACACACGCAAATACTTGGAACGACGAACGCACGGCGCCGGATTTTCTCGTAATGGAACTATAAGGCTTTAAAGAGTATAAAATGTTATATTTACACGTAGTGAAAAAAAAATGGACACGTACATTGAGAGATTTGTCAGCCATCGGAGGAATGCGGTCAGAAAGCACACGTTTTACATTTGCGCTTGACGGGGGGACGGCAAGAAAATCAAGAGATGGTTTTAACAAGACCGGCCGTACTTTACAGCGCGCTCTCCATAAGCTGTGAAAGCAAACGTCAGCAGATGTAATTTTGAACAGCGATTATTCTGAGGTCCTTCTTTCAAAAACGGGTGGTCTGCAGAGCTCACAGCAGGCTAAAATAATCCATTAAAGACTTCTTTGTCATCAATTCCTGCTCTATGGACGGGTCCACAACTTGCACTTGATGCCATAAGTCATCGCTATCAAGTGAGTTTTCGCGGAAGCTGCGTATATATTTCTCGCGGACTTCATGCTTCTCGAGTAGCGAATATATCGGTCTTCGCACCAAACGCTGACCATTCAGGAAGGTATTGACCAGTGAAGGTGCAGGCTAGATGAACCAGGATTGAGTACACGCGGCAGACAAGTGCCTCCTCTGATACCAATGATTTTATTGTTGTGTTTATTGCTTCGATGTTCTATACCACGTGATTACACTTCACAAAAACTATATATACAGTCATGTCTTCGGGGATAGCGAGTACTGCTAGCACGCTCTCGAGCTTTTCACCTTTTGTTTGATTGTTCTCCAGAAACCAAGAACATGAATGAACGCTAAAAAAAAAGTACCAGCTCTCAGGGGAACCACAGTGGCAAGTTGCCAAACTGGCAATGAGAGAGACGTGCAGGCAATGTGAAAATCCCGCCGTATTCCCCTGGAGCCTGTAAGCACTGCTGAGCGGAAAGAGCAGAAGATTTTGTCGGGTGGGGAGCTTGTCCTGGGTACTCTCGTGTCCTGTTGCGTTCCTTGTTACAGGAAACTTATGCCTGACCTACACACTTGAAAACCGTCACGCTGGTAAAGAGAAGACAAAGGAACGCGACAACAGAATTTGGTTTCGATTGAAAGGAATGGTACCAAGGACAGTTCAGTGCGGCTGTGTTCCGGGTGAACTAGAGAAAAAAAAAGTAGAGTACATTTCTTCACTTGAAACTGGCATTCTTTTCTTCAAGGACGGCTGAAAATCAGTGTTTATTGGTTTTCCAGCATTCATATCAAAATGCCGCGAGGGTCATTTTTCGGAATTTAACGGAGTTTAACGGATACCGAAAACACGGCATCTCTACTTGTAACAGGGTTAGTTCGTGCGATTGCAATGTTAGAACTACGCTCACTTCAAAAAACCGGCCTACACTTATTCGTGTACTACCAGTACGTGTGGGTCTTTGTTCTGTACAGTCCAGCCAGCGCAGCTCTAACGCAATATGTTTTCCTCTTTCCGACTTTCTCACGGGAGCCAGATCGTTTTCAGCTTAACTTCCACACTTTCACGCAGCTGCTGCGCGGCTTCTAGAACGGATATGATAAAACGTTCCGCTGACAAACCACTTGCCCGAGTGCCCGGCATACCGAAGTTTACCAAACATGAACCGATGCTGCAAGCAGTACAGCGACGGCGTACGCCGAACGGGCGCCGAAAAAGGGCATGCACCTCCATGTTCTTGGTGCTGGCTGGCTCCCCCTCTGAAGCCGACGGAAGTAATTTCGAGCCGTGAAGAAAAGAGGTTGGGTGTTCTGAAGGGCAACTCGAACCGCGAAAAGTTCTGGGAACCTGATAGAGCTTCAAGCCATAAAGAAAAGAGTCGCCGAGAGCCCCGCTGTCCTCCGAATGTCGTAAACCGGACCCCGCTTCCTACGCGTGCGCGAGCGCCCGTGCGTTCCGGTGGTGGTCCGGTGACGTCTCCTATAGTGCGCATGCTTATACCGGTTCTGTGGCATTCCAAGAGCGCCCACCTTGAGCGCGTACGCCAAAGAAGGGCCCTTGGAGCACACTTTCAGCATATCGAGTGCCCTCAACAATTTTTCAACCGAACATTCTCGTTCGAAAAATGAGGGGGGAGATGTCCCGTTTTCAATATAAGACAGAAGTTGTGGAAAGGATGTGAGGAGCGGGTCGGGACAGGTACTTGTCAAGAGAACGCATCATGGTAACCTTTCGGCAACTTCTTTTTACACTATCTCGATGGCTGGAGGCGTGCGTCGAGGCTTCAGGTTCCGGCATATTAGGGAGCAGCCCCCCTCACGTTCTTCCAAGAACGATACAATGGAGGGCTACTGACTCATCCCCCTTCGCGCTAACCCCTTGAGCCAGCCGAGCAGGAAGTGGAAACGCGGTCTGTGAACGAGGGTTCTTGGTTTGAAGAGACCTTCATGTAAATAAGCTTTCCTGCAATTCTGCAAGTTGTCCATTTACTTCAGACACAATGAATGCCGGCACGTCGAGAGTATGCTAGGGTGCGTCAGCGGACATCAAGGCCGCCAAGCGACCAACAGTGAAAGCGGGTATCTTCCACGGAGCTGCCTTCGTTGTCTGCATTCTCAGTGCACGCTCTGCGACGTATTAACATCGACAGCTGTTGAGGGCATGTTTCTTGGTTGTGCATCGTCGGTGTTGGCGTTGACGTCTGAGAGGTACGAGCACAGTTACATCACGAGTGAAAGAATAGTGAGGTCATGCGTATTGAAAGCAATATGAAAATAAATGCCAATAAGAAATACGAATTTCATCACCTGAAATCTCGCGTTCTACAGTGTTAATCACGTCCTGTGATTTTTGTGTTCTACTCTGAGCGTTTTCTTTTTGTTTTTGATATAGTGACATTGGAGCCTCGACGCTTTGTCGTCGCCAGATGATCTCTGAAGAAACGGAAAGTTTGCTACATTCGACTGGTTTCTAGCCACACAAGGCGAGAACACGCGGTTTTTGAAGCTTTCACCAATTACGTGGCCGCTGAAAGGTCTCGCCCGTTCACAATGGTTTGTTTTATTTGATACTGCACACAAGCCATAATAACACAGTGCACGCACGTTTAATGAGAAGGAACGAAGTAAAGGCTCTAGGAAAAGCCTTTCAGCATGCCGTATTTTTCAGTAAGTGAGCAGACGAGAACCACGGCCACTCGGTGTTGCGGTTCCATCGAGCGGCCGTTTTTTTATCAACCGCCACCTCCACAAACTGGTAAAACAACAGCCAGCTGACGGGGTCGCATTTTTTGGTGCGGCACTAAGGCTTGAATTCTCGATTTCGACGTGATCTGTCTGTATGTCTGAAGCCTGCTTCACCTGAAATAAAATAATCGAAAATGTTTTACGGCCGCGAGTGGGTTTCGAACCCGGGCCAGCGCGAACAGATCAATTTTAGACAACTACATCACCGCAACCGAGCATCCCGAATCCTAAACTACCAGTCTCTTGCGCTGTGTTTTGGATATCATTTCTTCAACAGCATCCGTGCGCAATGGATCCGAACACCGCAACCTCAGTGAAAACCGGAGTGCGGGCGCACCTGCGCATGTGGAGTAACCGCGCTAAATCGTCCGAAATTTATTTTTGTGCAACTCTTCGTACCACGCCATGACCACGCGCTCTGCTTATAACAAAGCTGGTGGAAGGCATTAAAGAATGTAACTGATCCTCTGCAAAAGCTCTGATGTCATTTTTGGGAGATTTCTTTCGCGCATGGAGTGACCCTTCGCCAGGACTGACACATTACGGGTTGTAAGATTTTTTTTTTTTTATGACAGCCTAGAGACAAGAGTGCGTTCATGTATGAGACCTTTCCGGGCCGTTTTCGGAGAGGCGCCGATTCAGTCCTGTTTCACTGTAGGGAGCAGAAAAACAGCGCACTCCAGAGGCAACCACGGTCTGCGCTCTACGACTCGAGGAAAAGTAAAAGGGGGAAAAAGAAAGGCAGGCAAAGGCACAACAGGAGGCCCCCCTACTGTCATTTTCTCTCCCGCCCCCTTACCACCCACGACCGATCCCCCGTTGCAAAATAACCGCTCTTAAAAAATAACACCAATTTCTCCCTACCTATGCAACAGCTCACATGAGTCACATCATCCTTCGCCCTTCATGGTACTACACCTCCCTCTTCTTCATCAGTTCCCTGCTGGAAAAAGTTGTATGTTGCAATAAACTCATACAGTTTGTCATACAAATATCATATACTTATCATACAAATCATAGAAAATTATCATATAAATGACATACATTTCTGTAAAATCACACAGTCATCATAGAGATGCCACAGAATATCATACAAATTGTATGATATGTCATAAAAATTGCACGATATTCTATGATGAAGCCTCTATGAGGTTATTGCATCATAGACCTTTTTTTCAGTAGGGTTTGATGTTGCGAACAGTGCGTCTTGTTCTTGTAGCCTTTGTAGGAAGAACACTGCCAAAAAGTCATGTCCGAAGGGTACAGTGAAATGCAAGCAAGTTTTGATTAAGACGAAGTCAGCGAAACCTTGGCCAGTATTCTCAAAAAGGAAGGGATGTAAACTACACACAAGCCGGTCACCATTATCGGACGCCTCCTCCACCGTCCCAAAGACAGTCATCCTAAAGAAAAGGCCTAAGGCGTGGTATGTAATAACTTGCTTCAAGTGCTTGGTGTCGTAGGCTGTGAAATATGGGGGTAAGGTGAAGCAGCACAATGCTTACGTCAAACAAATGAACGTAGAGCGAAGCGCGGTGGCCTAGCCCTTCGAGGCGTCTGTCAACAGGACTGACTTCCAACAGAACCATTGTGCTCGAGTCCGAGCCAGACTTGCGCAGAAAGAAAATAGTCAGCCTAGTCGGTGACGCCGCAGTGCGATTTTCGCACAGTGCTTTCACATGCAACGCGTACCCAGCGAATTCGGTCGGAGGGACACGCAAGGTTGGTCGATGTTTGCATAGGCAACCCACGATTAAACTCGACAGAAAGGCTGCACGGAATGTGTTGACGATGTTATGACCAGCGTGTTTTTAGATGCAAGGCAATATTTCGTATGTTGTGATTAGAATAAACAGTTTTGATTACGCCGCGGGAACAGCTCCCACGTGACCCCATGCCGAGACGGCGCGTGACGTGATGTCACGTGGGAGCTGTTGCCGCGGCTACACGCGCGCCTCGAGACCGGCCGTGGCCGCGGCAACAGCTCCCACGTGACACGCGCCCTCTCCGCGCTGCCCATTGGTCAGTCGCAGAGCGAACACACCGACGCTGCGACTGAATTCCAACCGGACGGAACTTGGTCGCAGGCCGTCTGCGGCTGGACCGACGGCTCTCCCCAGTCACAGCGTCGCAGGCGAGAATCGCATGCATGTGAAACGGCCCTAAGTCATGGCACAGTTAATTTTTTTGTGTGTGTGATGGAACAAAGTAAAACACCGGAACACCGGTTTTTGCGCTGTTCCATCACAAATGCAAATGAATAACCAACATGCCCAACCTGCTGCCCTGGCTGATTTAAAAGTCGCGGGGGAATGTTAATCGTTCCCTTGAAATAGCTCCCTGTGCTTAACCCGCGTTTGTGGGCTTAAAAAGAACCTGCAACTCCCCTGCAGTCCCTCCTTGAAGAAGTAGTAGTAGTAGTAGTGGTTTGCCAGAGGCAACAACAACTGACAAAAATACAATAACGAAATTAAAAATGTTGCCGGCCGCGGTGATTGCTATCTAATACCTTTGCCCTGCAGTGGGTGTAGTCAGGCTGATGATGATGATGATGACCTCAAACATTGGAGCTGCGCCGGTGGAATTAAAGGCAAAGGGAGAGGATAGCGAGAAGTACGTAGCGAAGCGACAGAGAAAAAAGGCAGGGGTAGCTTTGCACAACATATGCAAAATGCAAAAAAAAAAACTATATGTTCGCGCCACTCGCGTGCGCGCGCCTAGGTATTGTTGCACGTATTCGCATCCGTGACGGGTAAATTCACTGCATATTCAGGGCCGCGCGCACGTAGCGTCCTCTCGCTAATGAATCGCGCGCGTGGCCCACTGCACAAGCGGGCTGGGTGTAGCGCCAAGCCGCCGCGCTTGAGAAACCCAGTCAGCTTTTAAACGTCGTGTTATCTAAAATAACTTCTCTTCATTTCTCAAGAAATTTAAATCATAATCAACAACATTTAACTAAGGTTTGACTCTTGAGTGCTGCTCTGGGTAAAGGCGTAGTTTCTTGCCGAACAGACGGGAAACGCTTCGGAATAGTTCCCAGCATGCCGGTCTATGAAGTCTTCTTTAGCTCTTCATAGTTTGCGTACACCACTTGAATATTTTCCAAAACTAGCATCGCTTGCAGCAGTGGTAAAGCCCTTATCGACGGTGAACGAATAATCATCGGAGACACTTTACCAACCTAGAAAAAATGTGAACTACCACACTACTAATTGTTACATTGGATAAATCACGTACCGCGCACAATGAGTCAGTGAAACAAGCATGAAGCGCAGCATCAGGTGTTGCCGCTTATTATACTGCAGCACTTGCTCACTCAACGCATTCGTACTGCATTTGCACCACATCGACAGAAGTTTCGAAGAGCTGACTGCTATCGAGGCCAATAACATGAGTGTTGAAATGCAGTGATTAATACACGATTTTAATATTTTTAATGCACAGAGTAAGAGCCACATACAAGTATTCGTGAGTGAGCTCTAAGTATGAGCGTCGGGAATTACGCATTTCACTGCTTGAACGAGTGTCCCTGGAAGTTTCATTGCTTTCGTATTGTTAATGCGTACGCAATATCAGTGTCACTTATGCCCATGTGGTCACTGTACGCGCTTAATAAAAAATGTACCTATCACGCAAAATAGCCCTTGTAATCTCCTCTATCCACCCCGGGCGCGCTTTCTTGTCACAATTTATGCAGCAGCCCATGGTATAGCCTCACTGCGATGGGAGCACTTTTGATTAAAGTACGCATTCATGTGGCGCGACTCAACCTCTCAAAGCAAACAACCAAAGCATAGCACGGCCGGTCCCGACGCGCTCGCTCGTGCTTTCGAAAAATATTTCGTAGTTAGCAGGGCTAAACCGCCCCCAAATTTTTTGACGAAGTTGGCAGGCGTACACCGCACTAGCCACGGTCCGGCTTCTTTTCTTTCACCCCAGCAAAGAAGGGAGCGAGTAGGGGAGCGACACAATCAGCGCGCCTTGAATACGCTGGGTGACAAAAGAATAAAGAGAATCTCTGCCGGGGCCCCGAAAAGCTGGGTTCACGTGAGGGGAGCGCACACGAAGTGGAGAATGCGGGAAGGTGAAGGCATCTCTCCCCCAACCCAGGAAGGAGGAATGTAAGAGGAGAAGGAGGAGCTCAACTTCATGCGGCGCGTGGTGGCAGATTTGTGAACTAGGGGCGCATGAACCAGAATCCTGGCTATGACTTCATTAGAACGCTCGTGTTTTGCTTCCGAAGTCGAAATAGAGTTCAGAAAGAGAGAGAAAAAGCATAGAGCTAACAAAAAACGAAAACTTCATAGAAAAACTAAAATGAATGGTGTGAGGATTAAAAAATAAGCTCACAGCGAGGAAAGAAACAGTGGCTCTGATAACCTAATGGCTAAACGAAAATACCCGACGCCGTTCTTGGCATGGCCAAAGGGAGATACTCAACATCGTTTTCAGTGTGGCCAAAGAAAAATATCTTGAGCGCAATCCAGGCATTCGAAAGCCATTACATCGTTTCTTTCTGCCCGCTGTTCGGTCGCGTCTGTCTGCCTTTCCTAAATTTTTAACGCATTCCGGCATCGATTGCTTAAAAAACAAAGGGGTCTAAAAAAAATGAAACACTCTACGAGGCAAATACTATCTAGACTATTCCTGAGAATGGTACAAGTACAAAAAAATTCGAAACGGTTTAACTACGGCGGCACAGCTTCGCATAACAGGAAATGAAAACGGCTTGCTCCAGTACAAATCATTGTGCAGGACTTTTCAGCGGCGGTTTGTAACACCGCAGTTTGTAACACCGCAGTTTGTAACACCGCAGTTTGTAACACCGTAGTTTGTAACACCGTAGTTTGTAACACCGTAGTTTGTAACACCGTAGTTTGTAACACCGTAGTTCGTAACACCGCAGTTTGTAACACCAGCGTTACACGTGTAGCCATCACCTCTAAATGGTCAACATTTCCTGCCAGAATTTGCATTTCGCTTCAGGAAATGGCTAGGTCCATGCCTACCATAGCGCGCAGAAATTCATTCGGTGTTAACAAATAAAAGAAAGAAATGACAAAACGAACCTGTATCGAAATCGTACAAAATGAATGTCTTTATTTTGGGAACAGTTCACATTTTATTTGATCTCTTATTTTTTGCTGCGCACAGTGATGATCGACAACGGTGGCAGTAAAAAAGAAAAAAGCAACAACATTCGGGAAAATGAAAGGTCGGGAAAACAATAGAAATCTTTTTGGTACTTTTTTAAAAACGGAGATTGCCTTTTCATATCCGCTCGTTCATTCTTATCAGCTAGGGGCTCAGAATTATGACGACAAAAGGAGGCAAACAATGAAGAATAATAGACTACGATCAATACATTGGAAGACAGGAAAAACAACCTTCTTTTGGAAATCCGGAAAAACACTCTCCAAAAACTGTATTTGTTTGAGGAAGCAGTTAGGTTTTTCACTTTTTATTCGTGTATAGCGAAGACCTTTGACGGTGACATTACAGCAACGACGAATACAAAGCAAACATACGCCGATCGATTTCTCAAAGGCAGGCGAAACATGTGTATTTCTAAATCTGATACGAAACCACCCAGGAAAGATGTCCCTCCGAATTGCATTTCCATGCTTGACAGTTCACTGAAAAAAAAAAGAAAAAAAAAACCCGAGCACCTCAAAGCACTGGTACTAGGAACGTCCATATGGTACAAGAACGTTACGTTGCATAGCGTTACATAGCCTGGGTCAGGAAGGAGGTAAGTACGAACTACATACAGGGAAATTCAGTTTAACGTTTGCAAATAGGATTGCCTAGTCTTGTACCAGATAGCGAGGAACGCAGTTTGCGGTCTGGTAACCATAAGCGTAGCGCGGTTATCTATCTTACGTGACTCGTACACCTCTCTGTTCACTGCCATTGACACGCTTACCCGTCCATACCAGGTATACATGCGCCTAAACCATGCTCGCGGAAGCAGGATCACGGCTCAGACTCTGCCTCGAGAATGTTTCGCTTCGGCTCCATATACGACTGTACATTATAGAAGTCCGATCACGGAATAACATAAGCAGTAAGGAATAGCATCGCTCTGTTCCTTGTTCTCAGCAGCAGTGCTGAGCACGCAGCGTGTAACTACCCTGTATAACATTTATGTATTTCGTCAAGTTACTCACAGGCTCCTTACATAAGAGCATTGTGCGAGTGGGGTAGTACTACACATTAACCTGGAAAACATTACAGAAAAAAAACAACGATCGAAGAGAAACGTCATACAGAAGTTAGCAAGAGATACTCAGCAGAATACAGCTAAATTAAAAAAAAAGCGTTATAGAAGCTTCAAAATGCGACAAGATGGAAATGGACCATGATTTTTCACTGAAGTTAGCAGAAGCACAATTTCACTCATATTGTACAGCAGTAAAATTGGTTTAAGTAAAAGTGCTTTCAACATCTCTATGAAACGAAAAGACACACGCATACAAATGCCGCGGTCCCCAAAAGACGAAGATGGGGAAAACCCGACTCGTTAAGGTGAAAAGGCTAGAAGGGCCCAAACGTTCGCGGCGATCTCAGGTTGAACCAGGCAAGAGGGAACGTTTCTTTTTCCCTTTTTCATTGTCGCCCCTTTTTTGCCTCACTTACGCTTTTATATTTCCCTAATTTCCCACTTTCACCTTTTGTTCTTGCGTCGACTAGGGAGCGCAGCTATCGAAGGGTGAAAAAATGGGGAAAAAAAGGGAGGCCAACCACGCCCGGCAATCGCGTCGTCAAGTCCTGAAATCACCGAGAAAGGCCGGGTCAAGGCTCTGTCGTGGTCACCCCCTTTTTTCTCCTCACCTTCTCCTCTACCGACCCCCCCCCCCCCCCCCCCCACTGCCGTCCCTTTTTCCCCATGCCGGCGACCACTCTCCCCATTTCCCCCGCCTCCCTTCTCGTCGCTTCCCGCTCGAACCTTCTCCGGCCGGCCCCTGCTGCGTACGTGTGTTCTTCGTCGTGTATGCGGCGCACCTATTGGCGGCTACGCAATAAAGGTCTCTGAATATTGGAAAGCGCTGCCAATGTCTATAGTGGGGCAGTTTAAGCGCCCGTTACCGATTCGCTGTTCGGAGGAAGCGCACAAATAGGTTTATTTTTTGTTTTCACTTATTTGTTGTTTTAAACATTCTTTTAGATTCAACTCGGTCTTTGACAACAGGCACAAAAAAGCGGATGTTTTCTGTCTGACTAGACACCTGTCACCCCTACACTGCCGGGCTAATCATAAAAAGGAAAACATCATCATATGACTCATACAACAAGGGAAACAACTGTGAAGGAATGTAAAACGCCAGTAAAAGAAATAATTAAGCAACATTCATCCAAATATATGATATGTGCATTTCATATTATGAAGTGAGTAATAAATACGTTTATTACACAGTATGTGACAGGAGGTAATTTTGAGATCTATTTTTGAAGCTGACTAGTTGTCTGCACTGCTGCTCTTTCATTTCTTCGTTGCTCCTCATTGCTGCACTGCATTACGTTACTATAATGATCTTCAGTTCTACGTTGCTCATCAGTGCTTCATTAGCCTACATTACTACAATGCTCTTCAGAACTACTTTGCTTATCAGTGCTACATTGCTCTACATTACTTCAGGGCTCTTCAGCGCTATGTTGCTCATCAGTGCTGCATTGCTCTACGTTACTACAATGCTTTTCAGAGCTACGTTGCTCATCAGTGCTACATTACCCTACATTACTACACTGCTGTTCAGAGCTACTTTTCTTATCAGTGCTACGTTGGTGTACATTACTTCAACGCTCTTCAGCACTACGGTGCTCATCAGTGCTACACTGCTCTAGATTTCTTCAATGCTCTTCAGCACTATGTTGCTCATCAGTGCTGTATTTCCCCACATTACTTCATTTGTTTTATGTTGCAGCACTGGTCGCCCTTTTGAGAGATGCTAGCGTTTGGAATGCAGGGTACACCCACAGTATAAAGCGGAAAGGTGCAGAGTAACAAGGGCAACTAAAAGTAATTGAACAGACTGCAGACTCGTTAAAGAAACTAAATAAAGAGAGATGGGGCACGTGACGCAGTTCCCAACTTCTAAGAAATTTTAATAATTCAAGTCGTCTTCGGCTTGTCGTATCGGATAGAAATGTGCCACTGTCAATGTCTAGTTATATTTCTTACAGGAGTGGTAGTTACGTGGGGCCTCCTTGTATTGCGCGTCGCTTACAGTGACTGTACCTACAGGTACGCTACTGTATCAGACTGTAAATATCAACGGCGCAAAGGACACGGACACGGGAAACACAGGGTGGATAGAAAGAGCGCCTACTACCAACTCCACTCTTCCTATCCACCCTGTATTTCTTGTGTTCTTGTCCTCTGCGCCGTTGAAATTTAAAACATGAACCAATCAGTCCTACAGCAAGTACTTGCGGTATCAATTATGCACAAGCAGAAATGAGGAGAGATCGTTCCCGAGCTCTTCCCCTAAGCTTATCCGCAGTAGCTTTGGTGGCAGTCGGCCTAATTTGTTTGCGATGGATAAAACGCTGGCCTGCTACGCAACCTGGTAATGCTTATGCAGGCTGTTCGGTTATTGAACAATATCTGCTCTGTCACTACGCTGTATTTAGCGTAGTAGAGCTTTATCAGAGCTAGTTGATTCATGATAGTTTGGTTTATTGGCTTATTGGGGTTTAACGTCCCAAAGCAACTCAGGCTATGAGAGACGCCGTAGTGAAGGGCTCCGGAAATTTCGACCACCTGGGGTTCTTTAACGTGCAATGGCATCGCACACCACACGGAGTTGATTCATAATAATTAAAATATGAAGAGCATTCACTGATCACGAACATAAAGCGACCAACGCGTACCGACAGGACAGAAGCGCGAATTGGACCATGGAAATGGTTTCCCTCACTTGCGTCTTTGTTCCGTTTGAGCATTTTCCCGCCTATGAAGTGTATTCTTAAATGCACTTTGTTATTACGAGATTAACTGCGCTTTCCTGTCAGCTTAGTGTGAATGGTGTCAATCTTCTGTCTCAGGAGTTCCGACCTTAGGCAAACTACTACCTTAAGTTCTCAGCACCTCAGACTTCTGCAGTATCGAAGGACAGGAAAGAAAACAACTTAAGTAAGTAAAGTAAATGAATTAAGTTAAAGAGTTGGTAACGAAATAGAAAAAAATAAGTAAACAATCAAAGCCGTTAGGCTAAAACTAGCAGTGACACCTCGAACTGACGAATGACAGTCAGACGCACTTCAAAATTACACTTCCTGTCTTATATTTGGAAGCACGCGCTAGAAAATGGCAGTAATCTCAAATCAAACCTTGCTTTTTGAACACATACTCTTGTATGCACCTATTCGAAAAAAACAAAAAAACAACAACCGTACAGTTCTGCCCTTGCAACCAGCAAGTAAAGATCTCGGGCCCAGATATGGTTCGAAATCGACCGAAAACTCGGTTGTTGTTTTCAGATAAGGAATGAAGTCTACTCACGCACGGCCCAGTTGTTTCCCACTCGCCGAGGTTTCATTGATTTTTCGTTCTGCATTTGTCGCTCAGCTGGAAGAAGCCTTGCATCTTTGTTTTATTATTTTCTCTGTACTCTCACTGCTTTCACATTGCACATTTCTTCATCTAGAGAAACATTTAAAAGGCACAGGACAGCTGAACTGTGTTTCCCAACGCAAATAAGTGCCTCTGACTGCACATTAGGTAGCGTGCAACTCGTTATTTCAACATGAAATAGCAAGCCGCGATATAGGCCGTGAAAGGACTGGACCCTCAATTTATTTTGAACCACTGACTTGACTGTCTCGGCCTTCATGATTACTGATTCGATCAAGTAATCCCAAACAAAGTATGGGCACAGAGGAAGAGTCGGTAAAGACAAGCTCAAGAGCTGTCATATCAATGGAAACGTGTCCTGACAGTAAAAGTAGGAAAGGCGTATAGCTACGGCGTCCGGTACGAAATGGGCTTCACTGGGCATGCGCAGACGTCGCTAAGGTGGCTGCGCGCATGATCAGTGGGTTCAAGGCCGTCGAAGTCTGCACCTTACCAGAACGAGATTGCCGGTTTGCTCTGTACCTAACATAACCATACCTATCTGCAATTAGAAACAGTATGATAAGTGAAACTTGCTTTTAGATTTTTACTTGGTGCGTACAATGTTTCTTTTTTCTTTTCACCTTTGTCGCTGCTACCGAACAGCAATGGCTCGCTTAGACGAATGAATGAATGAATTGTTTATTTACCCTTATAAAAATGGTCTATAGACAGTCTATAGACTTCTTATTGACTCTACTGACTTCCTATAGATATTGCTTTTTGACTATTCATAGTCTATAGACAGTCTATAGACTTCTTATTGACTTTACTAACTTCCTATAGATATTGCTTTTTGTCTATTCATAGTCTATAGAAAGTCTATAGACACCCTAGACTGTCTAAAATTTTTTTTTTGCAAGGGTAGAAAGGAAGGCTCGAGGCCGTTTGTCGGGGAATTGGGTTGTTAAGGAAGAAAAAAGTATCAGATACATGTGGGGACGTCTTGGACGAAGAATGCTACGTAAGCAGAATGCGACCACCGCTATGGATGAATGCAAATCTGCTGACCTCGAACTAAGCGCAGTGCACTACTCAAGAACCATCTCCTCTCTTTGTCGAAGCATTTCTGGGCAGCAGCTGAGTCGAGTTTCGATGACATCCTCTCTACAGAGAGAGTCTTCTAAGCCTCCCCTCTCCTTTCCACCCCTTTCCTCCGATCGAGGTTGCGGACATGCATCCCAAGCGATCGCGTGCCCTCTGGTGCGCGGCTCCGTGAGGGACATTTAACGTCCACGCAACGTCCAAGCCACGACGTCGACGACTGCAGTGTTAGGCGGCCAACGGGAGGTCTGCTCTTTCGCCAGCCCACGTGCCCTTCGTCGGGGCAGGAGTAAAGGAAAAGGTCAACGGTGACGCGTGAGAACACATCGTTTGCAGCAGCGTGATGGTCTAGCGAGCGGAGGTCCCCGGGACGGGCGAGGAGGATAGGAGAAAGGGCTGGCGAGGTTCACGCGAGAGCGTTTTACTAGTGTCTAGGTCGTTCCTGAATTCCCCGCGTCTGCCCCGCCTACGTTTTACGACTAGAAAGGCAGACGAGAAGCAGAAGAAAATCAGTGAGGGCCCAAACTGCTGTGCTTCTGCAGCTTCGGGCCGATCTGATATCTCATTTTTATTTTGCTCGGTATTCAGGTTCTGCAAAAATAAAAGAGTAAAAAAGAGTAGAAGAAATGGAAAGGTCAAAAAACGATGTAGGGGTTCTGTCACCGCGTCTTTTCTCCTCGTCATTGATCTATGAGCTACATTTGGTTATGCATATATTTTTCCCTTGTAGTCGTTTGACGTGGAGATCACGCTGCTATCCTATGAGCCAGGGAAAATGACTTGCATAAATATGTTAGATAACAGCGCAGATTAATGATAACACAGAGTAAAGTTCAAAACCCAGAACGTCGAAGAAAATAGGACTGAGTAGGGCTTGGGGCATACGGTTCCGATGTAGATGGTTCACCCGCTGAAGACAGTAAAAGTGTAAAAAAAACTGAAACAGTTCGCTGACATCAAAAGGAGGCAGAAACGGGGCAGTAAAATGCCTACCTCGCATTTCTGACAGCTATGTGCGGTGCGAAAATGGACGGTCACTGTTATACATTGATAAATGGTGAAGCTTTGCACTTTTATTATGGAGGTCTTTATCTTGTCGAGATAGCGTACTTAGAGCAACGATTTTAATTCCTTTAGGCAGCCTACGACACTAAAAATGAGAAAGCAGCGTTGCTCTGTGCTATAGCAACAGGATGGAATGGGTTCCCAGCAATTTTCAGCGAAAGGCATCAATTGCCTTAAGTGTCATTCATAGCGCCTGTGCTTCATCGGTCTCATTTAAAGGCATCTGACGTCTCCAGTTGTTATTAGTGACTATTTATTAATAAAAATAACAATAAAAGGAAAAGATTTTGCAAGCCGCGGCATCTGCCATCGAAACCTGAAGCATCTGAGCTGCGGTTAGTGGGAATAAAAAAGACAGGGAGAGGAAAAGAAAGAGGGCTTTTTTCATGAAGTGCAGTTCTGTCTCCTGAGTCATTCAAGAATAACTGAGTTACCGATTTCGAAGTTTGTAACAAAAATCATCATCATCATCATAATCATCATAATAATAATCATCATCATCATCAGCCTGACTACGCCCACTGCAGGGCAAAGGCCACTTTCATGTCTGTCCAATTAACCCTCTCCTTCGCCAGCCGCGGCCACCATATTGCCGCAAATTTCTTAATCTCATCCGCCCACCTAATTTTCTGCCGCCCCCTGCTACGCTTGCCTTCTCTTGGAATTCACTCCGTTACCCTTAAGGACCAGCGGTTATCTTGCCTTCGCATTACATGCCCTGCCCAAGCCTACTTCTTCCTCTCGATTTCAACTAGGATATCATTAACGCGCGTTTGTTCTCTCACCCACTCCGCCCGCTTCCGATCTCTTAACGTTACACCTATCATTTTTCTTTCCATAGCTCGCTGCGTTGTCCTTAACTTAAGCTGAACCCTCTTTGTTAGCCTCCACATTTCTGCCCCGTAGTTGAGTACCGGTAAGATACAGCTGTTGTATACTTTTCTCTTCTGGGATATTGGTAAACTGCAATTCATGATCTGAGAGAACCTACCATATGCGCTCCACCCCATTCTTATTCTTCTAGTTATTTCCCTCCCATGATCCGGATCAGCTGTCACTACCTACCCTAAGTAGACTTATTCTCTTACTACTTCCAGCACCTGGCTACCAATTGCGAACTGCGAACGTCCCAAAGGGACTTAGACTATGACAGGGGCCATAGTGAAGGGCTCCGGAAATTTCGACCATCTGGGATTCTTTAACGTGCATTGACATCGCACTGTACACGGGCCTCTAGAATTTCGCCTCCATCGAAATTCGACAGCCGCGGCCGGGATCGAACCCACATCTTTCAGGTCAGCAGCCGAGCACCATAACCACTGAGCCACCGCGGCGGCGTAATAAAAGATATGAAAGAATATGGTCACTAATAGTCTTGCGTGAAATCAAATCGATGTCGATAAACAAAAATTATTGTTGGCAACACGTGCGCTTTTCCCACGCGAATATATTTTTCAACAAGTCTGCTCTGTAATGTCCATTCACTTTGAGGGTACGGTAAACAAGTTATTAAGTAATTATGAGTAGGCTTGTGGTTGGCCTGAGTGTACGCAGTGGTTCCCGAGCAAAGTACCGCTTTAATTCCACATGTGTTTGAAAAAGACAACAACATTAAAAGACACTTTACGAACACGAGGATTAACATGGTTTCAGTTAAGTCATTACTGCAGCAAGAGGCAAATACAGTAAACGCCAAGTTTGCACGGGTCTCTATGAACCTATTCCTCGAATCCATCCAACAACGTTTACAAGCATTCCTATTGAATTTCTGCTAATGGTTGACGACAAGGCGTCTACAGCTCAAGTTTATTTTCAACCGATATCTTTAAAACGTATTGCCCAGAGCCGTGGTATTGCCCTTTTTGCTTCACCCTTCGCCATGGCTTGAAAAAAAAAATCTCTGCCTCTCCCGTAACCGAGAGTAGAGTAAGCATGAAATGTTTACGGGCCTAATGTCATCTCGGTGGACACCCGAACCGCACCGTAATGGAAGGGAGGAACGCCACCACCCGTTCGGCGTGATGCCTTGCCATTTGAACGCAGCGCTTCTCCCCCGGGCCCCTAAGAGATCACGTATGACAACGAAGTGTATCGTGGCATTTATGTGCTTTTTGCACGCGTTATTAGAAATCGGAAATTATAATTCCGTGCATTATCAAACGCACAGCGACTGATATCTTGATAAACATTGAGAAGGCACTGGCAGGAGTTATTTTTTGTGACTCCTTTGGAGACCAACCGGCGCTTGCATGCCGGTCGCGTAGGAGGGCTTAGAGAGTCTCGTTAAATCTCGTTAAGTCTCGTACGGTGCCCGGATGTTCTCGTTTCAGAGCCCGGATGATGGCTCTCGGTCTCGGCGTGACGTCACCACACTGCCGACAACGGGGGCTAAAAGCATTTCATGCTTAAAAAATATTACACTGAAAAACAGCATAAGCGGTCACGAACACGCATTGCCTAGTAAGGAAAGGCAAAATCATAGCTTTGAATTAAAAAAAAAAAACCTATTCGCAATTTCACTTTTTGCGGAAGCATTGTTGATCCAGCACTTAGTCGGAATCAATCCCGCTTTCTCGTGCCTGCCTATACCATCAATCTAGAAAGCGCTCAATCGCGGTGAAAGGAAGTGCGCGCAGAATAACTCTTTTCTTTACGGCTCCCATTGGAGCGCATCACGGGGCAATCTTGGGTTATTATGGCCGGGATGGTAGAAATTGGCGTGACTCACGAGACTGGATCGATGGGCTCGTTCGATCGACGTAGCAGTCTCTCTTGCGAGACCTCGTAGACATGCGTACCCCCTTTTCCCTCGTCGAAAGAAGATGAAGGAGGTGCAGCATTGGTTCTGCAGCTTAAGCACCCCTTGCTGCTTTGTAGGGCAGTTTCTTGCGCCAGTAAGGAACTACTCATTTTGGATGAACATCACAAAAGGAGAGGGTTCTAACGGTGAGGCAGAACGGACAAGCTATATGAAAGGCACGGATCTACACATCTCTTTAGATAAACGAGTGCTTTGTTGTGAAAGCTATGCAGCTGTTGTTAAATGAGGATGAGGTGAACTTAATGAAGTTGTTCCCATGTGTAAGACCAGTTGCGTCAGGCCTACGCCTAACTTATATTGGTCAACGGGATTAGGCTGCCGTGATTAATTTAGATGATATGTTTAAATCGATTTTACTTGAACCCCCTTTTAGTACAGCGCTTTGTTTTAGGTGGCTCACCCCTTGTACAGAAAAAGTCGAAGATTCCGAAAAAAGGAATAGATTTTGCCAAAGCATAGCAGTAGCAGAAGCATTTGAACATGTTTAAATGACGGCGTTCTTTTTACAATGTGCTTTTACAATGTGATGGGATGTTTGTAGCTTGTGACTATGACTCAAAATTAGGCTGCGGAAGTGTTCATGGAAACAGCTAACTGTATCGTTAAAACGAGGAATTCGTTAAGAGGCGGAAATGTTACATTCAACCACTATACGTGAAGGTAAAACAATTAGTGAATTCATGAACTTTTTCAAGGTATGGTTCGAAGTTTTGGCTGAAGCACTTGGAGCACAGTAAAGAAACCGCGCTGCCTGACAGTTGCAACTATACTTTGGTATTAGGTATACGAGTAGGTAGGCGGTATAGGTATGGTATAAGTACGCACTTTAAGAACTTGAATGTATGAAACTTGCAGGAAAAGCATCTCAGGTCTTCGGGCGCTATCATTTGAGATAAAGTTGCGATGGCGTTCAGGCTTCTCTGCAGTGCACAGCATCGGTTAGGGGGCCATATGACGGAAGATCAAAGCCACCGAAGGTAAACACGCGGAGCGTTCTTTGATGACATCCGAACATGCACTTCAGGGTGCGGGAGAAGGCAGCGGAAATTCGATATCTCACCTCTGTGGCGTCATTACTGAGCTTCTCCGCATTTCTCTTACGTTGTTAGAAAAAGCCAGAACATTGCCAGGGGTTTAAACGGTGTTTATGTCAACATTTTAAATGTTATAGCAAAAACTTGGCACGTGCTTTACTTCCCATCTTCATATATAGTCCATGAATCTTGTTGAATTCTCGAAAAACGTCGAACTTCCCTTTAAAGAACCGACATAAACTGTACCAGCCTACTGCCACTCTCTCATTTAGTCACAGTCACAACGACTGATAAAGCCGCAGTTAATTGTTGCATCATCATCAATAACAGCAGCTGTTCTGCAGCAGCTGCAGTCATGAATTCCTTGTTTAAAGCTTAATGTAGTTTTTAAACCATAGCCCGTGGAACAAAAATTGTTGGTTTAAATGCGGCTTGATGCAGGAGGGAAGATGCATCGCTTGCTTTCTCCATAGTGCGTATGTAGTCCGTCAAAACGTCACGAAAGAAAATGCCGCCGGTAACTCCTGTATTATCAGCAGCTTCTAATTTGAAATTAACGATTCAAGGGCAACAAGGAAAGACTTCCCGCACCTTGAGAATACCTATAAATTGTGCCCAACCTTCCAAACACTATACGTGTGACCGCTGTGTTTGGGGTCCAAGAAAAAGCTATACAGACGCAAGTCTCCGACACACAGATCACGAAAAACGGTAAGAAAGGATAAAACAAAACAAAGAAACGAAAAAAAAACATTGGCTAGTTAATAACCTCACAGAGGCTCCGTCATACATATACAATTTGTATGATATGACACCTGCATAGCAAATGTATGATTTTGCAAAAATAAATGACATCTGAACGACATTTGTATGATACTTGTATGACGTTCCTGAGAAAAACCGTATGAGGTTATCGCATCATACAACTACGCCTATGGTTGGACTATGTTCGTGAGGAACACATCAGTTAGAGAGGATGAAGACTTAGCTATTCTGGTAGTAAGGCTCATAAAATTATAGCAGCCATGGGCCTTTAACAGAACATCAAATTTATATCGTCCTATAAGAAAATATACACCTTTTCACGACCCTCGGGAAAACCGGTTTTCTGGGCTGTGGGGAGAACATAGAGTAGCTTAGACCTCAACTCTTTCCTGCCCAGTGGCCAATATGGCGGCGCTCATCGACCATTTTGTTGCGAAAGCAATACTACGCTAGTCGCCGAGCCATTTCGCCGAGCCGAGGAAAGGCCATACTGTGCACGCGCGAGGAGCAGTGACGTCACACGGTGCACAGCTGGCGCGCCGCCGCCATCGCTGCGCGGGTGACTCAGAGGTGCCGCCGCCGCGCTCGCCAGTTGCGCATGCGCAGTAGCGGCTCATAGCTAGCATGCCGGGGCCGCCGGCACGCCAGCTGTGCATCGTGACGTCACTTGCTTCTCGCGCATGCGCAGTATGGTCGTGCATGAGCACGCAAAACGGCGAGACTGTGGGCAGTGTAGCTCACGCAACAATACATGGCTACGCTCAGATGTTGCTTTCGCAATCCTCCAGGTTTAACCAGAGCTAAACCATAGCCATTTTTTTTAAAAGATCTATACTCTCTCCGATCAACAGTGCGAGGGCTCGAAATCCACCACTCTAACACATGTTGCGCTGATGTTTTTTTTTCCCCTAAACGAACGCCAAATCACCATGAAAAGCCTGATACAAGATAGCAACGCGGCATAGGAAGGTCGGGTATGTAGACGTGCACTGAGGTGAAGCCTACGTAGGGCACGCAGTACCGCACGGGCTTCGTATCGGCCGCGGAAAGCCGCGAAGGTCAAACGTAAGCGCATATGACAACTGTCTGTTCCTGAGAGGGCGTTTCACCGGCACTCGCATAGTGTCGCGTCTCCTTGAAACTATGCAGCACTGTAGAAGCTGAACCGTTGTCATGGAAACCACCTCTATGACTATAATTTGGGCGGCATATTGGTGGATATTGAGATTTATTGATGAACTGGTGTATTGTTTGTTTTATTGATTGGATTTCAAGAGAAATCAAGCGTAATAGGGGGCGGCAGAAAGTTAGGTAAGCGGATGAGATTAAGAAGTTTGCGGGGATATGATGGCCGCAGCTGGCAAAGGACAAGGTTAATTGGAGATACATGGGAGAGGCCTTTGCTCTGCAGTGGGCATAGTCAGGCTGATGGTGATGATGAGGTGGATGGCAGGAGCATCCTCTTTGAAACGATTAGATGGCGGAAGCCATCAGGCTGTCTTTCTTTCTTTGTTGAAAATTTTTCTATCCTTAATGATTAGCAGATCGGCACTGACCTTCCTTTGAATTATAAGTGTTTGTAACTGTGTATTTTATCATGATAATTCCTTCATGACGACACTTGCGTGCTTTTTTGGGCACCACTCCTCAAACTACTTTTTATTGCTATCTACCTCAAATACGTTCACTTCTATTTGCTTCAAACCTACGGCGTCGGGGGCGCTGATCACGACTGCATTAACAGTATTTTAACGAAACAAGTTCAATTTTCTTCAGATTTACCGAGCAGTTCATATGCGTTACTGCTTTGGGGGAAGTTTTATTAACACCGAGTTCTGAGCTCCCTGAAATTGCTTCAAAGAGTACTACTAGTACAATTGTCATGGAACGTTTCCTTCACGGTTTAACCTTTTCCGATTGTATACAGACACATAGTTGGATTCTGTCATATAATCTACCTAGGGCGGGCGTTCTGCCTCTATCACCACACGTACCGCTTTTATTACCGCATTCTTATTTTCCGCATATATCGTGGCTATGACCACGTCTATATCCATGTCCATGCCTATGTGCCTGTGTGCCTGTGTGTCTATGTGCAATTCCAATGTCTATGTCATGGTGCACGTTTATGCCTATGCCCATGTCTATGTCTATGTGTATGAATATGTCTATGTTTATGTCTTCGGCCCCACATTGAGTCAACACACTTCCTGGACGAACACTTAAGGGCTTTAGCTGATCGCCTCTTTCGGTTCACCTTTCTCTGCCGTTGTTCATACAAGACTTTATATCTTGATCTTTCCCCATTTCACACTACGTCAAGTCTTGCACAGCACCCCCCCCCCTTTCCTCTCCAAATCCGACGCCAGCTCTACCTACAGACAAAAATCGTAAGCGCCCAGGCGTGCACTAACGTGAAACACTGCAGGTCGACCGGAAAGGATAGGTATTATGACGAAAGTGATGTCGCATGTTAAACAAAAAAGTATTTTGAAACATTTTGTCTTACCACTTTTCTGCCAATTGAATTTTCATATTTATTTTTGTTATTGTTGCAGTTAAGATCGCATACGCACATTTACTCATTTTTGCATTCCGTCGCAGTGACCACACTCTTCAGTTTCCATATCATTGCTCGCTGCTAGTGAGGCACACTAGAAAAAACCCAGCCCGTATCGAACCAAGCCTCGCGCTGAAAGCATACAAATAAACCTCCTTGTTTGCGAACATATATGAAGAAAAAATACACAAAACACGAGAAACACACAATAAATATACACCCGAAACGTGTTGACCCTCAAGGGCAGCGGGGACATACTAACTCTCACTCTCTCTTACAGCAAACCCAAGTCGGACGTAATGAAACAAACGAACGCCTCTAACACCAGGTGGCGCTGCTGGAACACACACACAAAAAAAACTCGTCTTCATGGGCAGCGCGCACTTTCGTCCATGTAGCACCCTTTAATGGAGCGGGGCGCAAAGCGAGTCAAGAGAGTCCGTGTCCATCGAGAGGAAGCCTAGCGCGACCGGCGCCATGGTGTGCACAGATCATTAGGCGCGCGCGAGCGCTCGCGGTTCTATACACGCGAGGAGCCCCGGGAGAGCGAACCGCTTACACGGGGCAGCCCGGAAGAGGTGGCGTCTGGAGGACGCTGATTAAGTAAGCAAGCGCATAAAGACCGTTAGAGGGAGCCTCTGTACAGCGGCCGGTCTTGCGGGCCCGCATCAAATGTTCATCTCGAGAGAAAAGCTTCCACGACGAACATCGTCGTTGGGCTTTTAGCTAAAGCGACCGGGTGGTTGAGGAGAAGCGCGTTGTTTTGGTAACCGTGCAGTTGAGTTGGGGTACGGTTCGTTGCAGCGCTTTTGTGGGGGACATAGGGCGGCGATGTAGAGCAAGACGTGAATGTGTTCCTACAGTAATACTAATTTATATATATATATATATATATATATATATATATATGTTACCTTCCGGTCTTGGATACTTAAGGCAGAGACAAAATCAGGAACTGACAACGCCTGCGCACTGCGGAACTTAATACACGGCATTTAGCAACCCACCATAGCTTCGGGGCTTCCTTAGTAAATAAATTCATTCATTCATTTCAAATTTTGTGCGGATTTTATTCGGAGCGGCGAATCCTTTATTCCGGGCCTTTGCGATGTTGGAAACATTTACCTGAAGGCTGTCAATTCTAGATTGTATTGGTAGTTTAATATTCATGTTACACCCCCCCCCCCCACACACACACACACGCCCACACGCACCCACATACACACCCACACACACACACCCACACGCACACGCACACACCGCTTCCCTTTGAGCATGGCAACGCAAAGCGCAATATGTTTAAACCAAACTCAATCGTAAAAAAATATTGCTTGAGAGAACATGCTACCACAAGGGACTGCAGAGATAAATAAGTACATCAGCGAAGAAGCCATCACGAAAGCGACCTTTAATAAAAGAAGCATTTGAAAATGCGCAACACAGGCGATAAAAGACGACGTTTTTTCAGCTAGAGCATACGTTACGCTGGTATATCCTCAAGTACGACCACAGATCACTAAGCAGGACGGAACCCTAAAGCAGCTTTATTCGGGAAGACGAAATTCGGGAAGAGGGTAAAAAAGGAAATAAAACAGACGCAGGAAGAGCGCCCCGAATTTGGCATGCATTGCCTCGAAGCAAATGCGGGACAGTTGTCTCTCAAAAATACAACAACAAAAATATGCTGTCGAGGAAACGGCTGAGACGCGACCCGGTTTTCGATTTATCTCCCTGCAGCACCCAGCTTCCTTATGCACTTATAAGGGGCGCCCAGCGTCCTGCAAACATACTGCAGTCAACATCCGCCCATCCCCCCTTTTTTCCCTATATCCCACTCACTCCCTAACTTACCAGATTATTTTTTTTTGTCCCGGAATTTCAAAGCGACGCCCCAAGCAGTGAAATACAGATAAAGTGAGGAATAAAGCCGGAATTGCAGCCGTCGTTTCATTTCTTCAGCTAACACGAAGAGCTGGAAGGGAATTGAAAAACAAACAAATAAAAAGGAAGTTACGCGTACTGCGCGAGAACTGTCTAAAAAAGCGTGGTAGTTCTAAGTAAGCGAAGAAGCGGCAGAAGTTCGAGTCTGTTCACGGTGAAAGTCAGCAGCCGCAGATAAAAGGGACGTGTTCTGACTCAACGCCAGAACAGACACAACGTTTCTACTTTTCTTTCTTTCCTCAGGAATGGATAGCAAGACCGGGGAGAAACGAGCTGGGCTCGAAAATAGAATGAAGAGCTGGAAGTTGAAAGAAAAAAAACAGACGAATACCGGGACCAGCAAAGACGAGCCATACATTCTTCCCCATGTGTTAAGAAAAACCGTTCAGCCCTGTGGAAAATGTGAGGCGGGCTGAATGCAACCCCTAGTGTGTAGTAGGAAGCAATGCCGAGCGTTGGCAACAAACGCTTGCACGAAGTAAACTCTGCGACATTGGTCTTTGGTCTAGAGCTCTACAGCGTCGAATATTGTTCTTCTGTGGATATTAGACAGTTTTAGTATAGCGTACGCAAAACCTTTGCGTACGCAATAAAATAGCGCATGTAGAATGCGCATGCGCAGAACGCTAAAAGAAGCTTAGCGTTTTGCGTACGCACGCAATTTTCTGGAATATATATAGCGTAGCGTCTTTGCGGGGCTTGCGGAGACAACATGGCGGCGCCCTGTTTGCCCGCTTCGGTTCTAAAATACCTCGTCATTGAGTTATTCGGCGCTCAACTGGCAATAAATGGTGGCATTCGCTTCCGCTTTCTGTCGTTTCACTGGGACGCAATGTTATGTGCGATAACTTGCCGGTACTCTTGAGATAGCAGTCTGTTTTCAAGCCCGTAAGCCTAACGACAGGTTGTGGACACTGTTGTCATGGCAACGGCCATTTTTAGCACTTCTCAAAACGACCTCAATTTTTTTTTTCGACGTGTGGTGGCGCTAGGTACTTACCCAAACGGGGCTGAACCTGGATGTTGTATGTCTACTTAGCGCCTATTGCCGAACGGTCCGCAAACGCTCAACTAAAGGTGTTGTTCGCGCTTTGAATTTAGCGTACGCAATCATCTTGCGTGTTGCGTACGCAAAAAACGCAAACGCTATACTAAAACTGTCTATTGTGGGCCACAGCCTATGGACACTACGTATGCAAGGGTGGAAAAGCAGAGGTGCGCCAGATACCAAGCGAAACAGTTCAGTTATTTCGGAGATAAATTTCGCCCATTGGTTGGAAGGATTTGACGTCATCAGACCGGAAGCAACGTCACTTCCGTTAAAGCATTGCCAACGCATAATGGAATTATGTGTCCCTGGGAACATCCGCATTTGATTTTACTTAAAGGAAAGATATTGAAAGAAAAGCACGGAAATGCCATTTTTTTCTAGCTTAAAATCGCAGTTTAAAAGACATTAAAAGGATGATGAATTTAGAGGAACACTGCGTAAAGAAAATAAAAACAAAAGGATGGAATGGTTGTCTTTAAAAAATTATGGGGACACTTAAGCCGCGCCTTAACTGTATGACGCGGCAGCGTTAATGGTTATTGCCGACATTTTTAATTAGTATCTCTTTCTATTTACACACACTAATTAGCATACTAGATTATCTGATGCACCACGACACACAAAGTCCCTCTTTGACCACGTCGAACGAACAAGCCTGAACGGCTATGGTTAGCAATCCAGCTCGTAACCAAAGGGTGATGGGAGCGATTCCCAACTAACTACCTCAATTTTCTTTTGAGCGTAATTAATTCACTTTACATCTTTTATACCATAAAGACATTTAAGTCAAACTACGACCTCATCGTCACGATTCAACCCGATTTCTAATTACTTTCATTCTTCAGCTCCAAATGTAACGTCAGAATCCTCTAGACCAATCCTGAATTAGTGCGACAACGCGCGTGGTTTTTTTTTGGTAATTTTTGTGGTTTTTGGTAATTTATAGGCCTTTTTTTGGCGTCATTCACCAGGCGGCACATGCGTCCCAGCTTTTCCGCCTGTGCCGCCTGGTGAATGACGCCAAAAAGAGGCCTATGTGCAAAATTAAGCACATCAAACCTCTTGTTCAATGTGAAGTTGGTGTTGTATACAGCATCCCTCTCGCCTGTGGCAGACGGTATATCGGGCAGACGGGACGCTGCCTCAACGAACGCTTGCTAGAGCATCGCCGGACAGCTCATTCGTTATCTGGCAGAGGTCACCTAGCTGACCACATTCGCCGTTGCTCACACAAGCCAGCATGCAAGGCGTTTTTAGAAAGGACAAGTGTGATGCGCAGATTTAAGACTCAAAAGAGCCGAGAAAAATTTTTGAAGCGTTCAGTATTTTCAATGATAAAGAAAACTGCGTCAGCAGACCTTCTGTGGCGCTACACAAAAAAGAAATAGATTACCTGAAGGCAAACGGGTGGATTCAGCCAGGTAGGCGATAAATAGTAGGTGCGCCGATGTGGAAAACATGAGTGGCATGGCAAAGGAGCCTTCTGCATTTTTTTTTGATTATGGGTTAATCTTGTCACGGATTACTTTTCCTTGCGCCCCCTTTTGTATATTATCGCTGTTTGTGAAATAAACCTCAGTTGAAGTCCGGCTTTCGTCCTGTCTCGTCTACCTTCGTCCCTGTCTTTTTAGCCCCTGGAATGTATCACAATAGTACCACTAACCAACTAGCCCAACTTTCTATGCTTAACGACTTCTGCTCAGCCAATAGTCGTTCAATGTTCTGGGAATGTCACTTCCGGTCTGGTGACGTTACTGTCGGGATGATGACGTATATGATGACGTCGCTGCCCCGTCAGCCAATCAGAATTTTTTCTGTAAAAGGCCTGGTGGATGCCGCCGGATTTTTGTTCGGGAGAAGATTCTACGCTCTGGCATGAAGCGTAATGCGTTCGGTGGAAGCTGCCCCTTCTGGATTGGCTCGCTCCGGCTCTAGCCTTAACAATGCTGCATGGTTTTACGGACGCCGCGTTGAACAGTTCCTCGGCAAAACGAGAGAGAATAACAAAAAAGGCAAAATCTAGAGCGAAAAGAATCAAGAAAGTAGGCAGACGAGGAGAGCTCTTCCCTATCAGGCGGAGGAAGCGCGCGAGCCAAGAACCCGAGAATAGGACCCAAAAATAGGCAGCCCCAGAAACAAGAAATGTGCTCTTCTTGCGTTCTTTATCTCTGTTCTTATCTTTATTTTTGTGACCACGGGCCAGAACAGCGGAGACGCGTGCGCGCGGGGGATTTCTTGCCATTTCCTTTTATCTAGGCGGTCAGTTAGTTTCTGGGAGCGATCGCGAGTTGACTGTGGAAATTGGGACGCCAGGGAGTTTCGAGGAAAGTCTGGCCAACGGGGCCGCGGCGGCCGCTTTGGCTCTGGTTGGGGAATTAGGGAGACGCGAAGAAAGAAAGAAGGAGGCAGAGAGGGAAGAAAATGGAATAAAAGGAGGAAGGTCCGAGGAAAAAGAAATATGCCCGTGCATTCAGAGGAACCCCCGAGGAGGCTTTCTTGGCAATCCGGCGATGGCGACAACGACAACTTGCGAAGCAAAACAGGCGCACAGAAAAACATCAACTCTCGCCTCGGCTTTTACAGCAGCGTCGCTATTCCCATGCTGATTCCATATGCATCTTGCTCTTCGGGATTCATGACCGAAAATGGAGTTCAGTGGGTCCATTTTTCATTTCCTTCGCGTGAAACAAAACACATTTGGCGTACTACACATTACATTTCTGTCCAGATAAAAAAAAAAGCCCAAATGCATTTTTCTAGCGTTTGAGCCCGAAGATGTGTTGAAGATGAGAATTTTTCAGATTTAAACAAAAAATGTGCACTCTAGCTCAGTGAGCGTGGTAAGCTGAGATAACGATGGCCGTGCTTGCTCGCTCCATCACTCATGCACTGCTGCGGAGCCGCCGCGCTGGCTGAGTGGTTGTGGCGCTCGGATGCTGACTCTAAAGACACGGGTTCGATCCCGGCCGCGGCGGTCGCATTTCGATGGTAGCGAAATTCTAGAGGCCCGTGTACTGTGCGATGTCAGTGCAAGTTAACGGACTGGTCACAATTTGCTCAGTCCTTCACTATGGCGTCTCTCATAGTCTGAATCGCTTTGGGACGCCAAACCTCCATAAACCGCAAACAACTCACCCACCCACTCACTCACTCACCCACCCACTCACCCACCCACTCACCCACCCACTCACCCACCCACTCACCCACCCACTCACCCACCCACTCACCCACCCACTCACCCACCCACTCACCCACCCACTCACCCACCCACTCACCCACCCACTCACCCACCCACTCACCCACCCACTCACCCACCCACTCACCCACTCACCCACCCACTCACCCACTCACCCACTCACCCACTCACCCACTCACTCACCCACCCACTCACCCACCCACTCACCCACCCACCCACCCACCCACTCACCCACCCACCCACCCACCCACTCACTCACTCACCCACCCACCCACCCACCCACCCACCCACCCACCCACTCACCCACTCACTCACTCACTCACTCACTCACTCACTCACTCACTCACTCACCCACCCACCCACCCACCCACCCACCCACCCACCCACCCACTCACTCACTCACCCACTCACCCACTCACCCACTCACCCACTCACTCACTCACTCACTCACTCACTCACTCACTCACTCACTCACTCACTCACTCACTCACCCACCCACCCACCCACCCACCCACCCACCCACTCACTCACTCACTCACTCACTCACTCACTCACTCACTCACTCACTCACTCACTCACTCACTCACTCACTCACTCACTCAGGCAAAAGAGTTATAGGAAAGCACTGTGGATATTAAAACCACTATCCTGAATAGCACCGAAAAGCTTTGGTAAATGTGATCACCTTGAGATTATAACAATTAAACGGGTGGTAGATCATTTCACACTGAGATGAAATGAACAAAAAAGACAAAGACAGTGCATGGATATTACCGGAAAAGGCTGCGAGAAGAGAAAGGCAATTACCGAAGTTAGGAAAACACATGTAGGCATAAGTAAAGAGTCCGTCTCCCCGAGCCCCCCCCCCCCCCCCCCAGATTCGCTACAAAGCAAACGGCTTCCGGCCTATGAGAAAAATCTCTAAACTCGATAGAAGCCACGAAACGACATCGATGTCGGTGAAATGAACAGAAAAAGGAGAACCAAAGAGCAGTGGGAACAAAAAACAAATACGAATTTATGTACTCTCAAGAAAGTTGCCTGACAGAGAAGTTCCCTCGACCGTGAACACCAGCTTAAATTAACTGAACGCTGACGTCTACAATTTCAAGTCATAACTGCTCAAACGGAAAACCCACTTTCCCGGCTGAAAGGCTTCTTGCCTTTCGTTTCGTTGGAGTTTCTCTACAGATCTATCCTGTGTGTAATTCAGAAAAAAAGAGAATAATTTGATGCTGCCGAATACCCCACGCAAAATGTTGCTTTGCTTGTCGTCTTGTCGGGGATTTCCCGATCGATAGACGCCGGAACGTAGTGCTTTTGGAGCACAGTTGCTCGCAGTGATTGACTTCACAGAGACCGACAAACTTGGTCGACGCTGTTGATATTTTTTATATAAAATATTTATTTTACCTTAGAGTTGAAAATCATTCTTTATTGAGGGAAATAGTTTTCTCACCATCGGCGTTTGAGGCACCCTATAAAGTTGGTTTATTGGTTTATTGGGGTTTACCGTCCCAAAGCAAATCAGGCTATGAGGGACGCCGCAGTGAAGGGCTCCAGAAATTTCGTCCACCTGGGGTTCTTTAATTAACGTGCACTGACAGCGCACAGTACACGAGCCTCTAGAATTTCGCCTCCATCGAAATTCGACCGCCGGGGCCGGGATCGAACCGCCCTGTAAAGTAGGACACCAGGGAAATGCACTGATTATTGTGTGTAATAAAGCTTGAGACATTTGTCATCTCTAATGTAACATTTTTCATCACGCATGGTGCAATCTGCGCATGGTGCACTGTGGGCATGGTGCGCATGGTGCAATGTGCAGATATTTCTTGCTTTTCTTGCGGAATCACAATGTCTTCGATGTGGTCGAAACTGTTCATTGCTTTACGAGAAGACTGGCGGCTCTTTCCGAAAGCCCATAACGCAATTCTTGCGCAGAAAAACTATGGCGCCTACTGAACCTGCGCTAGCAGGCTCAAGCTTTTACACAATAAGCTTTCGGAGTTACTCGAAAAAAAAAAAAAACAGGTGTCCTACATGTAGGACGCTAAGAATATATTGTCACGTTGTAGTGACGGCAGTCCAGCGGTCAGGAAGACACCAGAAATACTTGCAAACGAAGCTCTTTATTTGGGCTGACTTGCGCCCTCAAAAGAACTGAATCACTCGGCGGCGGCGTAAGCAACAGGCGTGCTCGGCGGTCGTCGAACTACGAATGTCCGCCGCTCCCGGCATCGCTCAATTTAAAGCCGGCAAGGAAACTTCCAGATAACAAGACAAGATCATCTACAGAAATCTGGAAAAACCTAGATGCAGCCTTTGATGGCTGCGAACAATCGAGATTAGTCTGGTCGCTTCTCGCGCCACGAACAAAAGTGATAAACGACCCTTTCCTGCTGCCTTGAGCGTGAACGAACACACACTGCAATGATACGTGGCATTACCCCCCTTCCAAAGAAGCATCGTCTCGATGCTTTAAAATGAAAATAAACACGGACAATGAAAACTTCCAGTCCTTTAGCGTTCATAATATGGCTTCAGGCGTACGACATGTACGACTTCCGGGCGTGTGCGGCGTCGCTGAGATGCTGTCGTGCCGTCGGGGATGACTTCGTAGTCGAGGTCACCGATGCGACGGAGAACCTTGTACGGGCCAAAGTAGCGTCGCAACAACTTTTCACTCAATCCACGGCGGCGAACTGGCGTCCATATCCAAACACGATCACCTGGCTTGTAATGCGTGTCTCGTCGGCGCAGATTGTAGCGTCGGGCGTCGGTGTGCTGCTGGTCTTGAATGCGAAGCCGCGCAAGTCTTCGGGCTTCCTCGGCGCGATGAAGGTAGGCGGCGACGTCGAGGTTGTCTTCGTCAGAAACGTGCGGGAGCATTGCGTCGAGTGTTGTCGTGGGCTTCCTGCCGTATACCAGCTGGAATGGGGTAAACCTGGTTGTCTCCTGGACGGCAGTATTATAAGCGAAGATCACGTAGGGCAGAATGGAGTCCCACGTCTTGTGTTCGGCGTCGATGTACATGGAGAGCATGTCTGCGATGGTCTTGTTCAGACGCTCTGTGAGTCCGTTGGTTTGTGGATGATAGGCAGTGGTCCTCCGATGGCTTGTCTGGCTGTAGTTTAAAATGGCTTGCGTCAGCTCCGCTGTAAACGCCGTTCCTCTGTCTGTGATGAGCACTTCCGGGGCGCCGTGTCGCAGCAGAATTTGTTCGACAAAAAATTTTGCGACTTCTGTTGCGGTACCACTAGGCAACGCTTTTGCTTCGGCGTAGCGGGTCATGTAGTCGGTGGCCACGATGATCCACTTGTTTCCTGATGAAGAGGTCGGAAAGGGGCCGAGGAGGTCCATCCCTATTTGCTGAAAGGGCTTAGTTGGCGGTGGTATGGGGTTCAGGAGTCCGGCTGGTCTAGTCGGAGGCGTTTTGCGTCGCTGACACTCACGGCACGTTTTCACGTAATGGGAAACGTCGGTAGCTAGCCGTGGCCAATAGTACTTCTCCTGGATGCGGTGCAACGTGCGAGCAATCCCGAGATGCCCTGCAGTCGGCTCATCATGACATGCCTGCATAATTTCTTGCCTAAGATTCTTGGGCACGACAAGAAGATGTACTGTCCTGTTGGGCGCGAAGTTCTTCTTCAGGAGGACATTATTGTTAAGGACGAAGGACGACAGTTGGCGCTTGAACCCCCGGGGAGGCGAGGCGGTCTTGCCTTTCAAATAATCAACTAGGCTTTGCAACTCAGGATCCGAGCGCTGCTGCTGCGCGAAACTGCTGGCGCTTACCGGTCCTAGGAAAGCATCGTCGTCTTCCTCTTCCGGTGCTGCGTCTACGGGGGCTCGCGATAGGCAGTCAGCATCGGAATGTTTGCGGCCAGATTTGTAGACTACAGTTATGTCGAATTCTTGAAGACGCAGGCTCCAACGAGCAAGGCGGCCGGAGGGATCTTTCAAATTGGCCAGCCAGCACAGAGCATGGTGATCGCTCACAACCTTGAATGGTCGTCCGTATAGGTAGGGGCGAAATTTGGACGTGGCCCAAATAATGGCGAGACATTCTTTCTCTGTCGTCGAATAGTTGGCTTCGGCTCTCGACAGTGAACGGCTAGCGTACGCGATAACTTTCTCCTGTCTGCCATTTTTCTGAACGAGGACCGCTCCTAAGCCCACCCCGCTTGCATCGGTATGAACTTCGGTTTCGGCGTTTTCATCAAAGTGCCCGAGCACAGGAGGGGACTGTAAGCGGCGCTTCAGCTCGTTGAAAGCTTCCTCTTGTGGCCTTTCCCATTTAAAAGGCACGTCAGCCTTGGTAAGTTGAGTCAAAGGTTCAGCGATGCGCGAAAAGTTCTTGACGAATCGTCGGTAATAAGCGCACAATCCAAGGAATCTGCGTATAGCCTTCTTGTCATTAGGCTGTGGAAACTCTGCGATCGCAGCCGTCTTCTGGGGGTCGGGGCGAACTCCATCCTTGCTTACGACGTGACCAAGGAACAGCAGCTCCTCGTAGGCGAAGTGGCACTTCTCTGGTTTCAGTGTCAGGCCTGAAGACTTGATCGTTTCCAGCACTATCCGAAGCCTTCTGAGGTGGTCTTCAAAGCTTGCGGAGAAGACAACAACGTCATCTAAGTAGACTAGGCAAATCTGCCACTTCAAGCCTGCGAGCACCGTATCCATTACTCGCTGGAACGTCGCTGGGGCAGAGCAGAGGCCGAATGGCATCACCTTGAACTCGAAGAGTCCGTCTGGCGTGATGAACGCAGTCTTTTCGCGATCTCTTTCGTCGACTTCAATTTGCCAGTAGCCGCTCTTCAGGTCCATCGATGAGAAGTACTTAGCGTTGCACAGCCGGTCCAATGTATCGTCGATGCGGGGGAGGGGGTAGACATCATTCTTCGTAATGCTGTTCAAGCGGCGGTAATCGACGCAAAAGCGAAGGGTGCCGTCTTTCTTTTTCACTAGGACGACTGGTGCTGCCCAGGGGCTCCTTGATGGCTGGATAACGTCGTCACGAAGCATTTCCTCAACTTGCTTACGGATAGCTTGGCGTTCTAGCGGCGATACGCGGTAGGGGCTCTGTCGCAGTGGTCGGGCGTGTTCGTCTGTGACAATTCGGTGCTTGGCAAGCCTCGTTCGTCGCACATTCGATGCTGATGAGAAGCAATCGCTGTACTCTTGAAGAAGACTGCGTATTTGGTCTTGTCTGCTCCGTGGTAATGCTGGGTTGATATCAAACGTTGGTTGATGGCGTTGGTCAGATGGTTCTACGGGTTGGTCGGGTAGGGCAAATATGTCTCCTATGTCTGCCAGCTCGTCGAGGAAAGCGATCGTCGTACCTTTGTTTAGATGCCGGTATTCTTCGGTGAAGTTGGTTAGCAAGACCTGGGCTTGGCCATTTCGGATTTGGCCGACTCCCCTTGCGACGGCCAGTCCTCGATCCAGGAGTAGCTGGGTGTTCCCCTCGATGACGCCTTCGGCAGTTTCGATGTCTCCAGTACCTATGCAGGCGACGACACTTGATCGGGGCGGCACGCTCAATGCTTCGTCGAGGACGTTCAAGGCAACGGGATGAGTCGCTGTCGTCGCTGCAGATATGGCTTTGTCCGTGGAAAGCTTGATCGACTTAGATCGAAGGTCGATGATCGCTCGATGTTCATTCAGGAAGTCCATTCCCAAAATCACGTCTCGCGAGCATTGCTGTAGGATCAGGAAGGTTGTCGCATAGGTTCTCTCGTTTACACTAACTCTCGCGGTGCAGCGTCCTGACGGCGTAATCAGGTTGCCACCTGCGGTGCGGATCAGCGGGCCATCCCAAGTTGTTGTTACCTTCCTGAGTCGGACAGCGAGTGGGCCACTCATGACAGAGTAGTCAGCTCCAGTGTCGACCAAGGCAGTAACCGCGTGACCGTCGACCGTAACTTCAAGGTCACTTGTTCGCGTTCTCGTATTGTACGTTGTCTTCGGTGTCCGATCTCGGCTTCGTCGAGTAGTAAGGCTGCGGTGGGCGTACTCCGACGTTACTTCACTGGGCAGCGGTAAAAGTTTCAAGTCTGGCCGCGTTGTCGTCGTCGTCGTTGTCGGTGCTGTCGTCGTTGTTGTCGGCGTTGTTGTCGTCGGTGTTGTCGTCGGTGTTGTCGTCGGTGTTGTCGTCGGTGTTGTCGTCGGTGTTGTCGTCGGTGTTGTCGTCGGTGTTGTCGTCGGTGTTGTCGTCGGTGTTGTCGTCGTAGTTGAGGCATGGACTTGGGTTTTCGTCGATGGAGGATCTTTGTGCTTGCGCTCGGAAGCAACCTCACCTCCAGAGGCTGCTTTATTCAGTTTAACCTTCGGGGGCTGGGGGAGCGTCCACGCACTGCGTAGCCTCGGCTAGGAGATACAAAGCGCGGAGACGAAGGCGACGGGGAACGTGATAGGCGGCTGGGCGGTGAGCATTCTTCCCGGCGCAAAAACTCCTCGATTTCGGCTGGTCGCTGCCCGGGTCGGGGTCGTGGAGCGTCGTAAGAGAACCCTCGGATGCCCAGTCGTCTGTATGGGCAGTGCCGGAGGACGTGACCGGCTTCGCCACAGTGGAAGCACAGTGGGCGGCGCTGGTCGGGAGTTCTCCACTCGTCGCATTTCCTCGGCTGCGCGCGTCGCTAGTAGGACGGGCGGGTTGGGGCGAGTGGGCGGCGGTCCAACGCAGCTGGCTGAGGGCGATAGGGGCTTGGGTCCCGTCGTCGAGGGGCAGGACGGCGCACAGCTGCGGCATAAGTCATGGCTGGGGGCTGCAGAGGCTGCGTGGATGTCGGCGTCACACCCAAGGCCTGTTGAACCTCGTCCCGGACGACGTCAGCGAGCGATGAAAGCTGCGGCTGCGTTCCCGTTGGCAGCAATCGTTGGAGCTCTTCTCGCACAACTTGACGGATAACCTCTCGCAGGTTATCGTTGTTAACGGTGTCCAGGCAGTTTGCTGAGAAGACGCGCTGCTGGCGGTCATATTGGCGGGCTCGGGCGTCAAGGGTTTTTTCCATTGTGGATGCCTCTTCTACGAATTCCGCGACGGTTTTCGGTGGGTTGCGGACGAGGCCGGCAAAGAGTTGCTCTTTAACTCCTCGCATAAGCAACTTCACCTTCTCTTCTTCCTTCATGTTCATGTCGGCACGCCGGAAGAGACGCTTCATCTCCTCAGTATACACTGCAACGGTCTCGTTTGGGTGTTGTATGCGAGACTGTAGCAGCTGCTGGGCTCTCTCCTTTCGCACGACGTTTGTGAAGGTCTTCAGAAGCTGTTCCTTGAAGGTTTCCCAGTTGGCAAGGCTGGCTTCCTCATTCTCGAACCAGACTCTTGCTGGTCCCTCCAGGGCGAAGAAGACGTACCTAAACTTCATGGCATCGTCCCAGTTGTTGAAGACAGCCACACGGTCGAACTGCTCCAGCCATTCCTCGGGGTCGGCGCCAGGCGAAGCGTCGAAGGTTGGTGGCACCCGGGGCTGCTGCAGAATGATTGGAGTGGTCGTCTGGGGCAAGGTCATGATGGACGTTGGTACTTGCTTTCGCTTCCGGGTAGGGTCCGGCAGGGTCCCGAACTCAGGTGCGTCCCCTTGCAGGCGTCGGCTTGCGCGGTGGACTGGACTCAGGTCCTGTGGTAGATGACTCAGAGGGCTGGCGTCACGACTTGTTGGGGGTGTCCGGAACATGAAAGGCTACCCAGCACCTCCACCAGATGTCACGTTGTAGTGACGGCAGTCCAGCGGTCAGGAAGACACCAGAAATACTTGCAAACGAAGCTCTTTATTTGGGCTGACTTGCGCCCTCAAAAGAACTGAATCACTCGGCGGCGGCGTAAGCAACAGGCGTGCCCGGCGGTCGTCGAACTACGAATGTCGGCCGCTCCCGGCATCGCTCAATTTAAAGCCGGCAAGGAAACTTCCAGATAACAAGACAAGATCATCTACAGAAATCTGGAAAAACCTAGATGCAGCCTTTGATGGCTGCGAACAATCGAGATTAGTCTGGTCGCTTCTCGCGCCACGAACAAAAGTGATAAACGACCCTTTCCTGCTGCCTTGAGCGTGAACGAACACACACTGCAATGATACGTGGCAATATGGGTTAACACTCACACACATAAGCACAAACATAAATACATGCGAATACACCTCACGCGTGTATTTGCGCAAGTGGTTAATTAATGCTTCACATTTTGCCTCTTGATCAGCGTGGGTATATTCTGCAACGAAGGGAATTCAGGAGAATTCTTACGTCCAATTTTTATTCTGTTAGCTAAAATTGCGAAGGTGGAGTGTTTGCTTAAACGCTAGAGACGGATCCGAGGTCATTGCGTTCCCCCAGAGCTTCGACGAGCGCCTTCCTCATTCCATTTGCGCAATCGATTTCCGATTCTCCTCTGTTTTCGCGACGCTCGCTCCAACTTCCGCCAACGTTCACCTCCTACTTAGGTAAACAATTCGATGCACCAGAGCAGTGAGCGCGGGTCGCTGCATAATTGAAGGAGCACTGCTTTATCTTCACAGCAGGGGTGTAGCAGACCCCTCGCGTGTAATCTTCGCCATTGTCTCGGCGTGTGTTCTACTGCGTTAGCAGTATAGCCCTTATTCGGCGAAAACGCCGTGGTCTGTGTGTCCGTAGTCACCACTCGCCCCCACATTTCGAGTCAATAGAAATTTCTTCTAGGGACGTCACCCCCACTCATCCACCCACCTATTCTCGCAGTACACCCATCAGAAATGAAGCTTGGAAGCATGAACTGATGGTTGAGTTGGTTATGCATGATATAATTGCAACAGCGCAAAGTCCAAGGCCAAATAAGAGAGCAGAGGAAAGGAGGAAACATACAACACAGCATTGAACTAACAACTGAAATTTATTTGGCACGCTGTGCGTATAAATATATTTTGGCGCTAGCAGGCTCTTAGCTTAGTTTGTGTTGTCTTGCAGGGATCCGGGCGCATGAATGCGCTCTTTGCTGTGTTTTCTATTTTGGTGCCAAAATTTATTTATACGCACATCGTGCCAAATGTAAGCTGTTTCTTCAGCGCTGTGTTGTCCGTTTCCTCCTTTCCTCTGCTCTCTTCTTAGGCTTTGGACTTTGGGCTGTTTCAATTACACCACCCATCAGAAGTTCATGCGGCGGCGGAACGAAAAAGCGACGGCGAAATCCAGTTCAATATACACATTTAGCATAGCGTCGTCGCGGTGGCTGAGTGGTTATGGCGGTCGGCTGCTGACCCGAAAGATGTGGGTTCGATCCCGGCCGCGGAGGTCGAGTTTCGGTGGAGGCGAAATTCTAGAGGTCCGTGTGCTGTGCGATGTCAGTGCACGTTAAAGAACCCCGGGTGGTCGAAATTTCCGGAGCCCTTCACTACGGCGTCCCTCATAGCCTGAGTCGCTTTGGGACGTTAACCCTAATAAACCATAACCGTTTAGCATAGCGCGCATCGCTACCACTTGCAGTGTATCGGGCCCCGCCACTACGCATGCGCAGGTCGCCCAGAGGGCATTAGATGGCGCCACGTTCCTGTCACGTGCCCATTGGCGGGGCATGCTACGCGATAAGCGGTGGCGGTACGTGCTATGCTAAATGTTTCGTATCTATTGACGCAACGAAAAAGCTATCGTTGTAAAAGGGAAAAATGTAAAAGCGAATAGTAGTGCTAATCCACTACTAATAACTCAGATTTGCAGCATCCCATCGTACGATTGCTCATTTTTTACTGCGGCATATGATGAGGTGGTGCAAGTGACTGCTACGACCGGGGCATCTCTCCAAATGTTTTCTCGCGGTGGCACAGGAAATGAACCATGTATAGCAGTTTTGTATCAGCCAAATAATGCAGGTAGGAGAAAATCTGTTTGAAAAAAGTGGTATGGTTTTAACCACGTAAAAGCCTACCACGTAGCCCTCCATTACGGCATCCCTCATAGCCTGAATAGGTTTGGGACGTTAAACCCTATAAACCATTAACCACATTTATTGACGAGAGTGTAATGACTTTTTTGCTTTGTCCGAAGGTTTTGCCGCCATATACGACCAGGTTAACTCAGCTATGCACAAAGCACAACAAGCGAAATCTTTGCACCTGCGATTGCTGCGCATGGTGATAATCAGAATCAGCACGTTTCGCTTTCTGTAGGCAGAAAATCATCTATTTTATGTCCTGTGATTTCCTTGGTAGATCACTACAGGTATAAATGAGACGGACATTCACGTATAGCAAACACCGAAACAGTCGCTGGTGAAATATAAATTTTCTGGCCCCGTTTTCTCTGGCCTCCTCTCTTCTCTGGTTTTCTCTGGTTTCGCCTGCGTCGAAACGGGGCCAGGAAATTTATATTTGACCAGTGACTGTTTCGGTGTTCGCTATACGTGAATGTCCGTCTCATTTATACCTGTAGTGATCTACCAAGGAAATCGCGGGGCATAAAATAGATGATTTTTGCGCACTGAAGTGCACGTTTCGACGCAGGCGAAATGCAAAAGGCGATTATGTGCTGTGCGATATCAGTGCATGTTAAAGATCCTCAGGTGGTCAAAATTATTATCCGGAGACCTCCACTACGGCACCTCTTTCTCTCCTTCTTCTTTCACTCCTCCTACCTTCCTCCCTTCCCTTCGGCACGGTTCAGGTGCCCGCCTATATGCGAGATAATACTGCCCCTTTTTCTTATCTCAAAAAAACAATTTTTCCTAATAAATAATAGAGGTTAACGGTACGCAGCATGCTAGCACCTCCGCAAACACCCAATATATTAAGAAAGAATATAGGGAAGAAAAACTTTGAGATCACTGCGGCGACCCGCACTGGAGCAATGCGAAAGCAAGACGTCCACGTACTATATCGACGTCCGCGGCTGTTCTGACGCCCATGTACTATAGCCATGTACTATTTGACCACCTGGGGTTCAGTGCACGCTAAAGAACCCCAGGTGGTCGAAATTTCCGGAGCCCTTCACTACGGCGTCTCACATAGCCTGAGTCGCTTTGGGACGTTAAACCCCATAAACCAAACCAAATCATATAGACGTTCATGGCCATTTTGACGGTTAAGTATTTTTTCGCGTTTATTCAATTAACTAATTACACCTCATCAACCAACTTTTCCCACGGCAACATTTCATCACACACTGTCACAATCACACTTTCACACATTTATCTTCAGAGAACAACGCTATCGTGAGGACAAAATTGCGGACACTTTTTGCTGACGGTAGAGCCATATAATGCTTTCGCATTAACAAGTAATAGACGTTAACGGTACGTAGCATGCTGCCACCTTTGTAATCAGAGACCCAATATGTGAAGAAAGAACCTAGGGAAGAATAATAATGAACTAAACATCGTACATAGCAAACATTATAAACTCGGGCACGGCTGTTACAAGGTACGGCAGCGGATGGGACATAATAGAACAGCCCGAAGATAAACACAAGGGTGCCAAAAGGAAAGAAAAAGAGGTTGCTGCCTCGCTGACCCGCTCGTGGTGACGCATTCGCGGTGCTCGATAAGGACTGCTAACAATTCAGACCAGGGCGTCAGGCGCACAGACGAGGAAGCACGACAGCAGCGGACCAGTGTCGGGCGTCAGGAATGCTAAAGCGTTGACCCGCATTTCCCACCGCTCGGACGGCATGGTTTGGTTTGCGGGTCAGGGACGCTCGACCTGCAGCAACCGCTCATAGCGCCGACTATATGGCGAAAGGAAAGGGTAAGGCATTCAGGGCACGTCGTTCTAGTAATGGATCGCATCCAGCGGTCCAGTTGAAGTTGTAAAGAGGGGCATAAAGGTTTAAATGATGTTCGCGTAATGTGACAGGGGGTCCAGCGCCAGCTGATTAAAAACAATTATAGTTGAGTAAAGGATTGAAAGGGTTTGTGTGAGGGGGCCATGGGAATGTGATCGAATAAATGGGCCACACGACTCCCTGACCATTAATGGGTCCCATGGAACAGCACAAGAATCACAATACGGCCCATTACCATCGGTCACCAATGGCGTCCGCCTATCGCCGCTAAGATCCCGGGGTTGTGTCCGCATAAGATGATGGCATGCCTGACCCATTCAGATCGGTCACTTGACTCTTACATCACATGATCTGACGCCACCACATAGTAAAGTCACCTGACCGGTTGTAATCGGTCACGTGACCCGTGGTAACACGGTACGACGTCACGGCATAGTAAGTTCATCCGACTCATTGTGTGAGGCCGCCGCGGCGGCTCAGTGGTTATGGTGCTCGGCTGCTGACCCAAAAGACGCGGGTTCGATCCCGGCCGCGGTTGTCGAATTTCGATGGAGGTGAAATTCTAGAGGCCCGTGTACTGTGCGATGTCAGTGCACGGTAAAGAACCCCGAAACTTCCGGAGCCCTTCACTACGGCGTCCCTCAAAGCGTGAATTACTTTGGGGTATTGAACCCCAATACACCAACCAACAAACAAACCAATCCCTTACCTTTCCCACTATCATCCCACCTTTCCCACTCTTGCCTGCATCCTATGCCCAGAACCCTTCGCCTCTTCCGTCCACATCCTCTCTCTCTGCCAGGCGGACCCTCCCCCGCGGGGCCTAGAGTACCTCAAGGCGTGGGAGGACTGGGAGACCCTGCTGCGCTCGGAGGACCCGGCCATGCAGGCCATCGCCACCGGTCCGGCTGCCCAACAAGCCTTAATCAGGCGCGGTCCAGGCGGCGGCCACCGCCACTGGGGTCCCAAACTAGGGACTTCCACCTAGTGCTTGCACGGATCGGTCCCTTGCTGGCTTATCCAAACATACCTCCTGTCCCTTCCTAATAAATGTTTTCACCACCCGCCACCGGCCGGGGCGCTAGTGTTATGAACCTTAGGAACATGAATACTTGAGTGCAGTGGGGTCGTGCGGGGACCCAGCGGCCTGCGTTTCTCGAATTACTTCGTTCTATTAAAGTTTTTCTCTTTCTCTCCACAGCGTTGTAAACGCCAACGCATTCAGTGCACACAGCTCTCACTACCTCCACGTAGCTTAAATCACGATTGAGTTGTCCGCTGATCCAAGAAGTCAGTCATGCGCCTTTCATTTCCTTTCGTGACTTTTAGAGGTATCACGCAAACGGGCGGATTTTATGATGAGGCTAATAGTGTTTCACACTTAAAAGAATTCAGCCACTTCTCGCCCCTCTTAGGACTGCTGATGCCGAGAGAGATAGAGAGCAAATGTTTTTTACTGGTGATATATAAATCCTCAGTTGGTGGGCCCCCTTCCCAGGAGGGACTGGGGTATCTGCTCTTGAAGACGGCGTCGTTGTTTCGGGGTACGCGGTTCTGTGACGTGCGTCTCCCCTTTTAATCTTTCCTCTCACGCCTCTTTCAATCCTCCTCTGTCTGCACGTGGCAATGATTCGGACTCAGCAACAGCCAGTGGGCAGGCCCGTGCAATTTCTTTTCCATTCTTCCTTCAGTCACAACAGCCCCCTTTCCAGGGCTGCAAGGGAGATTGCCAGCCGTTCTGCTCTGTCCGCAAGGTAGGCCTGGGCAGCGGGGTCATAGCTCCGAGGAGGGATGGAACCAACTCTCCAGAAGACCAGACGAGACCACCCAAATGGCGGCCGTGTGCTGGGCGATATGAGTGGTTACAGATGCCCAGGTTGTCGAAATTATTGTTGTTGTTGTTGTCCTCTAGAAAATGGCGCATACCCACTGCGGGGGATTGGCCAAGACACAGGCGGCAACTGATAGGTGTACAAAATGTTAAACAAGAAAATAATTGTGGGGAAAAATAAAATAATCATGATAATAATAGAAATTAAGAAATAAATGAAAGGATCTCAAATGTGTAATTGAAATAGGTTAAACAAATGCTGTGAGATCGGTGACTGAAATAGAGAACGGGGCTAAATATTCCACGTTTCAGAAAGCTTTCATTCCAGAGAAATATTGATCATGAGAAAGAGCAGAGCTTAAGACGGCAGCCGTTTAGTGTCTGTAAGGAAGTTTTGCATGGCGGAGAGCACATTCCAGTTGCTGTGCCCAAGGGAGGAAGCCCCAAGAGACAGAGCAACCCCAGCTGACAGACTTAGACCAAGCTGTCGTAACGGAAGCTCCAGCAGGCGGCTCCGTAAAGAGGAGAAACGGCGGCAGGTCAACAAGAAATGATCTATCGTTTCGGGTTCTCCGCAGAACGGGCACAATGGGGAGACCGCCAGACCAGATCTATAAAGGTAGAAGTTTAAAAGAGGCACGCGACAACGTAGACGAGTGAAGGAAACCTCAAGCTTGCGTGATCGCCATCCTTTACTGCACCACGGGTAAAGGAGATGCCGGAATTCGGGAGAGGAGGTCAGAGCTGATGCTGCGAATTCTTTCAAGAGCGATACCTGCGAAACCTGGCCGCGGTAATATATGCGCTGGGTGGAAGCACAGATACGACTGGGCCTTGAAGAGATGCCTTCGCCAGGGTATCAGCAACCTCATTCAAATGGATTCCTCTGTGCCCAGGCACCCAGACCAACCGTAATGAACACACGTGGGGTGGAACCAAGCATTTGAATAACCGAAGTGCCTGAGATGTTGTAGGCGCGGTGAGAGAGGAACACAACGATAATGAATCTGTCATAATTATGACAGAAGACAAGGAGCTGTTTAATTTGCGCAACGCTAAGACTACTGCTAGAAATTCGGCCAAATAAATAGGGGTGTAATCGGGAAGGCGGAGTGAGAATGACCAGTCAAGGGAGATGGAGAAAATGCCAACTCCGGCCTTTTCTTCACACTGTGAGGCGTCTGTCGCTATGAGCACATGAGATTTAAAGCACAGCAGGTAATCCTGCAAAAAAACGCTGAGCAAATGAAAAGGCATTAACTTTGCATGTTTTGGAAAGATGTCATCGAAGAAAATCTGAATAGATGAGTTGGCGCATACCGGACGGATGTCCGAAATGCGGACGTTTAAGGGGTCCAGGAGGGATTGCACCAAACATATCTGAGGGGTACGGAAACGAGACCAGGTTTCGTTGAAAAATAGCCTAGGCTGACGAAGGAAGATCAAATTGGAGGCATGGAGCGAAGAATCGCACATTCTTACGAACGTTTTCACCGTTAAGAGCCGAAATCTAGAAGTCAATGATGGAGTACGCGCTTCCAGGTACAAAACAGAATTCGCCACAAATTTTGGAAGGCCCAAACAAAGGCACAACGCCTCCCGCTCCAAGAGAATCAAGGGGCGAAGTTTATACGCTGGTGCACCAGAGAATAAAACACAGCCGAACTCTAAGACTGGACGGACGTACATTCTATAAATCATAAGAAGTGAGTGCCTTCTCATGCCAGAACGAACACTGCTCAGCCTGCGCAGCATACCGACTGCTCGGACTCCTTTCACAGTGATCTGCTCGATATGGGCCGCCCAGGAAAGAGAAGGATCATAAATTACTCCAAGGTATTTGACACTTTGCACTTGAGGAATTACATGGTTCCGGTAAACAATAGAGATATTAACTGGACGAGAGAGCGGAAAAACCAATAAAGCACATTTATTCACATTAAGGGACAGATTAATGTCTCCTAACCATTGGTCTAGGACATTGAGGTAGGACTGTAAGGACTGGTACAAAGAGGAAATGTCGTTCTCTGAAGCAAAAAAGGCGATGTCATCAGCATACACATAGGTGGCCACCTGAGGACTGCAGGGAATACTGCTGAGTAAGATGTTAAAAAGTACAGGGGAGAGGACCGCCCCTTGGGGCACTCCTCTCGATTGTCGAAATTTGCTTGATGAAACACCGTTCTGAAAGCAGTAAAATTCCCTGTCAGCAAGGAATTCAGCAACCCAAGCCACAAAGTATCTCGGAAGTCCTACTGCCTGCAGTCTTTGCAAGAGCGTCCTGTGCTCAACGCTGTCATAGGCTTTAGATACATCTAAAGTAACAAGCGCTGCGTATTGATTTCGGCGCCGAGCTAACTGTATGCGGCTCTCCAGATCGGTATGGGCACACCATATAGAGCATCCTGGTCTGAAACCAATCTGGCAAGGGTTCAACAACCCAGCCTCTGAAATAACAGACATTATTCTACCATGCAACACCCTCTCAATTAGCTTAACGAGATTCGAAGTTAAAGAAATTGGCCTTATATTGTCTAACACATAACCATCTCCCTGCTTTTTAAGCAACGGGATAATCTTTGCTAAACGCCACTCATTTGGAATCCATGGCCCCTTAAGAGAGTAATTTATAAGCGCCAGTAAGTCGGTGGGAGATTCCTCGAACAATATTTTAATCATAGAAGAAGTCACACCATCAGGGCCAGGGGCCGCGGGTGGAAGGCGGGATACAGTGTTCGAGAGCTCAGTGAGGGTGACCTCCTCGAAATCGTCCAAAGTGGCAAGAAATCTCTGAGGAGAAGGAAGAAGAGCCGTAAACCGGCGCTCAAGACCTCTGCCTATCTCTTCCAGGGACTGTGCAAGTTCAGCCGGTGACTGAACTAGGGAGACAGCGTTCATGGTGGACGAGATTAGTTTCCTGGATTTTAGGTAATTGAATAGAGCACGCCTATTACCAGATTTTGAAAGGAATTCGTAGCGTTCAGTATCGTGCAACTCCTTTGCACGAGATACGGTGCGCTTAAACGTAGCTGCAACGAACTTATAATCGATCCAGTTTTTGGGACACTGATTATGGAGAAGTTTCTTCCAAGCAGCCTTTCGGCGCCTATAATCGCGAGCGCACTCTGCGTTCCACCAAAGGCACGGCGATGTTCCCTTATGTGCCTGAACCAAGAACTCCGATTTTTTACGAGCTCCATCCAAAATTGAACAAATGCGGATGGCATTATCTCCACTGTTGGAATGAGATAATTCCTGAAGGTCTGCTTTGAGGGCATTTTTAAAACTGTCGTAATTTATGAATGTGCGCCGTGTGCTGTTAGGAGAGGTGAACTGGCACATAACTTGGAAGCTGATCGGAAGGTGATCACTACTGGAGGCACAGTCAACTGGCGCCCAAGAGGACACAGTTATTCCGGGGGAAGAAAATGACAAGTCTAACGCTGAGCGAGCCTGACCACGGACAAATGTGGGGAGACCCGAATTTAAACATATGAGGTTATTCACACAAGCCCAGTCCCATAAGAGCGTACCGCAGCGATCTGTACGAAACCCCCACGAAACATGATGCGAGTTGAAGTCTCCAACAATTAAAACCTGTTTCCTGCAACTAGACAAAAACGAGTCAAGAGGCCGAACGTCATGCACACCTGTTGGAAAATATACATTAGCCAGAGTGAGTGGCTGATATCCAGGAATATTGAGATCAAGAGCCTGAATTTCGCACTGCCTGTCCATATATTGAAATGACACAGTTGCCCTGTGGCAAAATTTTGTGGATACGAACAATAGCAACCCACCACCTCTTGAGGGCCGGTCAAGCCTGAAAGAACGATAATTTTGTAAATTGTACCTAGAATCTTTAGAGAGCCACGTTTCCTGAAGAGCAATTAAATCTGGACTTAATTTACTGATTAAACAAACTAAATCTGTTGAAGCAGAAAGAATAGACCGGCAGTTCCACTGCAACACCTTCAACGACCCTATGTCGCCGAAAGGGCCGCAGCGGAGACCGCCTGATCCAAAATGCTGCCTTTGGGTGTAGATCTAGGGTGATTCTTTTTATTCTTCGACTGAGAGCAAGACGGACTAGCACCACCTATCGGAGACGCACTGCGCTTTTGAGCACGCATCTCAGTCTCCATATCAACGCACTCTTCAGATGAGAGTTCTGTCTCACTGTGATGTGAATAACTGGTTGTAGGGATAGACGAAGGCTGTGATGGAGTCTGACTCAGCGGATTGGAAGTCACGGGCACAGAAGGTTGGGGAGGTGCAACCAATGGAGAAGTGATTGTGCCACAAAGGGGGGCAATAGAAGCTTGCAATAAAGTGGACATTTGGGATGCCATGACCTGCGAAATGCACGCGGACAGATTTTCAACTATGCGATCCATGACACTTGCCATTGCTTTCTCCACCGCCGCCGCAATCGCTTGCGACAAGGAGGAATCCACAACGGTTGCATGCCGCGCTGCCACACTTGCATAGCCAGATGTCCTATCTTTGATGACTGCAACTGCCTCACGTCTTGAGCACCTGCGCTTGTCAATCAACTCTAATACTTGCACTTCCTCAGCCCGCGCTGGGCATTCGGAATGGCTTGCTGAGTGTCCACCGCCACACAAACAGCATTTCTCTTGTTGAGCAGAACACCCAGCGGGGTCGTGGCTCTCTCCGCACCCACAGCAGCGAAAACTCGATTTACAGGCCTTGGCGCTATGGCCAAACCTCCAGCAATTACGGCACTGAAGGGGCCGAGATGTAAATTGATCCACACGGAAAATCAAAGGCCACACCTTAACTTCAGATGGACAGGACAGCCCCGCAAATGTAGCAATAACAGTCTCCGTCGGTACCTTTGTTCCATCTACCACACGACTGCATCGGTGAATGGCGATCACGCCAGCCGAAGTGAGCTTTTCTAATGTCTCGGACGCGCTTAGACGTGGGTCTACGCCACGGACTAGCCCTTTCGAACACGCCAGATGAGGAGGTATGAACGCGCTCACCGGGTGATTGGCAAACGACGAACACTTCAGCAGGTCGGCTACGCATGCCTGGTCTGGCGATCTGCATTATCCGATCTGATTATCCGGAGACCTCCACTACGGCACCTCTTTTTTCTTTCATTCCTACCTCATGGCGCGGTTGAGGTGTCCACCGAGAAGGGACACACTTACCGCCCCTTTCATTTAATGGTAGCCAATCAATCATTCAATTTCTGAAATTTCGTATGGCCACGAGTTGTATAGAACCATTTCGATCCCGCAATTTTCTCGTAGATACCTGTGCACCGTTTACAATTACAAGCTGCGTTTTCGTGTGCTGGGCTGAAAACAAATACGCTGTCCGTACCTTGTGCCTTTCAAATTGTTATGACGCTTTTTCACAAACAAGGCATAGAGAGCAGGACATCGAAATCGGTCTTGTTATTCTACCTTGTGGAGCTTGAATTTTTCTTCAGTTGCCTGTAGGCCAGCAGCGAAACTGCAGCAGCAACTCTACACTCTAAGCATGAATACGCCTAAATGGGAGTAAAAAGGGTGTAATTTAGTCTCTTTTGAACTCCATTTTAGCAAAAGGAAAGCGCTAGAGAACAGCTTTATTTCTTTACTTCTTTCAGTTTAGAGCTATCGTCAGAAAACGGCCAATTTCCTTCCACATGCGTACTGACCGATTACGGTGCATTCACGCCAAGGTATCACAGTATACCGCGCACGCATTTTCCAACCTTAGTGAATGCAGGTCGGTCACAGCGCCAGCGGTAACGGCAGAATCGAAACCGAAATGCAGTGAGTGGTAATACTAACCGGCAGAGGGTCAGTGGTCGGATCGGCTGAGGCCTATGGGGGAGTCTGCTCTCGGCGTTTAGAGGGTTGTTGTACACAAATATCCGCCAGCTACAATCGTAACAGCGGGGTCATTGCAGAAATAAAGCAAAACGGATTATGTGGGACAGATCCAACTATACGCACAGCGTCACCTTGATATGCTTCTGCGATAAACCCTGCATCTTAGCAGAGGATTATTCAGCCTTGCCTTCCTTCTTGTGCGGAGTTTTCCCAACGTGAACCGTATTAATAGACCGGATTAAGGTCGCTTCCCGGTTGCTGCGTAAATATTTCCTTTACATATACCACCACTTCCCTGTAACAGATACTATGCTGAAGAAAAGAGCGAGAATTGAGGAAGTTAATTAGCCCCGCGTTTCTTCTGTGCAGGCTAGCAAATTAAAAAGAAATTAAATAAACGCAGATTGTTAATTAAAATATTAATTAGGTCGCAAAATTGAGTGATTTACCAAAGTGTCTCTTTGGCGCAGTAGCGTTGTCCTTTATAATGTCTCCTGCTGGTCCCTGAACCCTGTTTCCATGAACTAATCCAGCAGCACGTCTCGATAGTAAACACCACCTCCACTCTCGAGAACCAGCCGCAACTCATCACGTGACGCTCTACGCTGGCCGCATTTCCGACTAGATGGTTCGGTGGTAATGACGTCAGTGACTCCCCCTTCTTTCGAAAGCTTCTCCCAGGGTTAAACAGACCATGCCGCAGCAGCTGACCTGCATCGCCCGGCCTGGATTCGCCGAGATTAGGGAGCCCTACTTTCGGCCTCTAAATACTACTAAAAATAAATAAAAACAAAGACGCTCACAACCAGTGCTGACCGGACTGCCATAAAACTGCCGAGTGATCTTTCCATTTGTCGCTTCCCTAATATCAAATAGTATCGTAAGCGGGGAAACATCCCTGCTTCTAATCCTAAGTGCTATCGCTCACAGCTCCACAGCGGACGCCAAATATCGTGATTTTTTTTTCAGTTCGCTTCAGTGCAGGTTTGTATCCAAATAAACACGCGAGCTCTGTAGCGACCGCACAGCATTACGTGACCCAATAAAAAAAAATAAACTGGAGCTCGGGTCAGATTGAACGCATCTGTAGCCGTCGCAGCGGGGCGAACCCATAGGAAAAAAAAAAGGAACAAAACACGGCCGCCGCTGCCGCCGCTAACTAACCTCGTTTCGACGAGATACGTACGCAGCTCGCGCGACATTCCCGAAAATAGAAGCCGCGTGACCTCTCAGCTTTCTCTTCTCTTACTGATTAAAAAAGGAATGAAGCGGCAGTACGTTCGGAACCGCAGACACGAGAGACAGTAAACAGGGAAAGAAGGGGCAGAAAAAAAAAACAGGGATAGAGCACCAGGCGGTACACGTATGCCTGGCGTCCCCAAAACGGGAGAATCAAGTGACCGACCTACTGGTGTACACAAGAGAGTCTAACCTCTCGAGCGGTGTCTTTTCTTTCTTTTCATTTCTGCCGAACAACAACCTACCCTACGCACGGCACGGCGACACGCTAACAACAGTGTGACTCCCCATTTCCCTCGTCTCTTCCCCAACACTTCCCCTATGTGTACCTCCGTCCTTTTCTCCATACCTACTGGGGTGAATGCCCTCTCGGGTTCCGTGTCTGAGTGTGCAGTATGTATGTGCGTGTGTGTATGAGCCTAGCACGGGAGTCGCGATCGATGCTAGAGCACAGTCGAGCAGCGAACCCGGGGGCCCTGGTTTCTAAATATAGCACGGCGCCGCGGCTATTTTTAGCGCGCCCCGGATATTTCGATCCCTTCCTCGCTGTGCGGTCCCCGGCGTCCTGTTCCGGTTAACGTTAAGCAAGACGCAACCCCAAAAACTCTCCCTCTCTCTCTTTCTCACTCCTCCTCAGTTTTGCACCCGACGTTCACAGACGAGCCAGGTTCTTTGCAGAGAGAATCGCGGCTCGGTAGTTTCAGCCCCTTAGCCTACTTTTCTCCCGGAAGCGAGCCGTCCATGCGGTCACGAAGACGGCTAATGAGCGACCGTACGATTGTTGAGGGGTTCGTCTGCTTGCGTGGCTTTTTCGCTTGGCTTGGATTTCTTTGACTTCCTCTCCTCGCCGTTGCGCAGACGACCACCCGGCCGCGATTGTCTTTTGCTATATATTCAGGCGTTCAGCGTTGCCTCGATATGAAGAATACATTACTAAGGTATGGCTTTCGCGCCGGTTATCGAGCGCATAAAAGCGTGCCACGTATGCGGTAGGCAAAAAAGAGAGGGGGAGAAAAAAAAGTGGCTTTCCGCAGGATAATGGCGCTGCGCATGGTTATAACCTGCACAATGAGGTGCTCCTCCGAAAGAATGAATGCTTTCCCTTTCATACTTTTAGGAAGCGCTTCAGAACCACTTTCTCAAGCATCTGATTTCTTTTTCTGAATTTTGCAGAACTTGTGCTCCAGTCAGTGCGTGTGTTTATAATCCATTCAAGAAAAAAGCAATGACGTCATCTTCTTCGTACTAACATCGGTAAAAAATGAGGACACAACCGGCGTGTAAAAGAAATTTAAATTGATAGGCCGCCCTACCACAGTGGTTGCTCTAGCGCAGTGAGAAAAAAAAAAAGAACGTCCATGTAGTAAGATTAAGCTGAAAAGCGAAATAAAAACCCAGTGCACCCGCCGCGGTGGCTCAGTGGTAAGGCTCGTCTCGTCTACCGGCTCGTATACTGACCAGGAGTACCCGGGTTCGAACCCGACCGCGGCGGCCACGTTTCGATGGAGGCGAAACGCAAGAGGCGCCCGTGTGCTGTGCGATGTCAGTGCATGTTAAAGATCCCCAGGTGGTCGAAATTATTCCGGAGACCTCCACTACGGCACCTCTTTCTTTCTTCCTTCTTTCACCTACCTTCCTCCCTTCCCTTACGGCGCGGTTCAGGTGTCCGCCGAGATAAGCGAGACAGATACTGCGCCATTTCCTTTTCTCAAAAAACCAATTGAAATTGAAAAAACTCAGTGCACGTTAAAGAACCCCAGGTGTCGAAATTTCCGGAGCCCTCCACTACGGCGTCCCTCTTAGCCTGAGTCGCTTTAAAACGTTAAATCCCCATAAACCAAACCAAACCAGATTACACTGACGTGGTGCCAGAACTAAATGAATCGCAGAGCTCAAAATCGATTATTACGCCCCCTTCGCCGCAACCACGCAAAAGCGCCGTAGCTCACGCAGTCTACAGGCGAGCACATTATTTTTAGGCGCGCTAATGCAGTGAGGGCTAGCCTTCGTTTATTACCACGCCTTCGCGCTTCTCGTCCATTTCTTTTACTTCCTTCATTCTCCGTTTTATTCGAGCCTCGAAACCGCTCTCGAAATGGCCGCGTCCCCGCTTTTATCACCCGAGTTGCAATTATCGTCTTGTAAAGAAAACACCACGAAAAAAAAAGAAAAATAGCTGACAGTGTCTTGTCTCAGCTAAAAACACTTCCCTCGGTGTCACTGACGAACGAGGCGGCACTGAACAGGCTTAGAGGAGAGAAAATGAAAAAGAGGAAAAGTGAAAAAAAAAAACATGAACAAAATAAAACCAGATCTAGAAGTGCAACGAAGGCTACAAACTGGAACATCGGTGGAGACCTTGATTTCACGGTAAAAACCTCCTCGCCTTCCATTTTTCTTTCACGTTTCATTTTTATTCGTGTTTTCTCCGCGACTATATATTCTCGTTTTGTGGAGATTTCAACGCCCTCGAAAGTTGGTGTTCATGGTCGGTGAAAAAAAAAAAAAAAAACGCGCCGCAGATAGAAAGAAGATAGAAGGATGGAAGCATATAAATATCTGAAAGGCATTAAAACAAAAACAAAAGGGATCCTTCGGCCTCGGCTCGCGCGCGGGGCGGAGAAACGTGCCATGCGTGCGAACGGGTCCCCAACTTCGCGCTAAAAGCGTTCAGCATTAGGCGAGGCTGTACACAGAGCTCACGCCGCGTGCGTTGCGATGACTCGTGATTGGCCGACAACGCACGGATCACGCTTCGTACTCGATACTTATTGGCTAGCGCCAAACGCCGCGAGCCAATCACGAACACTTTTCGCAGACGTTTACGACGGAACCGGCTCTCGATTAGCCGAACGCCCGCGCGTGGGCTTTCGTGAACGCTGCTCGCTTTTTAACGAGACGGAGAATACAGTCGCCACTCTGCACTTGGTCGCATAACTTTGGCGAAGGTGGCGGCGGCGTACCGATCGAAAGTATAATTACGGACCGGAATCGCCTTTTGTGCGTTGAGAGAGAGCTTGTACCATGCTCTTTCTCTCTGTTTCCAGCTCTTCCCGGTAGGGTGCAGCACGCGTCTAACTGAACGCTGTACGCCTGCCGACCCGCCGCGATGGCTCAGTGGTTTGGGTGCTCGGCTACTGAGCCGGAGCACCCGGGTTCGAACCCGGCCGCGGTTGCCACGTTTTAGGGCGAGAGCCTTTAATGCCTCATCGTTGTCGACAGAAGGTTGTAAGCAGAGGTGTCACTCTTTTCGGTTGGTCGAAATGGTTATGACGTCAGAGTGGGCGGATTCGCAGTAATGAGGTCACTTACTGACGCCTTACGCCCCCTTTTGGAGCAGACGACAACTAATAAAATAGTTGTCGTCCTCTCCAACAGTGGGCGTAAGGCGTCCGTGGGTGTCCACATTACATACCTCATTACTGCGAACAGAGCCATGGACATAACCGAACTCATCGAAGCAGAGAGAGAGTCGTGCTAAATATGCAGTCAAAGTCTGCAGTCAAAGTGTGTAGTCAAATAAATCACTAGTACAGCACAAACAGTTTCGCAGTCAATGCCAAACAGTGCGCCAGGAGAGGCTTTCGCCTTGCAGCACTTTAGAGAGCCAAAGTGCCCCTGAATTTTTTTTATAGAGGTGAAACGCAAAAGGCGCCCGTGTGCTGCGCGATATGTCAGCGCACGTTAAAGAGCCCCAGGTGGTCTATGTGGGTAAGGTGCAAATCAAGGATACAAACTAACATTGAACAAGTGAACCTACCACAGTTATGTGGATAGGTGCAAAGCAGGGATAGAGACTGAACACTGCGCAAATGCGCCTGCGGTTAGGGTAGGACAGGTGCAAAGCGTGGGTATAGACTGAACATTGAACAAGTGCACATGCGACAGCTATGTGGGTAAGGTGCAAATCAAGGATACATACTGAACATTGAACAAGTGCACCTGCGACAGTTATGTGGTTAGGTGCAAAGCAGTAGTACATACTAAACATTGAACAAGTGTCCCTGCGATAGCTATATGGATAGGTGCAAAGCAATAGTACCTACTGAACATTGAACAAGTGCTCCTGCGATAGCTGTAAGGATAGGTGCTAAGCAAGGGTACAGACTGAACATTGTGAACAAGTGCACACACGACAGTTATACTGATAGGTCAAAAGCAGCGAAACAGACTGAACATTGAACAAGTGCACCAATTCTAAGGGTGAGGACAGGTGCAAAGCATTTGTGCACTGGACATTGCACAGTTGTACCTGTGCACCCGAGTCGATGAATGACAGAAATGAGCGAAAATGTGTAACTAGATTCGAAAAAGTAAAAAAAAAATGTAGAAGTACCGGTATATTTAATTTCACACATTCGAAAAAAAAAAAAAAAACTGCGCCGCTAACGTTGTATAAAAGAGTTGTCAAAATTTGGCGTCACCATATATTAGATTCGAACGCGCCTTATATAAGCGACGGGCTGCAGCCATCCTTTCCTCGCAGCATCCGTGCGCCCGAACGCTTTTAATGGGGCCTTAGTGCCGCGGCGCAAGCCTCGAATTCGCGCCGGATCCCCCACATCATGCACGGAAAACCTGCGGGGCTTATTAGCAGTAAATGGCTGGCGGAAGGCTCGCGGAAAGGGGGCGTAAACGTAGTTTACGCACGGACGATGTCTTTCTATCCCTTGCTTCTTTCTTCGCGCTGCGCCGTACACAGCTCGGAGGAGATGGCTAATGAAAAAATCCGAGAGTGTGGGATAAAAAGAACGAAAGAAGGAGGCAGAGAAGGGCAGAAAATGAGAAGGTGAGAGAAACACACTCGTTTTGAGAACGGACAAAGACCAGGGGCCCAGGCCGTTCCCGAGCTGGCCTTCCCAGCGGCTCAGGTTATATTCACCGTGGGGCACTCATTTGGAGTACGTTTCTTATTATTTTATTTCCGAGGCTAGCGCTATCTGAGCCCGATAATGAGAAAAACCGCCCCGGCGGCGATGATTGATTGAGCAGATGCGTAATTACGGGCTTTGTTCAATGATACACCAGCGAAGCTCGCTACGGATGTTGTTTATTAACGAAGGAACTAATTACTTTATGCGAAACAGGAAATGAACTTTCACTTCCGGCGTAAACACTTTGAGATAGTGCGGATCGAGATTGCTGAGGCGGCGTTCATGCGCGTTCTGGACGCAAGAGTAATCACCCCTTTCTTTGATATCGCGTTTCTTGAGGCGATTCTTTTTCCCAGTAGATTAAAACAGCAGGAGCACCGATGCAGCTTCGAGGTTACCAAGCTCGTAATTAAAAAAAACAACCTTATTTTGGAATCTCTGAAGCCGCTTCGAAGCAGCATTATACTTCACCTTCACGAAACACCTTAAAACATTAATGGCGGTTTTATTCCAAGGACTCAACTTACCGCATTTTCTGTCCCTTGAATTCAATACCTTGCGAGCAGAGGAAAATCGGTTTTTAGAGACCGGCTTCGCCCGTAATGCAAGCAGTACTTCAGTTCCTTCCTTTATTTATTAAAGCTGAGCCATCCTCACTTACGGTGGTGACAAGAACCTTGAAAAGATCTTAAATCAATGATTGAGATATCGGTGTTTTCTGTAATGGAACGCAAGGTTCCTAAACACTGTTTACCTGCATGCCCTTATGGCTAAGGCTAACTTGGGCAACACAGCCTGTGGGCACCGCGTAGACGTGGGTTGTTTTACGCCGTAAAACGACCCCGTTAATCATAGAGAAAGACCCTCATACAGCTGCGTCTGCAAAAAAAAAAAAAAAATTCCGAGGACATACTGACAACTAGTGTTCAGAATCGAAAGCCGAGGGCACTATGCCGTGACGACTTCCGGTGGATGTGACGTCACACCGCTCCCGTAGCTATAGCGATACCCAAATTATACATCTTTCGGGGACCTTGAGTGTTAATTACGCTTAATTATGCATTTTTCCATCTAATTTGACACAAATCCGACGTTTTTCCGACCATTCTGTGACAATTTTCACTATGCTGTGGCGACTTCTGATGGATGTGACGTCACACCGTTCGCGTGGTTATATCGACGTCCGCGCTATTTCGACGCAATTTCGACATTTTTGCCTATAATTAATTAACTAATTAATCTACAGTCATCAAACTTGACTGATAGGTTCATTTTCCCTCCTCTATCTGAAGCAACCATTGGTTTTCTTCTTTTTTAGTTCCCGAGTTAAACGCGTGTAACACGCTTTGTTCACGGACGACAGTATGAAACATTAAAGGCTTTCATTTTAAAATGGAAAAAAAAAAAATGGTTGAGGCTTAGCTAAGGTTAAGCCTAGTCAGATGCGAAGCATATTGATGGCTAGGCTTGGTAAAGTTCCTCGCTTTGTTCTTCAGTTGTTGTAGAACGTTGTCGCCGAGCCGCATATTGAGCACGCCGCTTAGCCAGACGTTCATCCCGCTCTTCATCGGTCTCTGTGGCACGCTGAAGCTTTCGCTCCTCGTTCAAATCAGCCCTTCTTCTAGGCGGCATCCCAACACCTGGCCGCCTCGTAAGTGCCCGGAGAGTTGTTGTTGTTGTTGTGACTGAGAGAAGGATGAAAAGGAAATTGCACGGGCCTGCTACTGGCTCTAGCCAAGCCACCACCGCTGCCAACGTGCAGATAGAGGAGAGGTAAGAGATCAGAGGAAAGAGAAAAAGGCAAGAAAAGACGCGCGTCGCAGCAACAACTGCGTCCGCCGGAGCGGACGCTACTGAAAAAAATCAGATAAGCGGCCGAAGCCGCGCTCGCCGAAGCGAGATCAGATACTCAGAGCGAGGCAAGCTCAGCTTTATACCGCTGCTGTAGCGTCACGTGGCCAGCTGCAGCGCCTCTGATGTGGAGCCTCCACCGTCGCGGCCGACCGCGCGAGCCGGCAGCCCATCTCTCCTCTGCTGTGACGTCATGTTGTAACGTGGTGTCACGTGGTCACGCTAAAGGTCAATGGTAGCTCCACCGCCGCGCTCGACGGGCTGTAGTGTAGCTCTAGTAATATGCTTCGCATAGAAGAGACCGGATAGAAAAGTGTGCAACCGTTCTCTCCAGTATAGCTACCCCGGGAGGGGTTACCACTTTTCCGACCATGGGTGGGTGCCGCCCGCTCCCAGAGAGGGCACGCATCCAACCAGCCCCAACTTGGAGCGCAGCGTCGCATTTTAGACCGGGTTCGAACCTACTACATCCTAGTGTCGTTAGCCTATAACCCGACACCAAATCACGAACTGGTTACTCAGCACTGTTTAAAACGAGCTTATACACTGAAAGGTTGCTACTTTACTTAGTAGCGCGTTAGTCGTAACGCTGTTCGACAAGAACGCGAGAGGATTGCATCCTGTGCACACGGTATTACGTTGCAGCTGTTGTAGTGCTGAGTAGAGTCCTGATATCAAGTCCTAATTACTTTCTTGCAGCGGTTGTCTTCCATGGATGGATGGATGGATAGGAGCGCCCCCTTTGAAACGGGGTGGTGGCAATTGCCACCATGCTCAGCTTTTGTTTCTTTATTATTTTCTTTGTTTACTGTGTTGACAATTCTCATTAAGATTCTCCATCACCTTTGCCTACGGTTTCCTACAATTCTAACCTTATGCCACATCTCTGCTTTTCAGCCACCAATCCTCCAATCACTTTTTGCTGACTTCCACTGCTGATTTATTTACATGACCATTGTTATCTTTAAACCCTAGGGCCTCAGGAAGAGTGACTGCGCCTGCATCGACATCCGGATGGATACCGTCACATTTGATTATGAGGTGTTCAATTGTTTCCACAAATCTACCACACACTGCACATGTGTCATCTTCTTCGTTAAATTTCTTTTTGTAGCTGCGTGTTCTAAGACACCCTGATCTAGCTTCAAAAAGTAGGGCACTGCCTCTTGAGTTATCATAGAAAAATACCCTCTCACACGCCCAGTAGTGTCACAACGCAAATTGTACAGGAACGTTGTGCTAGTTTCTCAATGTTCGTCGTCAGCACAAGTGCACAGTTTTTGGTCTGCGGTGTACTGCGCTATACGCGTAGCTGCAGATTACCTGTTTTTGTGCTGAAGGTTCAGTCAAATGACCTACTTAAACAGGTCACGAGACCAATGACAATGAGTCATGTGACTTGCTGCGTGATGACGTCATTTCATAAGACGACCAGCACGGGATCTCGGAGGGTGATTCTGGCTGTACAAAGTGAAATTTTAAAAAGAAAAAATATATAAAAAGACGCAGCAAAGAACGGAGTTGGCCGAGCGGAGTTCTGAGCGCCCGTAACGGGACAAAGGGCGAAGGAAACGGCGTATAGTGCGTAAGAGAGGGCACTTCTCTCCGGCAGCAGCAACAGCAACAGCCCGTTATAGCGTGAGACACGAATGTGGGGCAGCCGGAGATCGAAGTCGTCCCGGCGTCCGCGCAGACAGTGTTTCCGGGGGAGCCGAGCAAACAAGCTGCGCCCCAACTGCCGCCCACGATGACGGGAGTACGGGGTGCTGGTTTTTTGTGTGCGTATGCCAACGAGAGGGCTCGGAACACGGAACTAGGAGTCCCGATGACTACCGCTACGATAACGTGCACCACAGCAGTGCAGCGGACCACTGCTGTTTAGCTGACTGCAGTGTTGCAGGCGCGTGGCGTAGGGCACAATGGCGCCGGAGTAATGCACCGCTGAGATGCAGAAAAGCGCACTACAACGGCGTAACACCGCTGTGGAGCGCACTACGCAGGCGTAACGCACTAGTCCAGAGTGTTTGAATAGTTTGGAGTATATAGCCCATAATTTAAGAGTACATTCTCCTTACACTTTTCCATCGCATACATACATGAGAACTCCTTTCATGTCGCAAGTGCATCTTCAATAGTAGCCCCATAAATTTGGAACTACAACGTTACACATTTCTGTTCATGTTAGCAATAACAAGGAACCTTTATAACACGCATTAGCGCGCGTCATGAAAGCGGTAAAGCCCTCGTTATCGTTAACACGACAAGAGCGGCTAATAAGCTTTGCACGTAACACAACGTATGTTATTATAATAAGATCTCCTGCCGTACGAAGCAAGCAGTTTCATGTCTTACACGTTCAAGAACGAATGTAATGACAGTTTATACATGTATATATATTTTTGCTAACAGATCTTAAAAGTTTCATAAAAGCGTACCGCCTTACGCAATTTTCCATCTCGGATAATCGAAAAGTCTAGATTTGCCGACTTTACTACTGCTGGTTAGAAACTTTCAGAGGGCCAGTCTATTAAACTTCGTGATATTCGAATAACAGCAGTTCATTAGGTGTCCGTTCCCTACAACAATATAACAACTCGTTTAAATGCCCATGTGATTAAATCTCATTTTAAGTACCGCCTACTCAAAGTCATATTTTTTTTTTCTACAATGCTTCAATGTTTCATCCCAACCAAAGGAGCTGTTTGCTGTCAAGAATTAGAATCGGAGCAGTGATAAAAATGATAGAAAAAATAAAAAGAATGGGCTCTTGTTCAAGAGCTGTTCTAATAAGCCCCCCCCCCCCCTTTCCCCCCCCCCCAAAAAAAAACAAAACAAAACAAAGTAGACTCAGCGTTTAGTTGGTGTGCAGCGATAAAGAGAGTACGAAACGTAGATGAAAAACATCGCGTGAAAGCAGCCATAATGACAACATCCTCTCTAAGCTGCTTACTTAGCCCTAGGTGTCAAATGGGCGAAACTGGACGCCGTCAAAATTAATCTTAAGAGGTAATGCGAGTCAGGGGCTCTTACCTGCTGGCGTTAAGAAAGCAGGCGCTTTCAGTGGCACGGTGTAGCGTTGCGCTTCAATATACGAGCAACAGTTGCGAAGGCCTTGACGTCGTTGTGACCCAACGCTTGAAGACCGTTAAAAAATATCAAACATCCCAGAAACATACCACGACTATTTTTCAAATTTACAAGCAAGAATAATGGCGAGACATTTTTTATTGCACTGCTGACGTCAAAGCCGTACCCCTGGCACGAGAGGATCGGATGACAGCGTTAGTTATAAATTTTTCCAGCCTCTTCTGTGCTCTCATGAAGGCTTCTTAATTCAAAGTTTAAAAAGTTATTTTCAAAGCTAAATCCGCACCCCGCTTTCATATTATTCTATCGGCCAATAAGAATATGCTGAGGAGACGATACTGACGATATTTATTGAGAAACTAAGAACTTGTTACAGAAGAAGCGCACAAGAACGGTTAGCCTATTCCACACTGGCGGCAGGAACTTTCAATCATGCTGCAGTCATTTGAGAGCAGAATATTACTGGTTGCAAAGCTGTTTGTAACTGTTAATGCAGCAAAACAGAAATAAAAAAAGCAGGCAAGCGGTTGCAGTCAACACACACTGCACTCTACAGACGGCTACAGCCTACAGACGGCTACAGCCTACAGGCGGCTATAGTCTACAGGCGGCTATAGCCTACAGGCGGCTATAGCCTACAGGCGGCTATAGCCTACAGGCGGCTATAGCCTACAGGCGGCTATAGCCTACAGGCGGCTATAGTCTACAGGCGGCTATAGTCTACAGGCGGCTATAGTCTACAGGCGGCTATAGTCTACAGGCGGCTATAGTCTACAGGCGGCTATTTGTCTACAGGCGGCTATAGTCTACAGGCAGCTACAGTCCACAATGTAAACTGAATTTATGCCGAATTCATGTACATAAACAAAGTACTTAAATCTGGCGAATACAGAACGTCGAAAGCAGCCCAAAGTCATTTAGTAAAAATTAGAACACGCTTTTAAAGTTCACTTCATAATGGGGGCTGAACAGCTTTTATCTCTGATCTGAATACAAAAACCTATAGAGTATCCGCACATATTCGTCTCTCATAATATTCGTTTTGACTAGAATATTTCGTTAGGTTGGTTAGGTTAAGTTTGCATCGGCGTTTTCTGTTCAAAACCTCCACAATGTGTATCCTCTCTGAGAGCGTACCTGCTGTCCAGGTTTGCTCATTTTTTTGTTTAATTTTATTTCAGAACATTTCAGAATGGGAACGGGAGTGGCCCTTGCAAGATTTTACTTAACCGAAGGCGGAAATCCGGACACCGCAGTAGTACAACTGAACTACTTTTTCTTAACAAAGTCGTCTATCGGAAGAAAGAGGTTTTGCCGCGCCCAGCCGGCATCAATCATGGCTTGAAAAGAGCCGACGACACCGACCAAAACTGAGCCCTGCACCAGCGCCACCTTTGCTGCCACAGAAAGGACAAAGAGAGAAAGGGGAGCAAAGAAAGAAAGATGAGAAAGAGAGAAGAGAGAAGAAGAAGGTAGATGCTTTTATCTAAATGAATTCTCAGTCTACGCTTATGGACAGAGGCCAAAGACGCGAGCTTGGACGCTGCCATATCGGTGGCTGAAATAGTAGCGCGATCTCTAGTATTAGTAATAGTTATAGTAGTCGTACTACTAGTAGTAAGCGAATGAGCAGTGCACTAATGGAAAAGTACCACCGGGAGGGACGATAAAGAACGTGGGCGTTTACAGTCGGCGAGAGAGCGTCCCACACATTAGTCCCGGTCGTGGAATCAGACAAGAGTTCGCGGGATATGGTGGTTGCTCCCGGGCGACGGCACTAAATGCGTGCAGCACTGCCGAAACTAGAGTTGGCGTCAAACCAATCAGGAGGCGCTGCTCACAAATCTGTCTGGGTGCAAGGAGAGCCTTTGATTGCCTGATTTCAATGCCGTAACCAATCGGGCCAGCCAATGACAAGATTTTGGAGCATAGCTGCACCGTAATTAAAGGACGTTCGCAAGAGAGTATTCATCACTTAAGGTTGGAAGCTTCATTCACGAATCCGTTCGTCCTTTTGTATCGTGCGTTGTGTGATACACCCTTTTCTACGCTGGTCACGCTCGAAAACTCAAAAAGCTCACTCTAAAAGCCCTTACTAGATTATTGGCTAGTGACAGAGGCTCCTGATTGGTTACCGACATGCCTTGAACAAGCTGATTCGTCAGCGAAAGTCGCTGGTAAGTCAGGAGCTGCCTGCAAATGGCGGAAAGCATCATAGAGCACGGCAGCTTCTGTTTCAACACCTCTGCACAATTTTGTTTTTATCCACTATTGTACGAGACAGAGCATATATAGACGAAAGCTCCCCAGCCCAGTCTGGATGGGGTCTTTGACCCTTGCGGGGAGGACAGGTGGGGAAAGGGAGCGGTAGCAATCGAAGGATTCGCAAGGCGACGACCTGTCGACGATGATGACTCTCTTCTCGGGAAAAGAGGAAATGGGGAAGAACAGAAAGGAAAAGAAAATACAGCCGAAACAACGCCCTGCTGGAAGTGGGAGCGTCACCTGTCGCATTCTTGGAGATAAAGCAGCTCTGCGTAATACGGCAGAAATCTTTTTAGCTTGCGTTGCTCTGTATGAAGCCTTAGAAGGTGGAGACTATGTTCACAGTGGAAAGAAACAATGGAAGACAAAAAGAACGGTTAAAGCCGAACAACTGCACAGAGTAGATGCTGGGATAACACACGAAGTGTCTATTATAGCAGAAACATGTACAGTACACGATGAAAAGAAAGCTGGGGCAGATTTTATTACGATTCTTCCAAGATGCACTTCTTCGCTTTCTTTTTTGTATTTTCAGCCCAGCCGTTGATATCACGGTCTGTTATGATGTCACAGACAACAAACATTAATGATAAAGAAGAAAATGACTGACTCGAGAAAAAGCACGCTACCAAATAAGATCCCTGGGCAAATTGGGCAGGGACTTGCGAATTAGTATTTTATGATGCGTGCCTATCTTTTTTATTAGTTTGTTCTGTGGACTCTTCGCGCCGTTTCTATTTATCGTAAATTTTAAACAACTTACCAAACTCTCCATTTCGGTTCATGCTAACAAATGAATGGCTAGAAGTAGCGACGAAGGTGAGATGTCTTGTCATAGTTCTCGATCTGCCTCAGGGTAAAGAGGCAATAGCTATACGCACCCCGCCCCCTAGCCCTTGCTTTGTGAGTGCACGGCTCCCGAGCCAACCATGGAGTTACAACCACAAAGGGCTCATTGTTGACAGCCCCCCCCCCCCCCCTACCTCCGCCCTTTTGTATTTAATAGTGCGATATCATTAGAATAAAGTGACGTCCGCGCTGGTTAAGGCGTCAACAGCTGCTAATACTATTCCACTCCAAACACACAATTGAATTAGGTGTGCCTGTGATTTTTTTTTTACATTGGAAAGCGCATGATTATACAAAAAGGAAGCGCCAGTAATAAGGCTGAAATGGCAACTAAAATCTAGACGAAAGAAGGACGCATTGAAGGACTAAAAAAAGAGATTAATGAAAAAATAGAAGACAAAAAACGCAAACTGAAGAAGGACGGCTCGTGGCAGTGGACACGTGGCCGGATTCCAAGTTTATTCGTATCACACCAACGGAAGGAAGGCTCAGCTTGCGCGCAAAATCATCCAAGCATCTGTCATACACGACAAATGCGAACAGAGAGTCGCAGTCCCATCTATCAGCCTTAGCGACAATGAAAATAGATATCTCGCGTGCCACATAGTATCCCTCAAATTCATCACCACGTGCCACCGTTCTCGAGTTTGTCTTTTCATTTTACCGTGGATCTATTTTTCGTCCTTAGATAACTCCGTCTTCCATCAAGGTTATAGTTGTTAGTTCAACCCCGTGCGTTGCGCTTCCTTTCAGTGTAGTCACTTTTCGAATGTCACGAAAGATATCGTTCAGAACCAATCAGCTTTAGTTCGATCCCACACTTTCGTCCACAAGACCCTCCTGGATCTGGCTCACCTTTTGAACGACAAATGAACGCGGGGATTCTTTCATTACGACATATGACGACGGCGCCCTTTGCTGTGGCTGCCTCATGATAGCTCTTGGTGTGAGAATTACTGCGCGAGCGCTTACTGTTGTAAAGTAACCACGCTTTGCATGCTACCACAGTGTCTGTAGACATTACACGTTTTAGGGGCTAGTGCTAGAAGTTGTCATAGGATTAGCGTTACAGGTTGATGGAGCTAGCTGAACTGCAAAACCGAATGACGCGTGTAAAGACTTATACCTTGCAATCATAATTCCACCTCTACCACAACTGTTCAATCAGTGATGGGGTGCGTTGAAGGTTGAATCGAAGGAAAATAAAGGAAAACCTTTAAGCATATTCTGTAAGCGATTGTGTAACTAAAAGAAAATTAGCTAAAAAGTTTTGGAGAATCTTCCGATGTAGAGTGACATTCAGTTAAGAGAATAGTTAAACTTAACATCCAACCAAGTGCAGCCATACGGCTACAAAGGAAATATGTGTATCTTTCTGAAATACTTTTGACTTAAGGAGAGACTCGAGACCGAAACCACCTTTCTAGCGGGGAAGTCGCTTAGCACGTAACGTAATCAGGGGCCATAATTCGTAAGGACTTCTTTCGCGTTACAATCTTCTGCCCGGTCACCAGTGGCTGGCTACTCATTTTATATCCTCTCTAGCATGCTATAAACTACGACATCACTGGTAGCAGCTGTAAATAACAAAGGAATACAAAACTAATTTTGAAATGAATCGTTGCAGAATATGGTCCGAGAAGTTTTTTTTATTAGAATTTATTGCAGGCAGAAGGTGTTATGCTGTAGCGTAGGTGAATAGCCTTGCGGATACGTCAAAGATGAAGCCCGAATCAGAAACAGCACCGTTCGGCAGATAACGTCCGAAGATTCGCAAGCCGGCGCAATTCTTCATCCGAGCTCCTCGTTGTGTTCGTTTTGTGCGCTTGTATAGGAGAGTATAGGCGTGTAGAGAACCTGAGTCAGGTATGGTATATCCACAGTAAATTGTGTATTATACTGGGAGGTAGTACAGCGGAACAGAGGAAGATTGGTTTGGTTGATGGGGTTTAACATCACAAAGCGACTAAGGCTATGAGAGACGCCGTAGTGGAGGGCTCCGGAAATTTCGACCACCTGGGGTTCTTTAACGTGCACTGACATCGCACAGTACACGGGCCTCTAGAATTTCTCCTCCAAAAAAATTCAACCGCCGCGGCCGGGATCGAACCCGCGTCTTTCGGGTCAGCGGCCGAGCACCATAACCACTGAGCCACCGCGGCGGCGGAACAGAGGAAGAGATTTGGGCCTCCGTTCATGTCCGAATCGTGATGAAACAGAAATAGGGATCTGACAGCTAGAGGCTTGAGCTTCTAGCTATCATCAACTCGTTGTCATTGAAAGAGACGGCTCGGTGCTGATACTAAAAATTACAGTCGAATCTTCGGTTATTAGAACTCGAGGGGGACAACGATTGGTTCAAGTTATGGGGAATACGAATTAAGAGAAGCCCATTGGGCCTTCCTGATATTCGGGTTGTTGACGGGGCCAAAAGACATTGGACATCTCGATAAGCTTTAAATTCACTTGCACGTTACCTTCATGCATTCTTCATGCAGTGAACTTCGTCAGCCCATTTGTCGGACTGTGCACTCCATCATTCCATAGGTTACATCAATACTCGCCGTTGCATCCTTAGTACCCATTTCATGGCCGCATTTTATCTTCGTTTTTTTTTACCCCTTCCACTCTGCTCTCCTTCTGTCTTTATCTCCCAAATTGCCCTCCCTACGCAGAGTAGCATGCCAGCGATTTTTAAACGCTGGCTAAATTCTCTGTATTTCATTAAAGAGTCTCTCTCTCTCTCTCTAAATTATTTTGAAAGCACAAAATACTTCGGTATAACAGCGCGCTGGGAGAGAGCAAGGCTGGCTGTGTGATGAAGACGGAGTACCAGTCTGGTTGGTAGGGAGACTAATCGTACGTTTCTCTAACGTAAACATTCATTTGGCTAAGGACGCCTAGCAGATGGTAGGGTGATATCGATTCAATCAATAACTCAAGCGAGAGCGATGAGGGAACAGCTCCGGGGAAATCCGCCGAAGCAAAGTGATATTGAATCAAGAAAAGATTTACTTTTAGCGTATCCAACAAATTATCTGTCCAGTTTAGCTAAAGTTAGTTTCTTGAACACACACGAGGAATACACTAATTAAAGCAGGGAGCGATACTCCTGTCGCTACGTTCAATACGTTCGGGCGGTACACTGCGAGAACATGAGTGTCGAAACGAAGGTGACTACGCCTACATACACTTCGTGCTCATAATTTCGCTTGTGCCTGGAATGCTAAATTTCAGGCGTCTAAGAAGATCTGAGCAGAACGACAGGACAGACATGCGCGGCCTTTCTGTGTGCATTATTTGTTACCAGAGCACTTTTATGATTTTACAGTCGGTCCGGATTCACACACGAACGCCACTTAGGATAACACGCAAAAAAAAAAATCGCCTTTTTAACGTTCAGCTATATCAATTCTACTTAAAGTTAACTTTGATGCACGTTTTTTCAACCACGTTACACCTCCATGTCGCGTAGAACACTCGAAAAATAGCGTAAAAGTGGGTTCACATTTGAATTCGGCTCGGGTACATCTCAAAGTCAGGGCTAAAAGGCAAGTTCTCGCTGAAAGATAACTTGTTTTCCTGCTGTCGCTTCATTTGCATATTATGCAAAGCGACCTCATTAGCCTTTTGTAACTGCCAAACAAAAGTGAAGTTGGGTTCTGAAACTGCATCAGTTTAGCATTCTCTTTGATATATGACCCCGTGCCTGCTGGTACTGTTGTTTCTCTGGATACTTTCCCTGCTGTTGCATTTTGTAGCGCTGTCTAAGAGATTATGTACAAAACAAAACCGATAAAATATGCTCCAGAATAAACATCGACTGGCAGAAACTAAAAAAATATGTTTAATAGAAAGGCCATAGTGACAGAAGTAGTGCGCAAGGAGACTAAAAAAAATTCAGCAGGCACTTCAGCTCTCTAAAATGGTGCAAGGCGAAAGCCTTTCCTTGCGCACTGTTTTTTATATTTTTTATTCTTCATATTTTATTTTTAATTTATTTTATTTTTGTTTCTTTTTATATTTTTATTCTTTTTCTTTTACTACATTTATGAAACCTATGCATTCACTAGATGCGCCTCTATTCATGCCCCAAGCCGGAGCCTTCGTGGCGGAGTGGTAGCGTCTCCACTTCAAATGCCAAAGGCCCTCGTTCGATTCCCAGCCTCAACACAGTTTTTTTTTTTTCAAGTAGTGACGCCGAAACGCGGACATACTTGCTAACATTCCTTGGTCATGACAGTATGAGGCATTCAAGGCTTTCGCCTTAAGATATGTTTTCATATCTCACTATGCTTGGCTATTCATAATACACATCGGTTATGACAACAACACAATCTAGAAAAATTGAAACTTTACGTATTACTGAGGATGACTGCAAGTTTTACATGGTGGTAATCAAACGAGATCCAAATTCATCTTGAGATACGACAGAGTGCTGCCACTGTGCGCAGGGCAGGGATAATTATAGACACCGAATATTTATGCTCTGCAGTTGACGGAATCCTGTCCGATGATAATGACTCAAACTAGTAACAAAAAGGAAGCGAAAGTAATACAACTGTTTCACTGAAGGCACCCAAGAAGGCTCCTCACCTTACAACATATTAGCTCGCCATTTGAGTGATTGCCTTTGCCTGGTTTCTGCTCTTTCAACTTTCGGCTACACGCAAAGACTGAGCAATTTTTCAAAAATCTGAAAAATTTCTTAATTGGTACAAGCGGTCGTTTTGCTTCTTGACATTGTTATAGGATGGCACGACGTTCACTCGAGCAAGCGTCATCACCAATGACTCGAGACCTTTACAACCCTCACGTTAGTGAAGTGCTCCTGTAAAAGTTGCTTTGCTGCGCTAATACCCTTACGCAGGAGAAGCGTAACGCATATTCTGCAGGGCACGAATTTTTAACGATTCTATCTCTTCGCTATGCGGCGCATTCTTTTCATGTTTACGATTGGTCAATCCTGCCAATAATACCAGAAGCCAGTTAATTACATTTCTTGCTGGCTACTACTCGTGACATCACAGAAAGTCGTAGGCAATGGTAGAAACTATGAATATAGAAGGCAATCGTCACTCAATGAACCTCAGGTAAACAGAAATCAAAAAGAAAATAAAAATGTTCATTATTACAGGATCGAAAAAGGCTAAAACGTTTAAACGAGCAGGAAAGATGTGAAAGGAGACAAAAAATAAAGGAATATTTGTTTCGGGTTATAACAGTTAAGAAGCCTAACCTCCCACTGTTTCGCTTGGGTACGTAGGAAGGCGTTTATGCTTATTTAGACAACTAGCTTTCACGATTCAAATAAAATCTGCATTATTTAAAAAATAAATACTCTTAATTTCAGTTTAATCTTCAGAATTAACTAGGACTTTGTCTCGATTTGAAACACGGGCGGCTAAGGCGGGCCTCGGCACCAGAACCTTGTGTTCAGAGTCGAGCGCCACGACCACTGAGCTATCATACCGGTAGATGCGGCCACGAGAGAAGATAAGAGCTAGTGAAGGTGGTGTCAGATCGCAAATAATTATCAAAAGTTGCCTATCCCAGCTACAAAAACAATTCGAACACAGCACCTTGAAGAAGGGCTTCTGTAGATAAGAAAGGAGCTATCATTTTTTTTCGATGACATTAGCATATAAAACATTGTGTGCAGTGGAAAGGCACAGTATAGTGTGACCTAATATGGTATGTGGAACTGTGTGCTGTGATGTCACTTTAGTAGGAAAACTCATAGCAAAAAAAAAAGCAGTTTGTTAGACCTGAAGTGCTTATCGTTGCACGAAGAGGGGAAGGCGTCTACCAGCAGCTGAACAATAACTCTGTGCTCTAAATCAGTCACTTGGACGTTGCGCATGGCGTGTGGTGCTATGATGACACGTGTAATGTAGTACAGTATGCACTGCAGTGGCGTGTTAGCTGTGTGCTCCCTGTGCGTTCACGGTGCGCACCCGATCTGCTCCCACTGTTCTCCCAGCGTGCTACTAATGTTATCGAGGTGTGCCCTTGGCGTGCTTTGGGTTTGCTCTCGGTATGCTCTATGTGTGTTCCTGGTGTGCATCCCCGTAGAGTGTGGGGTGGTGCTTTCCTGCATAGCAAGACGCGGCGTTGCGTAGACTGGACATGACGTGGCGTTCGACCCCTTGCATTCTCGCCGTCACCTCTCAGTGTTCCAACCCTGTCTCACCAATGTCACCCAACGGTTTCGTTGATATCACCAGCGGTTGAACGCATGGTTTATTGCCTGAGATACGTACTGCGTCCGGTCCGCGAACCACGTCCAGTCCTCCATGAGTGGACCTTGACTGAGCCTCTTGTCGTTGCTGTTGCTGTCCCCGTTAATTAGCCGGAGACGTAATGGGAAAACAATCTTCCAGAAAGCATTTAACCGCCAGACAAGAGGGAGGAGTTGGGTTGGGACGACTAAAGGACGCTTACTACTCAAACACAGACGACAAGAACGACAATGACCACAAGACGAGAGGCACAGACGGACAGAGGCTAGCCGGCAGGCAGGATACCAGTCTTCTAGGCAGGTGAAACACGTGCTCTTCGAATATCACATACTGGGGGAGGGGATATACTGACACGAACGGCAGTAAGGTCACAACTGCTAGGAAAGGGACAACTTCAGGCACCACCATGATTGAATGTCACAGACAACGAAAAACAGGCTTGACATACCGTTTTGATGGACGGCTGCCAACATGAAAGAGAAAGCGGAACAGAAGTGTTAGTGTACTAAACCGGGAGTCCGGGCCACGTTTTGTTTTTGGCCCCTTATAACTAGTAGTTAAAGAAAAGCTTAGACAGTGTATTTGGCCCTTCATTTTCACTACAGTGTGAACGAACGTATTAATCAATCAAAATTCGAGTCAAGTTTCTGCAAAAATGGCGGCATGAGTCATGAAATTTGCTGGTTGGTCGAGAGAGGTCACGTGACCTTGTGATGTCACCACAACCTGCACGCAGAGTTGTGAGCAACCTAGTTGCCAGACAGCAAACTAGAAAAAGAATTTAAATAAAATATCTGAGCAAAATGTGATGTATGCTAATGTCGGCACTGTCACAGCATAGTTGATACCAGGGCCGGCTTGCACGAAACAAATAAGACCGGCTTATTTCCAGTCTAATCTTATTCGCGGTCTAAAAGCTCTCTCGGTACTGAAGAAATAAAATGCGCATAGATGGTTCACTTTGTCGGTGAGTGCCTCGAGTGCGCACGAACGCCGACTAAAACATTGAGTTACCGAACTTTCAGTCGGAGTTCGCGGTGCATTTGAGGTGTCCACTGACAAAATGAACCAGCTATGCGCCTTTCCTTTCTTCAAAACCGAGAGAGCTTTTAGACCGCGAATAAGATTAGACTGGAAATAAGCCGGTCTTATTTGTTTCATGCAATCCGGCCCAGGTACTGCAGCTAACAGTTCGAATATGGTGGTTAATAGGCAAAATAAATAAAACATTACAAACCATATGAGAACTATGTCCGAGTTACCCATTAGGTACAGCCTGCGCAAGGAGACTTTAAAACACCAAGAATCCGTACTAATTATGGCATGCAAGATGTCAATTGCCGAGTCCCCTGTTCGGCTTAACAGATAAGCAGGTAACATTGATTTCTGCGCGCGTATGTCAAATAGTTTACTCAGGAAGTGGTTATTAAGGCGAAAACCTTTAATGTCTCATCGTTGTAAGCAGCAGTTGTGGACAGAAATGTCACGCTTTTCAGTTGGTCGAAACGGTCGTGACGTCACAGTGCGCCAATTTCAAACGGGGCCAATTGTACTTTGGCTAGTAACCATGCAATTAATTGAAGGGATCCTATAGTGATGCTCCAAGAAAGTGGGACTGAGCTTAGTTAATTGCTTAATTATCCAATTAGCGTAATTAACCTTTCTAGTCAGGTCATATAAATAAATAAAACCGAGTAGGAAATTGGTTGAGATCGGGAATCGAACCCCGGTCTTCGCAGTGCGAGACGAGCATGCTATCCACTCCGCCATTCCAGCTCGATGGTTTGGAATGAACAAAGGCGCGTCTAGTGAGTACGGTGTCTTCGCTCACTGCCATCCTCCTCCCTTGCCTTCCGGCGAGGTTTACGTGTCCACCGAGATATGAGAGACAGATACATCTCCTTTCCTCAAAAACCAATTTACCGACGAGCGAGGCGTACAGCCGAATGGGCGATGGAGTTCTATGGACTCCCTGGCAGCGTTGCAAGACTCTGTCGCGTTCCACTCTTAGAGGCGAAGCTTAACATCTTAACCACCTATCAGTGACCGCACTTTAGGTCAAAAAAGTGCACCCCCCTGAATTTTGACGGGTGTCCACCGAGATATGTGAGACAGTTACTGCGTAATTTCCTTTCCTCAAATACAATTTTCATTATCTTCATTACGGGCCATCTTTGTCTTCTTTCACTCCCACTTCCTCCCTTCCTCTACGGTGCGGTTCAGGTGTCCACCGAGATGACAGAGAATTACTGCGCCATTTCCTTTCCTCAAAAAGCGTTGCGTTCAAACGGCAAGGCATCGCGCCGAACGGGTAGTGGCGTTCCGTGGCAGCGCTACAACACGCTGTGGCGTTCCACTCCTAAAGGCGAAGCTTAAGCGTCATTAATTAGCAGTTAATTAGTATTCAGGCATTAATCAGTAATTAACCATTAATCAGTGATTTGTCATCACTTAGTAATTAGTTCTCAATTACATGTGATGCCACCAGTGCCACAGAAGCAGCCAAAGTGGTGCGGAAAATGCTTTCGCCTCTACGCACCTTAGAGAGCCAAAGTGGCCCTGAATTTTTAGAAAATGATTATGGTAATGTGACTGTATTGATATTTATATGTTGTTTTATATTTCTATAATTCTGAAGTTTTGTCCCTATTACTACCTGCTTTTCTGTGATGTGGATTTTTATGAAGATGTGTGCACCCATATCTGTTTATTACATATCACTTTGTTACTGTAACCATTGTGTACATATGCGTCCTGTTCGCTGAGACTGCTGGATGATGCAAGAGCCCTTGTCAGGCTATGCCTTTAGCTCTTGTTTTTTCTCCCTTCTTCTGTATTGAAAGGACGAAATAGCTTCAAACTTCAAAACTGCAAAGAAACTGACACAAACACACACAGAAGTTGCCACAGAAGCTGCGACAAATGTGAAACATGATGCTACCGCATTCCGCTTTTAAGCTGACTTGAGCGTCCCCATAGTTTTTGCTCGAGGAACACGCACATGTAACAGCTTCCGTGGAGCAGATGCTTGTAATACGCTCGTCTGCTTACTCATGGGACGTGCTCATTGATAACTTAGTTGCTAAGAGTGTACTTTTTGACTGGGTGCTAAGGTTGGACTTAGTTCAGCAGACTTCGAGAACATCTAAAATTGAAATATAAATACTGCCCAGCAAGTTTGTATGAAAGCTAGTTTAGAATATTAGAATGTGGAAACTCGTCTGGGATGCCTTGAGCAAGGCGCTATTTAAAGACACAAAGAAACAAAGTTCAAAACCACTCGGACAGTTTGCCTCTGGGTTTTCACGGGCCAGTAACGAGGCAATAACCAACCAATACATCGTTGCGAGCGTTCAACTATGCGAATTCGACCGCTGATCAGCTGATACCAGTGCGATCTACCCAGCACTGCACGGATTTAGCAAGAAAGAGCGTGAGCAAAACACCAATGAAAGCCCGTTTCAGTATGGTTTATTGATGATCATGCCAAGCTAGGCTGCTGTGTTTGCTACAGCAGTGGGCCATCAATAAGCGTATGGAAATAAGCCCGAGTTCTTGCGTACGGACGCCTCATCTTACGCCATAGTTTTTCTTACACATAGAGGACGCAGTGCGTGTATAAATTATTTACCGCTTGACTTCGGTAAAAGAAACATTTTTTTAGTTCCAGTGTGGTGGGACTTGACTATTTGTTGGATTACCGCCACCTGGCCCCGTGTTCTTCCTACGCTTCGGGCAACAATCAATATCACTGCATATTGCAGTAAAGTGGCAAGGAAGGCGACTACACAGGAAATTGCGATGTGAGTGTGCTAGCAGTGGTAAACAAGTTCCTGCGTAGTCAGTGGCCATCTATGAGAAAGTAACAAAGGAAAAAAAAACCCTTATCACAAGAATTAATCCAGCTTTAGTTGGAACAATTTAAAGAACAAAACGGCTACCGCGCATGCTCACTTGAGCCCGCACATAGGGGTAAGAAAAGTGGGTTTGCAGAAGTCGTTCGTAACGGGTTCTTAAAAATCGATTGGGATTGCTAAGAGGGGGGTTCTGATAATTAAAACCTGTTTTCAACAATGTTTTCCTTTAAACTGCAGCGGCACTGCTGCCTAGAAGCCCGAAATAACACGCGAGCATTCGAGCAATAGAGTTTAACCTTATAACTACTGTTCTGTGGTGGAATTAATCTCACAGTGAAGCGGACGGAACATGAATGGTGGTTGGATACGAACTTACACGCAAGGACGTTTTAAAGATTAAAAAAAAAACGCGTGGTTTATGAAGACTTGATATTTTGGAACTGCGTCTGTTAACTGCGCCGGGCACACACAGAATCTCATCACCAGTGCTCGCTTGAAGTTTAGCAGCAACAAAGACAACGCCTTTACGTTCCTCTATCTTCGCCCGAAAAAGGTCCGTTTAGCGAATTGAGCTAGCGCTCTCTTGATTTTCACCTTATACATCTTCATCGATGCTGATAGCGACAAAAACAACAATATATTCATAACACATCCATCGCTATGGGCAGTGCAACGCCATTCACGCAGCGAAGTTGTTTTATATTCTCTGCGCATTCAAAATTAGCATTTTGTTGAAATCGTGAAAACAATGTTCGAAAGCCGAAGGCGCCCTTTTTTTTTGCTTTCAACTTTTTTTTTTGCTTCTACGGTACTCAAGCCTAGAAAATCTGGGCAAACGCTTCTAGTTCGCGCGGCTACCACCATATCGGCGTGGCGCGCTGTTGCAGCTGCGGCGAGTCACGTGGTATGTCACGTGGCTGACACACCTTTGCCGCCCTTCCACTTGAAGGTCAAATCTCGGCGCCCATGACCTTGCCTTGAATTGGCCAGTAAAGCTTTCGCTTTAAAAACGAAAGTGACAGCCGAGCACCTGTCGGTAGTCTGTGCTGGGCGGATCACTCCTGTCTATCCAAACTAAAATCAGACCAATGTGTATCACCTTTCAACGCGAATGCTTTTAATGGCTCATACTGCCGTCTGTTAGCAGAGGGTGTCACACCTTTGGCAGCGTGTTAACTCGGGAACTAAAAAAGATAAGAGAAAACGAATAATTGTTCCAGATATAAGAGGAAAAAATGAATCTAGAAGCCAAGATTTATGACTGTAGATTAATTAGTTAATTAATTATAGGCAAACATCACGAAATTGCGCCAAAATAGCGCGGACTTCGATATAGCCACGGGAATGGTGTGCGATCACTTCCACTGTAAGTCGTCATGGCATAGCAAAAATGTTCGAATAAACCGGAAGCTAGAATAAACAAGATTCGGCTGTACATAGAAAATAACGAAAGCTTGCACTCGCTCTGAGACCAATCGCTGAAAACATGTTAAGAAGATGTTCCTGTTCTTGTTTACCACGGCGTGTAGTGCATAGAGTCCCCCGTTATTGCTAAACCGTGAATCCAGCACCACCGGCGTAGATTGAAACAGGCCAACGCCTGGTGCGAACAGCGAGGTAGACGTCAAAACAAAAAAAAATAAATAAAAAAATTCTGGACTTCAGCACTGAAAATGGCGGTGATGCGCACGAGTCAATTCCTCTAATTAATATCAGGAGTCTCTGGGCTCCTACAGCCACTGCATTTTTACTTGCGACTCCGATAATAAAGCGCACAGACGCAAAAAGAAAGCCAGAATATCTGCAACGAATTGCCCGGATAAGTCGTAACGTACAGTGGACATCAAAACAACCCAGGGTCATGCTTGTGTATACGGAGAAAAGTATTGCACAAGCGCTTGACCGGGGGTGTCCGTGTCTTTTTCATGGTCACGTCTTCGGAGCCTCCATAACAGCCCCGTATGAAGATAAGTGAAATATCCTGTTCTAGCAGGCTACATCAACGTCAGACCCCCATTCCGATGCATAAACCAGAACATAGCTGAAAAGAAAATAAAGAAAATAAACGCAGAGAGCCCGTGTATCATCTTGCCGGAAGTTCGAATAATGTTGGTGAAGCTTATTGCCCTACGTAATCGTCTTTTTCTTTCTTTTTCCAGGATTACGAACACAAAAAATATATCTGCTATCTGCGTCATAACACAGCAAAGAAGGCTTAAAAACAAACCGTGCGCATGTTTTCTGCTCGGCAAAACATTCCGTGAGAACACGACCGCGGGAGTCCTTGTCAACCTTCAGTCCCGTTGTTCGACCTCAATCTGCTACAAAGTAGTACCGCTATAAATGAAATATCCGGTTCCCGCGGGCTTGTATCGAATCGAGCGTGTAATTTCAATGCGGAAGAAAAAAGAAGCATTCAAGTACAAAAGAACAGGTCGGTACAGCACGTGTGGAAGTCAGCGTCCATGCCAGCGACGGAGAACAACTCCGTCACACGCGCAGCAACGAACCAACCAGCCGAATGCACGCTTCCATAACAACCGCCGCGCCGTCGCTATCCTCTGCGTAGTGTCATTCCGATTAAGCAACTGCGCACAAACTGGATACCACAAACAGATAGAAAGCGAGACGGGAAAAACCCGGCAGCCTGCTGTAAAACACATTAACACAGAAATAAAGGAAAAAAGGTGGGAACGGCAAAAACGAGAAAAAAAGAAGATACGAGAGGCAGGTATGAAAACAGACAAGGTTCCAAGGTAAGCCGCGGGCAGCCGCTGTAGCGCCCCCTGTCGGCGCACACGGGCGAGCAGCAGCGGTAAGGGTAGCGGTGCCTGAGGTCACGCATTTGGAATCGCGTAGGCCGAGCCAGCCGTGTCCCCTGCGAGTCGGCTACACGCCAGCAGTCGGCCGAGGTCGACGTCGGTGCACGTAGAGGGAAAGGGGAAGAAAGAGAAATGGAGAGAACGGGGGAACAAAGGACTTCTCTTCCCGCCCAAAGGAAAGAGTCTGTCCAAAGAGGGGAAAAAAGGGGTGGATGCAGCTTAGGAGCATAGCCCTCATGCTTTCTGGGAAAAGATAGAAAGAGAGAATTTAAAATCACGATGCCAGCTGAACAGCCAATCGCGGAAAGAATTAGGCACTCTGCGGGCGCCTGAGACAAGAGCAAAGGGTTTAGCTGCTTTAAGGAATTTGGTGCCGTCGCCGGCTTCGTAGCCTTAACAGTTTTCACGTTATTGATGTTAGTCACGTCCTAAGCGGTCTTAAAAGTCTTCACAACAATTCAAACTTTGAAAGAGTCTTGATGCCCTTCGTAGTTCATAGTCCTGCGGTTCACAGTCTTTACATACAGTCCATAGTTTTCTGAGTTCGTGGACTTCGTCTTAGTAGTTCATAGTCTTCGTAGTTCATAATCTTTGAGTTGCCTTTAGTTAGGAGACGACCGCATTTTTTCTTGTTTTTTTTTTGGCTGATTATTTGGAAATAAAATAGACATGAAGCAGTTCTCGGAAATTTTTGCGAGGGGCAACGAAGAAAAAAAGAGAAAAATGAAAGAAAAGAAATGACGGACACGTTAACGTGAAGCGAATTCTTTTCGGCACTCTGTACTAAAGGAAGCAAATGAAGGGACTTAACCCAGAAAGATAGGAAGAGTTACAGACCAAAGGTATAGACGAGAACGGTGCTGAAAGATTCCTCCAATCTCCTGCTTCACACACTGTGAAAACAGGTCAACATGTATAGAGACAGCGTGAAGCTGATGAAGCGATAATGAGATGAACTTGACACATGGAGTTTAAAAATTGGAAAGCTCACTGTATGCAACAAGAGCGAGAAAAATGGTTTAAAATTCCCAACAATAAAAACTCCCGAAGTCTTCATCATGCCCCTGGACGAAAAAGCGAATGTTATAGAAGTACCCCCTCCTCCTCCTCCTCCTCCCCCCCTCCTCCTCCTTTAATCCCTGCTTTTCTGACACGGTCGACATCTTACTTCCCATGACCAAAGCCCGGGTAGATCCACTTGAAACGTGGTAAAGATTAACTTTAGCCCACATTAAAACTAGTTATACCCGACTCCTGGCTCATATTCACTGCTCTGTGGTGACGTCATTGAGCCTTCCGTTGCCACAGACATAATGTGGCGATGAGGACGAACACACTACGCAGTGAACTCTGGACAAAACCTGCCCAATACAGCATTCCCCCTAAAGCACGTCGTTGAACGCACCTCGCGGAGTACAGCCGATCTGTCATTTCTACTAATGTGGTCGAATGGGGGACGAGAAAAAACTACACAAAAAGCGAAGAGAAGCGCAGTGGTACGAGGGGGGTGTGCGGTGCTAACACGAAGGTAATTTCTCCGCTGCCCGCGTAAAAGGCGACGTGAGGCGAGCACAGGAGGGGCGTGTTTGGGAGAGTCAGAGAGAGTGAAGGTAGAAAAGGGGGTGAGGAAGCAGAAAACGAAGTCCACTATAAAGCGTCGAAAAGCATGCAACGCCGTTGAAGTTCAATTCGACTTCGGCTAAAGAGCAGGCGGGGAATTCCCGAAGCGTCTCATAAGCCAGAACAGCGCCGTGATTGGTTGGCGGACTTTTGATTTTCGTACAGTGATGAGCCGTCGCGATTGGCCGGCGTCTGTGCCGGTGCTGACAGGTTAAAAGCGAGCAGTTCTTAACCGCGATGAACTTCATGGTTGCGGTGCCTGATTCATTTACAATAGAGCCGGCTCTGGTTTCCAAAGCAATGCAAAGTTTTAGAGAGTGTGTATACCGAACTCATGTGGAGAAGATTGCGCGCATGCAGAAGAATGACCCCCCCCTCCCCCCCTCTCGCTCAGCTGAGAAAGAGAGAGTGTCGCCAGCCACTGATGTACAGCGGTTTGGTGGCGGTGGTTTTCAAGGCCGCTGTTCCGGCGTCACGGTCTCCCAAGCCATCGATCCTGTCCCGCGTCCTCACAGACCTCCCCCTTTCCACTTCGGCTCTAGCCTGCCGCAGGTGTGGTCGGCCCACCCCGCCGGCACACTGTGGTCGTCTCTCTCTCTCTCTACACGCTCCCTTCTTCCTCCTCATCCTCCCTCTGCTTTACGCGGCTTGTCTCCCTCTCCCCTTCAAGCTCTTCCTTCCCCCGTCCTTGCCTACGGCACACGCGAGAGCAAACACAACACACGTGCGCCGTTGTATGGGCCAAGGCTTCGACGGCCCCAGGGTCCCCCACTGCACCAGCTGCTGTCGCCGCTGTTGCCAAACAGAAGTTACGCTCTGGAACGACAAATCCTAAGCTGTACATTGTCCATGTACTTCGCGGATATTATCAGAAACGCCTGTATCCGGCATGAAATACGTTTGATGCGCAATGTACTGAAGGCCCCGGCGCGAATAAAATAGCAAAAACTGAAAAATACGTTATCGAGATGTGTGCTTCATCAGTTGGTACCAGATTGTCCTGTTTCTCAGGCCAGTAATCTGTCCCACATAATACAATATTTTTCTGCAACAAAGAAGTTGTCCTTCATCGTGAAATATACGTGTCTGAGAATTTCTGAGTTGTCCGAGCCCAATTTCTCAGCCTCCTCGCATGAAACCAGGAGACTTAGTAAACAAATATGTGTTTGGCATGACGTCATGCAACTGGCGTGAGCCTCATTTGCTTACTTTGTTCGGGCTTTTTAATATTTTATTGTCCCCTTTAGTACATGATCATCATCCTAAGTACACCCACTGCAGGGCAAAGGCCTCTCCCGTATCTCTTCGAGTAACCCTGTTCTGAGCTTAATTCTTCAAGTTCTGTTGTATTACTTCTGTGCCGACATTGGTAGAGCCCAGTCATGTTTCTGTCCATTAGTAATTCACTCCAACCTGGATAATTCTTGTTCTCTGCACAGTCATAGTCATCATCATCAGCCTGACCACGCCCACTGCAGGGCAAAGTCCTCTCTCATGTCTCTAAAATTAACTCCGTCCTTTACCACCTGCGGCCACCGTATTCCTGCATTTTTCTTAATCTCATCCGCCCACATTACTTTCTGGCGCCCATTTCAAATCAAATGTATATAGAAAGAAAGTTAGACGAAGAAAGAAACTGCTCTAAGCCTAAAAGTCTACACCTGGTATTTAGGATTACCTTCCCATAGTAACAATCTCAGAGCGCTTTCAATGCTTGTTTATTCGTTTTTTTTTTCGCCTTCCGACGAGCATGCCCTTAGGCCTAACCCAAGAAAGGTGAACGTTTCCTTTTCGCGTGACTTCCATTTCGAGCTCGCGCGCGTGTTTTGGCTCTCCGGTTTTAGAGAGACGCGGCATTATGAGTTCGCATCACAGCGCATCCCGGCCAATTCCGTTCACTTGCTGCAACGATTTCAACACGCCCTTTCTGGCTGCCGCCGCTTCTTCGCGTTCCGTGCCGGGAGGCAGAGACCCGCGGTGCGTGGAAGTTTACGATAAGAGCGGAGTGCCTGCAGACACGGGGTCAAGGCTGCCGCGGGTTGCGAAATGTGTTGTTACCTCAAATTACACACATGGTCCGGAGAGATTTATATGCGCGTTTCGCGAAAGGTAAATCTCGAGCGTCTGTCTGTATATATGGGTAGTGCGCATGCTCAGTTGCCTTTCTGCGTCCTCGCGTGTTTGGGGCTGTTGACCTCGTAAAGATTGCGCAAGCATTTCCATGTGGAAGTCGAAGTAGTAGGAAAAGGAATACTGTATTTATTAGGATGCTATCAACGACTGTTACTGATCTAAGAGGAAGAAGGAAACGTATTTTTCTGGGATACTTTTCCTGCAGACGCATGGCCCTTTAACATACCCAACAATCTTTGGTCAAAAGCATTTTTAAGCGGGAAACCTTGGATGAATGCAGTTTTTTTTTTTCAAATTATGTAAGATTTCACCGAAACAATCAATACATCAGCAGATCATCGGGCGGCAGTCTTGAATTTTTTTTTTCTATTAACGTTTTTGATATTGTAAAAACCGTTCCGTATCGATTTTCTATGGCAGTCTTAACTGTACGATGTAATCGATGGAAACACTTTAAAAGAAAAATTCTGCTACACGCCAGAAGGATGAACCATTACCTTAAATATTTCTATAGGAGTATCTTACAATTTTCCAATTTTCAAAATTTTTGTCCGAAAATGTTGGTCATGTTTAACGTACAAGATCTCAAAGGCACTCCGATATAAAAAAGGGCTGAGGCTTAACTTGGTTAAGCCTGGAGAATGCGAAGCATCATCGTGTCGCGTAATTTGGAGGCGCACAACCACAGCGACGGCGCGAGGTGGGCCCCCCGTTTCTCCACTGTCGTGACGTCATCGTGTCACGTGGTGTGACGTCATGTATCACGTGATTTGGAGGCGCACAACCACAGCGACGGCGCGAGGTGGGCCCCCGTTTCTCCACTGTCGTGACGTCATCGTGTCACGTGGTGTGACGTCATGTATCACGTGATTTGGAGGCGCACAACCACAGCGACGGCGCGAGGTGGGCCCCCGTTTCTCTACTGTCGTGACGTCATCGTGTCACGTGGTGTGACGTCATGTATCACGTGATTTGGAAGCGCATAATCACGGTGAAGGGCTGAAGTGGTAGCTAAAGTAGTATGCTTCGCATAAAACGCATTCGGTTGATGGGTGCAGAATGTTCCCCTTCGTATTGCTCACAATCAGATCTGTACAGGCACAACCACAGTCTCACTTTACAGCTGTAACAAAAGCAGAGTGGTATAAAGACTGAACAAAGGGTAATGCAAAATAAGGTAGAATGCTGTCTCAGTTGTTGCTTAGTTACAAAAATCATCATCATCAGCCTGGCTACGTCCACTGCAGGCCAAAGGCCTCTCCCATGTCTCTCCAATTAGCCCTCCTGTGCCAGCTGCAGCCACCCTATCCCCGCAGACTTCTTAACCTCATCCGCCCCCCTAACTTTCTGCCGCCCCCTGCTGCGCTTGCCTTCTCTTGTAATCCACTCTGTTATCCTTAAAGGCCATTATTTATCTTGTCTCCGCATTGCATGCTCTGCCCAAGTCCGTTTCTTCTTCTCCCGCCGCGGTGGCTCAGTGGTTATGGTGCTCGGCTGCTGACTCGAAAGACGCGGGTTCGATCCCGGCCGCGGCGGCTGAATTTCGATGAAGGCGAAATTCTAGAGGCCCGTGTACTGTGCCATGTCAGTGCACGTTAAAGAACCCCAGGTGGTCGGAATTTCTGGAGTCCTTCACTACGGCGTCCCTCATAGCCTGAGTTGCTTTGGGACGTTAAACCCCAAAAAACCAACCAAACCATTTCTTCTTCTCGATTACGACTAAGATGTCGTTAACACGCGTTTGATGCCGTTTGATTATTCTTCGGTTGACCACCCTGCCTTTTCTTTTATTACTCCTCCTTCTCGTTCCCTGATGCCTACCGTCTTGCTGTCTCTTAAAGTTACACCTATCAATTTCCTTTGCATAGCTCGCTGCGTTGTACTTAACTTAGTTTCTGCCCGATAGGTGAGTACCGGTGAGATATAACTTTTGTATACTTTTCTCTTGAGGGATAAGGGATTCATGATCACACAGAACCTTAAAAACGCGCCCCACACCGTTCTTATTCGTCCTGTTAATTCAGTCTCGTCATCCGAATATGCGGTCACTACGTGCTCTACGGAGACGTATTCCCTTAACACTTTCAGCACCTCGCTACCAATTGTGAGCTACTGTTTTCTTCTGATAATGTTGAGCATTACTTTGGTTTTCTGAATATTCATTTTCAGACACAGCACTCTTCTCTGCCTCTATAACTCGTTGATCATGCTTTGCAGTTCATTTCCTGAGAGTCTCAGCAAGGCAATATCATCAGCGAATCACACATTACTATGGTATTCTCTATTGACACAACCATCTGCCGCCGCGGTGGCTCAGTGGTTACGGCGCTTGGCTGCAGACCCGAAAGACGCGGGTTCTAACCCTGCAGCGGTGGTCGAATTTCGCTGGAGGCGAAATTCTAGAGACCCGTGTACTGTGCGATGTCAATGCACGTTAAAGGTCCTCAGGTGGTCGAAATTTCCGGATACCTTCACTACGGCGTCCCTCATAGCCTGAGTCGCTTTGGTAATTTAAATCTCCATAAACGATAAACCATAAGCCAATCTTATCCCCACCTGTTCCCAATCCAGATCTCTGAACACCTCCTGTAATAGGCGGTGAATGACATTAGCGAGATGGTGTCTCCCTGCCTACTACTCTTTCTTATCAGAATTGTATTACAAAACTCAAAATTGTACAAAGCAGATGTCTTTTTGTGCGTTTCTGTTGCTGGTAATGTAATAGAGCAGCTGCACCCCTCAAGGCTAGCTGCACCACTTATGAAAGGCCAATCTTTCATAAAATTATTTGCCCACACACAATTATATGTTTGCCGTGTATTCACACTTTCGACCAAAGCATCGCATTTTGCTTTCATCACTGCGGTCACCTTTAATCGGTTACTTGCATAGCCACTCCCCGTCTCACTCGCTATACACATGAAAGAGGGACGTATAAGCAAACAAGAAATCGTTCATCTAAATCGCTCTTTTTTTTTTGTACTCCGAGAATACCGCTGGTCGATAGGCGCGAAGAATTGATTATAAGGGTATTTTGAGCAGCCTAGAGCAATTTTCGTGCGCATGAATAAGGAAAACGACGTAATATGCTTATTAAAATTTAGGCCTCGATCTATAAGCGGTGAAGCTGCAAGTAAGCTTTGATGTACGCCGTAGTGTATGCACTGATGGACCAATATTTTGCACCAGATGTTCTTTTAAAGGAAAACTGAGGACAAAGTAAACTTCGTCCGCATCGATACATTACCGCGTTCTGATGAAAAAAAGAAGGCTACTTTTGACTGAAAGGGAAGCTTTTATGAGATAGAAAAGGTACAAAATAATAAATGGAGGTGTCGCCATCACCTGCTGTTTTCATAAGCAAACTGCTGTGGTCTCGGTTTGGGCGCGTATCTCGGAGGTTACGCTACACCGCAATACACTTCCAAATGGGGATCACGGAGTCTTTTTCGATCTGACGTAACGAGCTAGAGTCAAGTAGCGGAAGAAATGTCCCATTTGCAAATATAATTTTATTACCAATAAATGCGCCTGCTGATGCCGCACAAACATCGCCAGAAAAGAAATAACCGTATAATAGATTTTTACTGTGAACAAAAATGAGATGAAATTGTCTTCAATGTTCCTTTAACGTGTACCGAATTCTCAAACACTACGAAATGTCTCTGCCACCGTCGGCGCGACGGTAGTCGAGCACGTGAGCTCATTTTCAGTAGTAGAACGCCATATTCACCGACACCCCAACGGGCCAAGAATGTTTAGTGTAAGCGCCAATACTACTTGATACGCATTTAACGCCGTATGAAGTTTCTCTTGCCTGTAATGTGCCTTTCTTCCCGTATTGGAATTTTACAGTTCCGTTCAACTGCTACTGATCTCGATTACTTTAACTCATAATGTGCAAGTGCCCGGAGAATTTTTAAGAACATGGATGGCACGGAAAGAGTAAAATTTTTGTCGCTGGAGTAGTAGCCAGAAGTTTAGGGGTAAAGTGGGCAGGTTACCCTGTGATGACGTAACAAGAGAGGAGGCGACCAGGAGGACGTGTTTGCTACCCCAGCTTTGAAGCAACATTCTTTCTAAACTGAAACCAATAATTTCAGCTGTAGCAGGATTTCCGGGGAAAGGAACTTAGCGACAGCTAGCCAAAATGCCGGTCCGAGCTTCGGTCATCCAGCCAGCGATCTCGCGCCGCGCGCTAGCGGAGCGGCGGCCGCCGCTGCTCATCTTCCTCTTTACAATCACCCCCGGGCTGAAGGCGAAGCCATCCTGGCGAGTCAGGGAGACGACAACACACACGGGTCATAGTACGGCTTCAGGCGTGACACATGAACAGTCTCGCGGCTGCGTCGGCGTTGATCTGTGGAGGGTGTCACCGGGTCGACAATGTAGTTGACCGGGGAAGTGCGCTCTACGATGCGGTAAGGTCCGTGGTACTTGGGGAGAAGTTTGGACGAAAGGCCAGGTGAGGTAGACGGCACGTGAAGCCAGACGAGAGAGCCGGGTAGAAAACTGTCATCAGTGTGGCTTGTGTCGAAACGGAATTTTTGACGCCCCTGCTCGCCGGATGTTAACGACCGAGCGAGCTGACGGCACTCCTCGGCATGCTTGGACGCCTCCGAAAGAGTGGTGCACTCGGACACGTCGGGCCGGTAAGGAAGTACTGTGCCGAGTGGTGAGGAAGGTTCACGCCCGTAGAGGAGAAAAAATGGCGAGAAGCCGGTGGTGGTCTGCGTGGCGGTGTTGTAGGCGTAGGTGATGAACGGCAGGATCCTGTCCCAGTCGGAGTGGTCGGAAGACACGTACATCGACAGCATATCGCCCAAGGTGCGGTTAAACCGTTCCGTCAAACCGTTAGTCTGAGGATGGTAGGCCGTGGCGGTATGGTGAGTGATCTTACACTGTTTGAGAAGAGATTCCACGACCTCGGACAGAAAAACGCGCCCACGGTCGCTCAGCAGTTCTCGGGGCGCTCCATGGCGAAGAATGAAGTGATGCAATATGAAAGAGGCAACGTGTGGTGCCGTAGCAGCAGGAAGAGGCGCGGTTTCGGCGTAACGCGTGAGGTGGTCGACGGCTACAATAACCCAGCGGTTGCCAGCAGCAGTGTAAGGAAGGGGGCCGTAGAGGTCAATCCCAACTCTGTCAAAAGGACGGAAAGGGCAAGGGAGAGGCTGCATCTGGCCGACTGAGTGGTGAGGAGCCGGCTTGCGACGTTGACAGTCAGGGCACGAGCGGACGTATTTGCGGACGTAGGTGGACATACCGCGCCAATAATAGCGGAGACGGAGTCGCGAGTATGTTTTAAAGGCGCCGGCATGAGCAGACTACGGGTCGTTGTGAAACAGGGCGCAGAATGTCGACCGCAGATGGGCAGGGACGACAAGCAACCACTTCCTGCCGGTAGGGACGTAGTTGCGGCGGTACAATAGACCATCACGAATGGCGAAGTGAGCAGCCTGGCGGCGGAGGGCACGAGGCACGGGTGCCGCCGAGGAATTTGAGAGAAAACGTACAAGCGAAGATATCCAGGGGTCCTTATTTTGCTCGCTGCCCATGGTATCTGTTGAAAACGACAGCGAAGCGCAAGCGGTTGGCGAGTGGCAGACAACGTCTGGCGGCAGTGGAGAGCGGGACAATGCGTCGGCGTCATGTTTTCGGCCGGAGCGATAGATGACACGGATATCATACTCCTGTAGGCGTAGGGCCCAGCGAGCGAGGCGGCCTGTAGGGTCTTTCAAGGAGGCCAGCCAGCACGGGGAATGATGGTCCGTGACGATATCGAAAGGGCGGCCATAAACGTAAGGGCGAAACTTTCCGATCGCCCAAACAATCGCCAAGCATTCCTTCTCGGTTACTGAGTAGTTGGATTCCGCTTTTGTCAGTGCACGGCTCGCGTAGGCAACGACATACTCGGGAAATCCGGGTTTACGTTGCGTAAGGACAGCGCCGAGGCCAACGCCACTGGCATCGGTGTGAATTTCAGTGGGAGCAGTGGGGTAGAAGTGGCGTAAAATGGGAGGCGCTGTGAGCAGCCGGCGTAAGGTGATGAAGGCGTCGTCGCAGTCAGGTGACCAATCGGACAGGTTGTTGGCGCCCCGAAGAAGTTTCGTAAGTGGTGCGATGATAGAGGCAAAATTTCGGACGAAACGTCGGAAATAAGAACACAGGCCGAGAAAGCTGCGAAGTTCCTTCTGAGTCGACGGCTTGGGGAACTCAGCGACGGCACGAAGTTTGGCTGGGTCAGGAAGCACGCCGTCCTTAGAGACGACGTGACCTAAAATTGTCAGTTGGCGGGCGCCAAAGCGACACTTTTTGAGATTAAGTTGGAGCCCCGCGGCAGTTAAACATGTCAACACGTGCTCCAAGCGGTGAAGGTGCGTCTCAAAATCAGGCGCGAAGACGACAATGTCATCTAAGTAGCACAGGCACGTGGTCCACTTCAGGCCGCGTAAAATGGAGTCCATCATTCGCTCGAAAGTCGCTGGAGCATTACAAAGGCCGAAAGGCATGACGGTAAATTCGTACAGGCCATCTGGTGTAACAAAAGCCGTCTTGGCACGGTCAGCCTCGGCCACAGGGACCTGCCAATACCCCGAACGCAGGTCTAAAGAAGAAAAGAACTCCGCGCCTTGGAGGCAGTCAAGGGCGTCATCGATTCGCGGCAGCGGGTAAACGTCTTTGCGGGTGATCTTGTTAAGACGCGGATAATCGACGCAAAATCGTATTGTGCCATCTTTTTTCTTCACTAGAACCACAGGAGAGGCCCATGGACTACTGGATGGTTGAATGACGCCTCGCTGAAGCATGTCGTCCACCTGAGTGTTGATAATCTGGCGTTCGGCTGCCGAAACTCGGTACGGGCGTTGACGAAGCGGCAAGTGGGCTCCGGTGTCGATCTCATGGGTCACGGTAGACGTGCGGCCGAGTCAGTTTTGAGCCACGTCGAAAGAAGAGCGAAACTGGTTCAGTAGGTGAAGTAGTTGGGCGCGTTGCGGTGTGGCAAGACTGGCGTCGACGGAATCGGCAAAGGCATCGTCTGTGGCCACAGCGGGAGATGCGGGCAAAGTAAGAGAATTAGTAGCAAGAGAACATGATTCGGCGCATCGTTCGGGACCGAGCAAAGAGTCGACGGGCTGAATGTGGCCAAGGCATTCGCCACGGAGAAATATGCAGGGGCTCAAAAAAGGGTTCGAGATCGGGATGAGGCTGCAGCCGTCTTGAACAGTGAGCAGAGCGAATGGCAGAGGCAGACCGTGTCGAGAGATGAAGACGTCGGATGGTGTAAAGACGACGGCGCCGTCAGATGCGGTGAGGCAGGAGACAGGGACAGGAACAGATGAGCACGGAGGAATCTCGATGTCGTCAGCCACAGACAGTTTGCCCCACGAAGATGACGTATCAGGCGAGGTAGCACTGCACGGAAGAAGTTCGAGCTCGGCACGAGCGCAGTCGATGAGGACCTCATGTTGGGAAAGAAAGTCCCAACCTAAAATAATGTCATGCGAGCACGATGAGAGAACGACGAATTCAACAGTATATAAGGAACCGTGAATGATGACCCTGGCTGTGCAGGCGGCTAAAGGCGAGATGCGCTGCGCATTAGCTGTATGAAGCGAAAATCCGGATAACGGCGTCGTCACTTTGCGAAGTTTTCGGCACAGTTTCTCATTCATCACAGAAACAGCAGCGCCAGTATCAACAAGCGCCAAGGCGGTGTGGCCCTCCACAGAAACGTCGAGCACATTCGCTGGGGACAAACGAGGCCTTGAACTTGTCGCCGAATACGCAGTTCTTGCCTCGGGAATTGCGGCAACTAGTTTTCCTGGCGCATAGCGGAATGAGGACGCAGTGGCGAAACAGAACGGCGCCGCGGGGATGGCGAACGGCGGCGAGAATACGGACGGCGATCGGAGGCATCAAGCTGTTCGGCAGCCGACGGACGTGGCGGGGGCTGTGGTGCCGCGTAGACGTAGGTTCTGGGGTCATCCACGGGTGGTGGCACACGGCGTCGGCACAGGCGCTCAACGTGGCCAGGAACACCACATGCATAGCAAATAGGACGGTTGTCACGGGTGCGTCAAGGGTTGACACGAGCAGGAGGTGGTCGGTTTGGAAAGGCAGGCGGCGGCGTCGGAGGATAATACGGGACAAACGGCTCGGCTCTTGGTTTTCGGACGGCGTCGGCGTATGTGAGCGGCGCTGCAGCGGGAACCGGCGGACGAACAGGTGGTAGCGCTTCGGTCACTTGCTCGCGAATCACCGTTTGTAGGGTCGGATCCAGGTTGGAGGGAGGCCCCTGCACGCCGTGAAGAAGTGACAGCTGTCGAGCCACCTCCTCACGTACAAAGTCTTTTATCTGGTCAAGCAGCGAGCTGTGGGAGGTTGTCACGGCGAGGCTGGAAAGCGAGTCAGGCTGCACGGAAGGTGGTAGCACCAGAATGCGCTGCTTGCGGAGCTCATCGTAGCTCTGACACAGGTTGAACACTTCGGCAACGGTGGTAGGGTTCCGGGCGATAAGCATCTGAAATGCTTCCGTTTCGATGCCTTTCAGGACATGCTTAATCCGGTCCGCCTCGGTCATAGACGAGTCCACCCTTGAACAGAGGTTGATGACATCCTCGATATAACTCGTGAACGATACTCCGTGTAGCTGGGCTCTCACTCGCAGGCGCTGTTCAGCGCGCAGCTTGCGTACTGCAGGGCGCCCAAAGATGTCAGAAAAGGCTCTTTTGAAGGCAGACCAGGTGGTAAAGTCTGATTCATGGTTCCTGTGCCATAGGCTGGCCACGTCCGAGAGGTAAAACACCACGTTGTTCAATTTCATGGCGTCGTCCCACCGGTTGTGGCCGCTTACCCGCTCGTAGGAGGCAAGCCAATCCTCCACGTCGTGATCATCGGACCCGGTAAAAATGGCTGGGTCCCGCTGTCGGAGAGCGCCAGGGCAAACGACGGGCGTAGGCGAAAGGGAAGATGACTGGCTTGCGTCGGTGGACATGGCTGGAGCGATCGTTCTGCTGCGAAGCTCCAGGACGTTGGCCAAAGGCTGTACCCAGCACAGCTCCACCAAATTGTAGCAGGATTTCCGGGGAAAGGAACTTAGCGACAGCTAGCCAAAATGCCGGTCCGAGCTTCGGTCATCCAGCCAGCGATCTCGCGCCGCGCGCTAGCGGAGCGGCGGCCGCCGCTGCTCATCTTCCTCTTTACATCTTGGCTGTGTGATTAGCACTAACTTCGTGGGTTGTTAATTTGCTGTCTTGTTTCACAAATTATAAATAGGAAAGAGAAAAAAAGACAGGTGATTTAGCCTGGTTAGGCCAAATGCGAATCAGGTGCGCGAATACATCGGTTTTTACTTCGGTTTTGGCCAGTAGGGGATTGGTGAGTAGGGGACTTTGTGCTGGCGCACTAAAACTTGATGGGACATTCAAGCTCCGCCTTAAGGGTATAACGCGATAGCGTGAATGGATTAATGCCCATATATGAGAATTTGGTTATTTTCTACTTAACATTTGCAGATCTCTGGGAGTCCTCATACCACTCCTGGTGCAGTGGTGTAGCAGTTAAACGATGCGCCACTGCCCTTGCGATGGCAGGCGGCTTTTTCCAACAAGGCCAGACAGAAAATGGCGAAATCGCCGAGTGCGGACCTAAGTGCAAACGCACAAGAAGAGCATTATGGTCTACATTTTAGAAACTGGCTGAGTAGTTACCACTACACTGCGTCGTATTTAGCGCTTTGTTTCACGCACACAAGAAGAAACAGACCGCAACTCACGCCGAGAAAAAACTTGGACTACGCTTAACTCAAGCTTAAGAGTACAATTCGATTGCATTAAGGATCCCTCAAGCGCAAGTATTCCTTTGCTTTCACAGATTCACATGACAGATTGCGAGGAGTTCTCATCCCACTACTGGCGCAGTGTTGCGGCGGTTAAGCGATGCGTCACTGCCCCGGAGGGTGGATGTTTAAAACACAATTACCACGGGTGGGGCTTGTGAGACCCAGGTGGCTCCCCGTAAGGCTCACTTTTGTACAGATAGTTCTTCAGGAGGCTGTCGATCTCTCAGCCAATGAGCTGATGCGCAGTGCCATAGGTGGCAATTGCATTGAATTTATTTGAATCAATTTCGTTGCCGCCTGCCATGGTGGGCAGGTTTCCCGCCACAGTCGCAGGGTGGGCCATCGGCTTTTTCGCGACAAGGACGGACGGACGCTGGCTTCTCTCATGAACGACACCTCTAAAGTTATCGCGTTAAAACGAAAGACAACACCCACCTTGAACTAATAATAATAATAATAATAATAATAATAATAATAATAATAATAATAGTAATAATAATAATAATAATAATAATAATAATAATAATAGTAATAATAATAATAATAATAATAATAATAATAATAATAATAATAATAATCAACTGTATTATTAACAGCAATATCACAGTCAACGGCCTCAACATCATTATAAGCAGCGGCGGCACATACTGAATAGTGTCCTGTGCATGACCCACATGCACCTCATGTCTCATGCCTGCATGGGCAACGTTGTCTCTAAGAACTAGATCATAACTAATAATCGTAATCATCGTGAACATGGGGCGCTTCCCGGTTAGTCCTAACATCACGCCGCCACCACTTTTTCTGAAAAATGTGCAGCACACAGATGTCTGTTCAAAAAAGAGTGGCTGGGAAAGTGTATACCCGCTTCCTCCGGGTAGCGACCCCAAGAGGAGGATACAAGAAGCAATGCAGCACCTTCCCATCGGCAACATGATCAACGCCGGACAAAATATGGGTGAGGTCCCCTCACAGAGAGGGAACGCACCCCACACACCCAAACCTGGGCCGCAGCGCCGCTTCTTGGACGGGATTCGAACCTGCCCCCTCCCAGCGTCGTAAATCAAAAGATCACCACTGCCTCCGGAGCTGGTACTCAGCATAGCCTACAAGGTGCTTATATAATAGAAAGGTTGCTACATTATTTGTCAATAGCTCGCTAGCCATAACGACGTTCGACAAGAACGCTAGAAGGCTGACCTCGGAGAACCACTCCTAGGCTCTTAACTAAAGCTGCAACCGGATAAGAAGTTTTTAAGTTTTCGCAGGAAAACTCCGGAGTTTAGGTTTTCTCTCATCACCATCATCAGCCAGTGATCTCTCATTTCAACCACTGGTCCAATCGATGATTATCAGTATCTGAAATTAGCGCTTCCCTGTGCCAGCCAGATCCGCTCTATTCCGGCAGATTTCATTACCTTAACACCTATCCTTCGGGCTCCGCTCGGCTTACAGTAGCCTTCCCGTAGAATGCATCCTGTCAGGATATCGTTGGTTGTCGGTTATTCACGCAATATTTCGAGCTCTAATCTACTTCCTCTTGTTTACTTCCGCTGGGATATCATTATTTCTTGCTTGCCAATATCTTTGTCGCTAATTGATACATTTACCATTTTCCTTCTCATGGCCCATTGCGTTGTCCTCGATGTAACGTTAGCATTACTGCGCTCATTTTGGCAGAATCTGTCTTTCTGGTGTCGTGTGACACAGCTCAGTGAAATGTGGAGAGGAGGTGGGAGCTGGGAGAGGGGGGGGGGGGTGCAAGTCTGCTTTTACCGCACGAGGTGGATTTACGGTCGCTTGACGGCGGGACGAATCACTGGCCCATCATCGCAACTTTTTGGTCTAAGACCCTTTTCCCAAGCATCGCACTGCAGAAAAGCCAAGCACCAGGACAGGGGAAATCTTGTCATCATCATCAGCCTGTATTCATTACAAAACCGGTGCGTACCCGGCGGCACCGGGGATCGAACCCACCCCTCCTGAATACGAGTCGGGTGCCCTACACACAAGACAATCGTTATAAAAGGAAAGAACATACGTTGCTAGAGGACAACTTCCTCCCTTTTTACTACCATATAGGCGTTTTCTTTTTCAGAGCGTACGCTTATAGGTCACGCTGTATGGCCCGTTTTGCATCGTAAACACCTCAAACCTCTTGCAGATGGAAGGAACTCTCGTCCTAACCCCTCGCCAAGGTTATAATTGCCAGGAATGCTAAAAGAACCCGCCTATACAAAAACCTTCTCTGGCTCTTAACTATTGACGAAGGCTTTACGTTGGTTTTGAGGGATACCGCTACGCTTCTTTTCATAACGTGTATCTAGTTTAGTGCAAACGTTATTTTCACCTGCCTGCGACTCTTAAGCATGCATTAACATGTGTTGTAATGTGCATATGGAGGGTTTCTAGGCGTGAATAGAAAACGAAGGCTCTTTCTCCAAACTAATTGCTTAGATAGAAGAAAAAAGCTCAGCGACACCAGCCGCGGTTAATTGAGTAGTCGACTCGGTTCAACCCAGAAATCAAGTTTTTTTTTTTAATGTTAACTTCGGATAATTGGGGAGTACTTTTCATAATTAAATGCGGACTAAAGGGAAATCTGAACTCGTCTTTTGACCACGAGAATTCGAGCCACCCGTTCCGAGAAATCTTAGAATCTTCGAATTATTGTCCCGTGCGGCCGATTTCCCTAATTTAAATCGGATAAAACTTCCAGGCCCCCGCCTATTTTTGAACTCATCGCTGACGGTAGGAGGAGTAGATCGAGTTCCCGCGGTAAAAATACGACTTCAGATTAATCTTTAGTGCACCTGTAACTTGTAAGCAGGAGGGAATGCCAGAAATTGTAGGAGCAACCAAAGGATGAAAAAAAAATACAGGTTCGAAACCGCTTTATAGGTTTAAGGTTTATGGGGTTTCTGTAATGTGCGCTGACATCGCACAGTGCAAGGGCCTCTAGAATTTCGCCTCCATCGAAATTGCACCGAAACGGCCGGGGTTAATTTAGGCCGCAGAGATGGATTTAAAGGAGGCGGATAGGGCAACGCCCCTCAGCGATAAATTTTTCATGAGAAAGCTGTTTTGTATTGAAGCCCGTTTCATCGACGAAGAAAGATCAAGAAATTCGTGGGACCAAAAAAAAAAAGAGTGCTTACCGCTTTCCCCCTCTATAACTCTTAGAAGATTTGGTTTATGAGGGTTTAACGTCCCAAAGCGACTCAGGCTATCAGGGACGCCGTAGTGAAGGGATCCAGAAATTTCAACCCCACTGAACCGCAGGTGGTCAAAATTTCCGGAGCCCTTCACTACGGCGTCCCTCATGCTCTGAGTTGCGTTAAGACGTTAAACCCTCATGAACCAAACCTACGAGTTGTCCATAAATACACCCCAGAAGACGCGGGATCTATCGCGGCCGCGGCGGCCGAATTTCAATGAAGGCGAAATTCTAGAGGCCCGTGTACTGTGCGATGTCAGTGGACGTTAAAGAACATCAGGTGGTCGAAGTTTCCGGAGCCCTTCACTACGGCGTCCCTCATAGCCTTAGTTGCTTCGGGACGTTAAAACCCAATAAACCTAAAACCTAAACCCCAGATAAGCCACGGGTATTGACCAAAATCAATTTCTTACTTTCAATTATCGACGTCTAATAAATGAGCTATGCCCTGAAAGCCAATCTTCTCCGGCATCTCACAGTGCGGACAATATAAAGTACAAAGTAGAATTACTGTCTTCGACGTCGGGCGGACACCGAAGGGACGCCGGTGAAAGGAGACACGCTCGCAATTGCGTGGTCGGGCCATTTCTTGCGTGTAAAGTACGTGCGCAAGCGTCTGCCACCGCTCATGAGACGCCGGGAGGCGTAGGAGTCGGGGAAACGGGGGACCGAGGGAGGATGGCGCCGGCTTTTTATACGCCGCGTATATAGGGAACAACATCACCGTCTCATCGCGACGAGAATCGCCGCCGCCGCCAACGCTGTCAGTGTTGAAACAGAGCCGCTACACCGATTGGCTGGCAGCCAGCCGCCCCCAAGATGGAAATTTCGCCACTTTTGCAGACGCCCCTCTATTTTTTTTTATTTTCTGTCATTTGTTCTTTTCTTGTTCTTCACGGCAAGCGATGTAGCGGTCCTCGTCGCGGCGTCTTTGAAATGCGACCTGTGCCGAGATAACCTCTGCTCAGCTAGGTCATGGAACGCGTCTAGATTTATACGGGAGAGGATGAGGAGTCCCAAAGCAATATGCTCCAGATGACTACCTGCTACCGCAATGAAAATGCAAAGAAATTAATCCGGAGCCCTCCACTATGCAGCTTTTCCTTCCTTTCCTTTCTTTCCTTCTTTCTTTTCTTTCCTTCTTTCCTTCTTTCATGCTTTCAGTCTTTCATCTTTCATGCTTTCAGTCTTCGTCTTTCATGCTTCCTTCTTTCGTGCTTTCCTTCTTTCGTGCTTTCCTTCTTTCGTGCTTTCCTTCTTTCGTGCTTTCCTTCTTTCGTGCTTTCCTTCTTTCGTGCTTTCCTTCTTTCATGCTTTCCTTCCTTCCTTCCTTCCTTCCTTCTTTCCTTCTTTCCTTCCTTCCTTCCTTCCTTCCTTCCTTCCTTCCTTCCTTCTTTCTTTCTTCCTTCCTTCTTTCTTTCTTTCTTTCATTGTTTCATTCATTCTTTGTTTTCTTCCTTTCTTTCATTTCCTCTTCCAGCCCTTCTTTCAAGGCGCGGTTGAGGTGTCCGTATAGAGTGAAACAGTTATTCCGGTCCTTTTCTTTCAATATAACCAGTTAATTACGAACGCGTAGAAATATAGGCAAAATACTATTTTGCTATACTGTACATTTTATACAAAAATTGTTTTAAAAAACGTGGCTTTCAGACCCTTCTGTATTTCAGGTGCCATCGGCAAATTATGTACTAGTTGCCAACAAGCAGCCTTTTGTGGGAATGCTATATAGTTAGGATTTTCTCTTTGTTCCAGACTAATTTAAATGAAAGATTAGAAATCGTGGGATTTAACGTCCCGAAGCGACACATGGGTCATGAGGGACGCTGTAGTGGAGAGCTCCGGAATAATTCTGACGACCTGGAGTTGTTTAACGTGTGTTCACGCTGCACAGCGCACAGGTGTTTCTTGTATTTTGCCTCCATCGAAGTACGGCCGCCACGACTGGTATCGAACCCACGACCATAGGATCAGCAGCCGAAGGTCAAAGTCGCTGAGCCACTCTGGAGGGTTTTTCGTTTGAGTCGAATTTAGCACACTCCTTACCGCAAGAGAGGCGTTTGTTTATCTAAGCTGGCGAAAGCAGTAATTCGTATTTTTAAAAAAAGTAAGCTTGCATTATATCCTTCGACAAAATTGTGTGGACATATTTTGTAACCCGTAATGCTGTCATTTTGTTCAGGGTTTTCAGCGTAAGTCGCATCTTTAAAAACTTGTATACATCAGCGATTCCCGATCCTCGCAGTAGTTATGTGAGAAATCCTGGTGATTCGATGCAATTTCCAACCACTCGGACGATTGCTACGCAATTTTCTACATTCAAGTAAAAAAAATGGGCAGACATCTTGCTTGTAGAATACGAAAGCATTAAAGTACTGAGACTTGCTACGCTTCAGAATGACTATAAGTCATAAGTCATGACTATGACTACGAGGCATGACTATGCATACTTTGTATAAACTCTATACGCATACATTACGTTACTTGTAAAGTGCTCTGTCACGCTACGTTGCAGAGTATCGATGAGTCATAACTCTAAACAACGATTCAGATCTTTCATACGTTACTTTACGTCTGTTATTACTACACATGTTCGCTTAGATGGGGCGTGGCCTCAAACACCGGCGTTCTGACGTCATCCAAATTTCGTGCAATGGATGGTGACGGGCGCTGGCTTCTGTGCTGATGGGACATATAAAGCTCTCGCATTGATGAGTTGGTGCTTTGTGTTGCAAGACCTACAGATTGGCTTACTGTTTAGGCCGCAAAAAATTGCCCTTGAACAAAAATGGCGAGTGGCATCTGAAAAGGCCACGGCAGACATTTTTCTATGCATCCTTGACGATGCTGGTAATGTCGAATGACTCAACTCTCAAATCAGATCGTTTGAAATATTGATATATCGGTGAGCAAGATTGAAACAAACGGTTTGAAACGACTGCAGCTACCTGACTGTAGCCATCATGTCCGATAATGAATTACACATTGCTTCAGGAGAATGTACTGGCGTAAACGATTGAAGCAGCTGGGTAATACAGCGTAATACAGTCATGACATTCCCTTTAATAATGGCTATTTCGTGCCATTACTAACGAGAAATTTGTTATGCTAAAAACAAGAATTACCCCGCCGCGGTGGCTCAGTGGTTACGGCGCTCGGCTGCTGACCCGAAAGACGCGGGTTCGATCCCGGCCGCGGCGGCTGAATTTCTTGAAGGCGAAATTCTAGAGGCCCGTGTACTGTGCGATGTCAGTGCACGTTAAAGAACCCCAGGTGGTCGAAATTTCCGGAGCCCTCCACTACGGCGTCTCTCATAGCCTTAGTCGCTTTGGGACGTTAAACCCCATAAACCATACAAAACCAACCATTATGTCCGATAATGAATTACACGTTGCTTCAGGAGAGTGTACTGTCGTAAATGATTGGAGCAGCTAGGTACTACAGAGTAATACAGTCATGCCATTCCCTTTATTAATGGCTGCTTCGTCCTATTACTAACGAAACATTTCTTATCATTAAAACGAAGAATTTTTTGCGCCTTTTAATATTTTTTGTACCATTTGCCCCCTGCGCCCACGAAATGCTTACAGAATGCGTTGTGGTATTGGACACACATTGCGTTATTGGCCACGATATCCCAATTGGCGTTGTACGACTGGCCACTAGTCAGACAATGGACGCGGCAGCAGGCATCGATTCAAAAGAAGTGAACGGAGAGTAAAGGGGAGAATTACGAAAGGCGGGATCTTATTGGACGTTATACGGCGTAATCGGTATGCGTATTTGCCCCGACGATCGAGAGGACAGGCTGCTTTGGTGAAAACCCAGCCAAAAGAAGCGTCACGGCTTTTGTAGACGCTGCACATTTCTCAGCAGAGCTCTATCGCCGAAAAGTTGAGCGGGAGAAGTTGTGGAGGAAAAAATGAACCAATTGCGAGAACAGCAGCAAGCATTAAGCGGGAGCGTGCGGAGCACACAGGTCATGTTCGTTTAACGAGACGCAGAGATTTCTACAACGGATTTACTTCGTTAGTGCAGAAATGACTGAAACAGGTGCGTATGGACTTCCATACGACAACTCGCACTACCAACAGCTGAGTTTGACAATTGTTTATCGCTGCCCGGGAAACAAAGAAACAATAAACTGCAGGATTGGTCACAAGTTTTTGCTGTGTATGTTCTTTCCTAGTGCATTTAAGGAGTATAAACGCAGTATTTTTTTGCGTGTTTTCTTTCCTGAAATGATGCTTTATGCATAACGTGCATTGATCACTGCATGGCATTCCCCTCAGGCGGCTAAGAAATACTTTGTAATAAAATTTTTTCATGTCATTTCGGTTTCGATTTCTGCAACCCATTAATAGCTGTGACGTGAAAGGTAGCTTTGGGTCACGTGAGGCATTAAAGATTGCAATATAATCGCTGATACATAGTTCTAATTCAGTATAACGCTTAGGCCAGCCTGCTTAAAGAGCTGAAATGACAACGAACGACATATCAGCGATTATGTTGCAGTTTTTTTTATGCCTCAAGTGGCCATAAACACCATACACGCCACAGCCATCGTTTGCTTGATGAAAGCAAAAGGAAAATAGCCCGAGAGAAGAGATTTAATATTAAAGATTACTTAACGGTAGAAGGACGAATGCAACGTGGTGATCAATGCATTCTAATGTCATATGCATCATTGCAGAGAAGAAAACATGCAACGAGAATCATAAAGTTTATACTTGTTTAACAGAGCAATGCTAGTAATATTGCAGTTAGTCAAGCTGTTGTGACGTAATGTCTTAGTATAGTGAGGAATGGTGAAAGTAAAAACTGTGCTAAGGGGTAAACAGAAAATTGGATTGCGGGAATAACTAAAAAGATTAGCCGCTGGCTTTCAGGACGTGGCCAAAGTCAGAACAGGGCAAAGCCGGAAAATCCGACAGTTGACAAGCACATCAGGAGCGTAATCCGATCGGATTACCGCTTCTTCCTATCGAGGAATCAAGAGTTAATCCCTGCCAACGCAGAGGAACATGTCTCTTGCTCCCGGAACGAAACGAACTGGTACTGGGGAGCGGTAGTAGCTTGCGTTCTGAGTCGTGAGGAGCGGATGCAATGCGAACTGTCTGATAAACAAGACATGCACTCACTCATGCGCGCAAAGGCACTGAAATGCTGCTAACAACGACAGCAGTCTTCATCATTATACATCGGGGTTTAGTATGCACATTTTCCTGCGAAAGCATCATTCCGATGGGTAAACCCCGATCAAGATCTTGCGATGTTTGTTAGCTTGTGCCTGTTGGCTATGTTTGTGGGTTTGTTGCAAGTGAAATAAATTAAAAAAATAAATCAAAGAAATATCCGCGACTGGGATTAAAACCCGTGGCGGCACGAGCAGGTGAGCTTCGCTGGCTACTGCGCGAGAGCGCTGCAGGCTATCGCCGCAGTACACCTCGTGTTAAACTGCAACATACTCTCGCGCTATGCATTGCGCATCGTCTTCTTCATCATCTAATACTACTATCAAAGTAATCTTCGCGCTTTGAGCTATGCGGCGGTAGTGACAGAGAGATGTGCGCTGCATGCGTTGTCGTGGACAACGTTGTAAAAGAAACACGGCAGTAGAGCAATACGCGTTCACAATATTGATGCAGAAACGCGGCACTGGAGCCAGTGTACATTGGGTAAATTGGAAATGACGATGAAAAATTTGAAGACGTGCATAATTGGCTCTCTGGGTTAGTGGACACCTCAATCGCGCTTTCGGTATACATTGCTTCGGTGTCCACCTGCAAAAAACTGCTTTCGCACAATATTTCGTTTTAAGCTATGCTAAACCGCCCACCATTATTATTTCCCTACACAACAGTTTTCAGTACAGCTGCATTTGATAATAGAACGGTTTTTTTTTTTAATACCAACTTCCCAGAAGCAGCTGCGATCCCAAGAATCGAAAAAAAAAAGTTCTATCTTTATCGCTTTCCTAACAGTTGGCGTTACGCCTAGCTGACATAATTTTAGTGACCTGATCACGTATGTCAAGCCTTTTATGCCACAGGCAGCATAAGAGAGTTCTCGTGAAGTTGACGCCCTCAACTCGCTGTGACGTTTCACGTGGAATTCACAGTAAATACGAGAGAAAAACAAAGAGATACGTTCTATGTCCGCCGCAATGGGCGAGGGTGGCGCTGGTGAACACTCTAAAACCTAAGTTACACACAAAACAAATACGCTCGAAAGTAAAAGGTTGGACAGTCTCCGTCATAGCTCAGATTGTAGAGCACCGCACGCGACATACGGAGGCCGTCGGTTCGTATCCCACTGGCGTCATGCAGTTGTTTTTTTTATCTACTTCCTAATAAATTATCTTTCAGCCATTAAATGATTACGCCACTAATTTTTTATTGATAAATACCACAAATTAAGCACACAATCGTCAATTCTTTGCTTTGTTTCGTTGACTCTTGGCTTTTTCAATGCGTAAAACACCGGTGAACTCCCGCAACTCTTGTTTTCCTTGCAGGAAAAGTATTCGCGCTAAATACAATGAAAGTTTGGTTTGGTTTAGGGGGGTTTGACGTCCCAAAGCGACTCAGGCTATTAGGGACACCGTAGTGAAGGGCTCTGGAAATTTTGACCCCCTGGGGCTCTTTAACGTGCACTGAGATCGCACAGTACACGGGCCTCTAGAATTTCGCCTCAATCGATATTCGACCGCAGCGGCCGGGATCGAACCCGCGTCTTTCGGGTCAGCAGTCGAGCACCATAACCACTGCACCACAGCGGCAGCTTTTTTTTTTAATTTAGCTTGCGGGACGCCGCCGCATATGTTCACAGGACTGTGGCAGCAGCATTCCGATTGGCGGATTTCACGGGTCCAGCTTACAGCGCAAGAGCGGCACAGCCCGATTTGCATTAAGATGCGTTAAGTTGTAAATAGTGAAAACGCCTATACTTTCATAAGGAAATAAAGGAGGGCTAAAAAAATACCACGCCAGAAATCAACAACAACGCGATAAAGTTCCAAAAATAGCCGGTGTCTATAATTAGGCGCCCAATCACTGCCTCATGGGCCAAGCACTTAATCCTATCAGTTCCGGCCGTTTTCTTAGCTGCAGGGCACTCGAGAGGCAAAGCCCCTTTTAATTTGATAAGATAAAGGTTATCGGGGTAATTTAATGCAGGCATAACACTGTTTGTTGCTATTTCCGTGTTTTCTATAAGCATTCAGTGCTCTCGCACGTAAGAAAGTGTTTCCCATAATGCTGAGCGCAGCTGCATGAACAATAAGGCGGTAAGAGGTTGCTCTATGCACGCGATACAGTAGCAAACCCACTGTGTGTGGGACTTTCCGTGCTTGGCGATGGATAAAGGAATCGATACCCTGCAGTCTCCAGCTGTCCGAACTGGAAACTGCGTATCGGGTTCAGGTTTATACAGATGCAGTCAGTTCTATGAATAATTCCGCCCATTTGAATAATAGGTTGGTCATGCCCGTTCGCGCTTCCGTCACCGTGCCAGGGGTGTCTATAGCGTGCTCGATGCTTACGGGGGCACTGGTTTCGAAGTCACGTGACCACGTGCCTTGAAAGGCAGAGATAGAAAAGATGAGCAACAGGCAGAGGAATAGATGTTTGGGAATGGCGTGTCTTTCAGTGAGCGCGTTTACGAAGACAACTCCACAACGAAAAGGACATTTTCGAGCTTCTCGTTTCGTTCCTGGTACAGTCGAGCGCGATTTGAAGGTTATCGCGCGAGCGTCGACCAGCCTAGCACTTCATGCACCTGGCGGCCGGTTTCGGAACAGGAAAAATCATGATTTCGCACTCTTCTCCCCCTCGTTCGCTGTTCCATACAACAACCATCATCCCCGCGACGAAACCACCGCCCTTACTCTCTATTCTAAGCTTTCCATTTGTTAAGATAAGGTGTGGACTTGGTTACCTCGTATTTTCGCAGGCTATAACAAAATTGGTGGGGAAGATCTGGTAAAGCCAGTGCTTGGCACTTCTTGATTTTAACGACTTTGAAGTTGAAAAAAATATACCAACGCAGCATCGCCTCGTCATATAGCCTTTGTTCACCAGATAATACCGAAGAATACGTCGTGCGCACTACGATCACTGCCTGTTCGCAGAACAAAAAAAGAAACTGATAGCCCAGCAGGGAGTGACGGCTGCTGAAGGAACAGCAATAAGAGTGCGGGAAGCTGGCCGGATACCTCCCTCGCCTCGGCAGCGAATTCTGGGCCACGGCGCTGTTCATGTTCCCGGTCGACGCTAGCACGATAACCTTCAAATCGCGCTCGACTGTACACTGCATGCATGATGCGCTGATACACTATACTGACATGCTGAGAGGACAAGGACTGTGATTGTCCCGGTCGACGCTAGCACGACTGTACACTGCATGCATGATGCGCTGATACACTATACTGACATGCTGAGAGGACAAGGACTGTGATTGTCCCGGTCGACGCTAGCACGACTGTACACTGCATGCATGATGCGCTGATACACTATACTGACATGCTGAGAGGACAAGGACTGTGATTGTCCCGGTCGACGCTAGCACGACTGTACACTGCATGCATGATGCGCTGATACACTATACTGACATGCTGAGAGGACAAGGACTGTGATTGTCCCGGTCGACGCTAGCACGATAACCTTCAAATCGCGCTCGACTGTACACTGCATGCATGATGCGCTGATACACTCACTATACTGACATGCTGAGAGGACAAGGACTGTGATTGTCCCGGTCGACGCTAGCACGATAACCTTCAAATCGCGCTCGACTGTACACTGCATGCATGATGCGCTGATACACTATACTGACATACTGAGAGGACAAGGACAGTGATTGTCCCGGTCGACGCTAGCACGATAACCTTCAAATCGCGCTCGACTGTACACTGCATGCATGATGCGCTGATACACTATACTGACATGGTGAGAGGACAAGGACTGTGATTGTCCTTTTGCTCTTCACGTCCATATACTTATATACTTACTAGAGCATCAAACGGGCGCTTTGTCGCTAGCTTAAAACAAAACTATACGGGCGGTGTGATCGTACATATCGCCTGGGTATTCAGGACTGAATTAAGAGGTTTCTAAAACTGTTGAGTACTCATCGTATAGGTTGAAGAAAAAACAAAAGATAAGAAAGCTTTGTTCAAACGATACTTCATGCAAATTCAGCCACCCGAAACTTCATGCAGACTTATTAAACTTGTGCCGATTTTTCAGCCCATGAGTTGTGCGGAATATTGGGCCCGCGTGGGTGCAATCACGAAGTGGCGAAACCTTCAGTCATGCAAGCGCTGACCGATCAGATATCTATTTACAGGAGGTAGCAGCGGCAATTTAAACTACGTTTTTCGTGAAATGATCCCGACCTGAATTCTCCTCATAAGCGGAATTTCAGTGAGTTAAATGAAAGCACTTCAAAGACTCTCGCTTAAGGAGGAGAAGACATAAGCGAGGACCATAGGTCGAAGCCACTTCGACGAATTAGGAGTTAAAAAACAAACAAAATAAACAGGTGAGCTGAATGTCTTCACAGAAAAACGGAAAACACATTACTAGAATGTCAATCAAAGTGAATCTCCTGAGTGGCGGGAACTTAGCCGACAATGACGAGGATGCATTAGATAATAATGTCGTTAGCAAGAACCACGCCACAGGCTGATGTCAAGCAGCAATAGCTATAGAGGCTTTACACTAGACATGCAAAGCTGTTGAGTATAACGTTAACGCTTATCACGATAGGCTTAGGAATGGCCCTCTTGGGCACATTTTACTGTCGCATGCCCATTCACGCGCAACACCTAAGCAAGCTAGCAATTATCCTCAATGAAATCTAAGTAGAATTGCGTCACTTTTTTTACCAAGTTTGCGCCCTCTGTAGTCGCGAATACAGAGGTGCTTTCTGATATTTCTACGTTGAAGGAATTGATACAAACCCGAACTTAAGTTAGTATTAGAAAAAATATATTATATTACTTACGAAGGTCAACTAAGAGTAAGTTGCCTTTTATTTTTGCAGTCCTAAGAACAAGTCGCTGTTAACAGAATCCATGCAAGTAAGGGCGTGTTTGCACTTCCAAACATCATTGGACAAATGATAATGGAGAATGCAGGTTGGGGCTAATGGACAGCAACTAATGAACAGAGCACCTAGCTAGGAAAAAGCTACCACACTGTAAATATCTCAAGCGTGGCGCTGCTCCCCGACCTCACCGTCCTAGCGATTAATATATATAAAGCAGATAAGACATGCCGGTCCTGGGTGGGCTTATCGTACTCGGATGTCATTATTACTGCAAGTATTTTCAGGGAAGAGACGGTTCCTAAATAGTCCATCGGTAGAGTATCTGCCTCGCATCTAGGAGGTACTCGGTTCGAATCTATGAGCCACCAGGAGCGGAGACCATCGGTTTCTGAATCGGATATAAAGTTCCTCAAGCAAATGTACGGGGTCGCTTCCTTTTGCAAAACACATACGTCCAAACATTAAAAAAAAACACACACACAACGAAGGGTACGGGTTTATTCGCCTCCAAACAAAGCTTATAAAGAGAAATAACGTTTTTAAAACGCAGACACTAAACTTCTTATGAATTTAAAAGCCGCCATTAAAGGCGACACAAGTATCGAATAACCGAACCCCCTTTTCTCTGTGGAAGGGATGTTCCAACTTCGGGAATCTCGACTGCGCTTTGGCGCTATTTTCAGAAAGCAAGACGACGCAACTCTGTAAGCACGCGTAGAAGGTTTCCTTGAGCTCGTAAAAGAGGTCTGAACTTGAAAAGAGCATCTCGAAATAGAAAGTAATGTTAATGCCACTACCACTGCTTGGCTATAAGTTTAACTCGGCGGGTCTATTTTGTGACCACAAAAAATGCAAACAGTTTCTCATAGCGCTTGATTCTGGGGAAAAAAATATAATATAGCAGTGTGACAGAGAGAGCATCGTAAAGGTGTAGACACGGAGACGAACTGAATTGAAAAAAGAACAAAAAACTTTGGACACAGATATGTCTAGTTGGGAAAACGAATACAAGTTAGGAAAGAACGCCAACCAAAAACTTAACTGAACATTTGCCCCGAATCACACACGCTGCAAAAATACGCTTTACGTGACAAAATGCTTACTTCAACTCTACGCCTTGCTACGAAATGTGAATGTTATTGAACTCATGATTTAACATAATTGTCTGCTTTTTTTCTTCTTTTTGAGGCCAGTACTTGCTCCCACGCCCCGGACGCGGTACGAGCGCACACCGCTACAGTACCGCAAAGAGTGTAGCGGTGTTCACTGCGCCAGCCTCGATCGACGCGCGATGCGAATTGAGACGGAGCATGCCACCAACGGCGTCGACGTAGCGGCGCTTATGTCACCACCTCAGTTTAGAAACGAATACGTGTAACGAAGCAACTGTGGGGCTTTACTTCTTCGTAATCATTCCGCAACAATATTACTCGCGAAGCCACACACTGAAAGGCAAAGAAAGAACGAAGCGAACCGTTCTTGCGAAACACCGAACACGTCCTTTCGTACAGGTCTCGGAGAAACCAATTGAGCTTAGGCAGGAGTTCAGGTGAATTGAAGCTGCAGCATTCTTTTCTTTATCGCCCACTGATAAAGCGTCCCAGGTAAGGCGATGGCTGAAAGTTTCGCCCCGTAGCCGCTGGGCTTCGCTCAGACAAAGCTGCAGTGCTGACCTTTACGCAAACGACCGAGGCGCAGGATTGATAGGCGTAAAACAGGAACCGCGTGCAACTTGCGGGGCGTCAAAACATAAAGAAAAATCTTGCCCGAGTTCTGCCCTCTCTTCGCTTTGTCTTGAGAAAAGAGACACAAAATTGACCAATCCAAATGAGAAAATTTGGTTTAGTGGCACAGGGTCCAGATTCACCGCCGGCTCTGTGCAGACCATGTTAGTGGTAATAACAGTAACGGTACGGTCTGCCGCGTGGTTTACGTGTATGCAAGTTGAATCAATGAACAGACCATCGCAGGGAAAGCACTGACAAGTTCTAAGAAGTTAGGAAGTAAACGAGCGAGAGCTGTTGTGCATCGCGTACTCACGCAGCGAGTTGTACCGGCGGATGATGTTCTCGAGGAAGGTGTTCTGCGGGGCCACCAGGCCCCTCCGGCCCCCGGGCATGCCGCCGGGCCGACGTGACGGGGCCACTAGGCCCGCCGTTCAGCCCACGAGCGAGTACCACACAGCCCGAGAGACGAAGACGCGATCCCCGAAGCGGCGGCGACGCCGAAGACTACGAGGACGTCGACCACGACGCGAAGATTCATCACCGGTCCCAAGGTACCACCGGGACCACCGCCTTCTTCAACGAAGAATAGTAAACCATGTCTTCCTTTGGGCCGGCTGTCACTGATGCCGCAGACACACTGCTCGCAGCGGCACCAGCAGCAGCACTCGCTGTTCTTCTCGAAGCACACGCTGCACGCGCCGAGAGATACAGTAGCTGCAGCGGCACGACGGGACGACGACGTGTCGACCCCGCTGGCTATCGCCAGAAGCACGACCATGAAGTCTTCTCCGGCACCGAGCGGCGGCGAGCTTCATGACGACGTCGTCTCTGCTGCTTGCTGCACCGGGAGTTCCCGCAGTACCACTCCGACGGCTGCTGCTGTTGCGGCCGCTCCGCGGTACCACGCCGGCGGAGTCGCCGGGAAGGGCTCGCGCCGCTGGCGGACATGAGACTGGAGTGAGCGAGAGACGCGCGCGCGCCGCCACCACCCGGCGGATCGAGACCCGGGGCTTGCCGCCGCTGCTGCCGCCACCGTTGCGCTCTCGCTTTCCTTCGACCCCGAGTTCTCGCACGGTGGTGTGTTCCTACTTTTTCTTTTTTCGTCGGTGAAAAGCGGCAGCAGCGCCCGACGTGGCTTGGTTTGTGCCGCTCGCGCCGCCGCCGCCGAGCCCGTTGCCACGGGAGACGGCACGCTGGCTGGCGGACCGAGGTGGCTCGTCGATACGTCGGCGATGACGTCATGAAACTGAGAGAGCGCGATCTGGCGTCGGGGTTCGGCACCCTGGTGCTTGATGACCAGCACGGCGGTCGACTTGAAAGGGGCAAGTGTTCTTCTCTACAGTGATACTGACGACCGAAGGAGTTACTGTGGCAATGATGGCCAGTAAGTCTGCCGTTGAGACGCGGGGGAGTAACGGTACGGCGAAACTGTAGGTACTGTCAACAGCAAAAGTTTGCGGGACCTCCAGCGCTTGGCGGAGCGACGCAAAACTGCATTTCAGTGCCATCTGCCGCCTCCAAGCATGTTGTCAAGGCCCACGGAAATTGCGTCTGAAGCATGTCTTGCGCATGCCTATTCTTTCTTCGCTATCAAGCAAGGTAGATATACCATGGTAGCGAAGGCTCCATAGACGCCCATTGGTCCAAAAAATGGCGGCTCATGGGGCACCCCAGCGCCCCCATTTCGGGGGAAACCTACGCATGAGTGACGTTGAACGACGTCACGCATACGTATGCTTTTGGCGCGAATTATAAAGTGGTCTTTTTATAGAACCGCATTTTCGAACCGGTATCTCTAGAAGGTTGCCTTTCAGCGCGCACGAACCTTTGCCAGTCAAATGTGCTCGCGTTCCTGCTAGTTATGGCCTTGTTAATGTGCAATTCGGAACCCACTGAAAGTCACTGGCAAAGAAGGCAGCATAGAAAGGCAGCAACACTTTCAGATGCTGGCTAAGGATGCATGATTCGTAGTGGAAACCTTGGTGAATATACTGGTGCCAGTACTTTTGAGTACATCAAGGTATAATGCACAAAGCACAGGCTCAAGTGCACAGTTCGCAGTACAGTGTACGGCAAGTATGGTTTTCATATTTATGGTTTATTACAGCAACCAAACAAATACAGTGATAAAGCACGCCAACAAAAAATGCGCGTCAAAGGCAGCTCAAGCAGTAGTTTTTTTAAGCTGGCTATTCATCTCAATGGTCACAGTGCGGATAGGAAAAAGCCCTGAAGTTCCACGAATGTTGCCAAGTAGGAAATTGAAAAGTATAGAAAACAATGCTACGACAGCTTCCATTGAGGCAAACATGACATGACGTAAGTAGGCGCATCAACACATAGACCATGCAGCACACAGGGATTACTCTACACATTTCGTTTCTTTAACTGAAAGAATATAGCAGCTATGTTTACACCTGCATTACAATATTGAAAACAAGTTTTAGCATCAACAAATCTGCTCAACGCTAGAGCATTACATCATATATAGGGCCTGCGCACAACCTCGAGACCTCATTCTTGTCGCTAACCGAAGTAATTTGAAGCAATTCTAATCAAACTAAAACATACATGAAGTGCCGTTTAAAAGGAAGTGCAAGGACATTCAATACAGCCATTCCTTCCTCGAGTAGGCACAGCATCGAGACGCAGCCATCCTGACTGCAGATACACAAACAGTTCGAAGTGCTTGGAAGAAGTCCTCAGGTCTCGCAGCTGGCACGGCGTCTTCTCCAGGCTGAGGTTGCGGCAGAACTGCACCCACGTTTTGCACCTGGACATGATGCAGCGTCCACGTTATACAACTGCACCCAAATGAATACCATATACTCCATACCTCAATACGCCAAGACTCCTTTCACCTTAATGCAGTACGTTATAACTATGGCAGAAAATGCTCGCGCCAAGCCTCCAAGCCTCAGAGTGCGGTTACGCTCGCCTGATAACACGTGGCTAGCTGCTTTTCTATGCTCAAAGAGTGACGAGAGCGATGCAGCGAAATGAGTTTAAAACTACATTGACGGTCATGTATACGTAGAACGGCAATAACTACTGGTGGCCGAATTCAGTTAAGGCACAGTCAATGCGCGACGCACATACACATGGTTGAGTTTCGATACTGTCCGTTGCGAGGGGATCCTCAAATTGGCTTCACGGTGCTGCAAAACCCATTAATGTCATGCTCAGAGCTGTTAGACAGCGCAGTTGGTTTTAAATTGACCATGCGGCAAGTAGAGGGCACGTGGTTGCTCATGAGATCCCGGTATCAATTTCACGTTGGTGACAGTCGGCTGCACGAAACTAGCTACAAATAAGACAAATAATTTGTGTCTTTTGCACATCTTATGACTGTAAGTGCGTGCCCTGCAATTTACTAAAATATCCCGATAACATGAAGCCAAGTGCGCATGAAACGGTTACAGCTACGATAGGCGCGGAAAGCCCGACAAAAGCATATCTAGAGCAGACGACAACGGCAAGAGCTCACCTGCGAAAGTCCAGAGGGAAGCGGTGTAGTCTTGGTAAGACACCCACGGTACAACCCGAGCTGTCACAATGTGCCACGGAGCAAGGTTTCTTCAAATGCCGCAAACTCATCTTGAAATGCACAGCTAAGCGCTTAAGCGATGGGCGCGAAGCCTCGGGAAAAGGTTTCGCACTGGCCGTACACCGAAGGAAACGCTGCAGCGGTGCAGCGGGGTGCAGATCTTGCCAAACGGTGACAGAGAGGCGACGGGCAAGGACGACAAAAACTTCTTAAAGGGGCCATTTCGAGACCGGCGAGCTTAATTTGCACGCTTTCCAAGGCGCGCCATAGCAGGCAGCTGGAGATAAGAAATCGCTTCGCAAGCTCCCGCAGCCCGCAGCCACTGTGGCCGGGTACCGAAACAAGGCCTGCTAAGTCGCGCCAGCGCTGCAAATGCACCGCACACTGATCAACAGAGAGCGCAACAAGAGCGTTGAAAAAAATGACAGAATTCGGCGTAACGTTTAGCTGAAATAGTTTACCTAACTTATAAAACGAGGCATTAAAATATTCATTTCTTTAAGTTGTTTTATAGCATTTTTATCTGTGCTTTTGAATTTCATTATATAAGTGTTTCGGCCGCCCAAAGTGGCTGTGCTGCAGTCGCGCTAAACCGTTTTTGGGCCCAGCCTTCGCCACCATTCTACATCCACCTTGTATCAAGCATGCCTTGACGTTTGCTTCCACGTGACGCGCTTATCAGACAAGCCGCTGAGGCGCTGTGTGACGTCCGCAGCCAGTCCTACTTAGGCTCGTGCGAGGGATCGGGGCACTGTTTGCCATCGCAGCAGCCGAAACAGACGCGCAGCGATGGTGACACAGCGATTCGTTGCCAGCACCGAGTGGCTAAAGTTGATCCCGGAGAAGAACGCGATGAGACATGCTTGAAAACAAAGAAAGGACAGGCATGCACAAATAATTGTTAACGCGGAAGTGCTGTTAGCCTCGACATCGGACGCAATCACGGCAGATGGCGCTGGAATGCAGTTTTGCGTTGCTCCGCAACGGGGTGGAGATCCCACAAACTTTTGCTGCTGACAGCACTTGGAAACAACAGTGCACATATGCCCACGGACAAAGTCAAGAAAAAGGCGCTTATGTCCAACCAACTATAGCCTGCGAATGTACAATGAACTATCTGCTGCCGTTGTCAAGATTAATGGCTCTGCCGTTCCTAACCTAACCTAACCTAACCTAACCTAACCTAACCTAACCTAACCCAATCTAACTCAGCCTTTCTCCGCCTTACGTCGCGACTGTACTCGTCATAGTCAAGGAGAGGGCTGAGTCGGGCTGGTTGGTTCATGTTGAATTGTACGGCAAAACAGCGCTGACGGACGGGACGGAAGAAGAGTCTGAGCGCATGTGTGTCTCGTCTTCTTCCGTCCCGTCCGTCAGCGCTGTTTTGCCGTACCATTCAACTCGTCATAGTCCCTGTACGCCGACCGCGGATTGGGTGCGACCATCATGTTGACATTACACGCTTTAGGACTCGCGTCCTTTTGGTCCACCTGGCAACGGTGGCATACGGAAATCATTAGGAGTACCTGAAATTCTTCAGCTTGCTGGTGACCCCCTTTTCCAAACCGGTGCAAATTTCTTGCATAGTGAGGAGTATTCAATGTCTGTTACTGTCATTTTACTCCCCTCATTTCACCTCCCTTGTTTCACGCTTTCCAAGACTAGATTATCCGCCGGCCCTCTTTTTTTCAATATTCTATTCATCAATACCATTTCTAATCGACACAAGGTTCTCGCTGTTATAAAGATCAGGACAACCTGAACAGGGCACCATGGATCACTGAATTCTGTGTTTCTTGCTTACGACAAGCCACGGAGGCCACTTCTGCACAATACCTTAGAATTCCATAGCCCAGACTTCTTACTTAGCAAAGATCCCCAATTCTGCGTCGTGCCTTGGAATACCACAGCCTGGACGACTTTGTGCCTAACAAAGCTCCACAATTCTGCACCATGCATTGGGATACCATAGCCTGGGCAACTTTGTACCTAACAAAGATCCGCAATTCTCCACCGTGCATACCATAGCCGGGACAACTTTGTACCTAACAAAGATCCACAATTCTGCAACATGCTATTGAGTACCGTAGCCTGGCCAACCTTGTACCGGCGCGGCCATAAGTAAACGGAGCACGATATTGCGTTCGAAGTGTAATCACGCTTTCTCCATTGGTAATGAAGAAGCGTTGTTTGTCTACAAGAAAGACCACCAACCTCCTCTACCAGCATGCGTGTACCACTGCTGGAAATTTCAATTAGGTTACGCGTGAAAAATATTCGAAGACAGTTGCGTGCTCCGTTTACTTTTGTCCGTGCCTGTACCAAACAAAGATCCAGAATTCTGCACCGTGCATTGGGATACCATAGCCTGGACAACTTTGTACCTAATAAAGCTCCACAATTCTGCACCGTGCATTGGGATACCATAGGCCGGACAACTTTGTACCTAACAAAGATCCACAATTCTGCACCGTGCATACCATAGCCTGGACAACTTTGTACCTAACAAAGCTCCACAATTTTGCAACTTGACTTGGAGTACCATAGCCTGGACAGCTTTGTACCTAACAAAGATCCACAACTCTGCAACTTAACTTGGAGTACCATAGCCTGGACAACTCTGTACCTAACAAAGATCCACAATTCTGCAACTTGACTTGGAGTACCATAGCCTGGACAACTTTGTACCTAACAAAGCTCCACAATTCTGCACCGTGCATTGGGATACCATAGGCTCTACAACTTTGTACCTAACAAAGATCCACAATTCTGCAACATGCGTTGGAGTACCATAGCCTGGACAGCTTTGTACCTAACAAAGATCCACAACTCTGCAACTTAACTTGGAGTACCATAGCCTGGACAACTTTGTACCTAACAAAGCTCCACAATTCTGCACCGTGCATTGGGATACCATAGGCTCTACAAGTTTGTACCTAACAAAGCTCCACAATTCTGCACCGTGCATTGGGATACCATAGGCTCTACAACTTGGTACCTAACAAAGATCCACAATTCTGCACCGTGCATTGGGATACCATAGGCTCTACAACTTTGTACCTAACAAAGATCCACAATTCTGCACCGTGCATTGGGATACCATAGGCCGGACAACTTTGTACCTAACAAAGATCCACAATTCTGCACCGTGCATACCATAGCCTGGACAACTTTGTACCTAACAAAGCTCCACAATTTTGCAACTTGACTTGGAGTACCATAGCCTGGACAGCTTTGTACCTAACAAAGATCCACAACTCTGCAACTTAACTTGGAGTACCATAGCCTGGACAACTCTGTACCTAACAAAGATCCACAATTCTGCAACTTGACTTGGAGTACCATAGCCTGGACAACTTTGTACCTAACAAAGCTCCACAATTCTGCACCGTGCATTGGGATACCATAGGCTCTACAACTTTGTACCTAACAAAGATCCACAATTCTGCAACATGCGTTGGAGTACCATAGCCTGGACAACTTTGTACCTAACAAAGATCCACAACTCTGCAACTTAACTTGGAGTACCATAGCCTGGACAACTTTGTACCTAACAAAGCTCCACAATTCTGCACCGTGCATTGGGATACCATAGGCTCTACAAGTTTGTACCTAACAAAGCTCCACAATTCTGCACCGTGCATTGGGATACCATAGGCTCTACAAGTTTGTACCTAACAAAGCTCCACAATTCTGCACCGTGCATTGGGATACCATAGGCTCTACAACTTTGTACCTAACAAAGATCCACAATTCTGCAACATGCGTTGGAGTACCATAGCCTGGACAGCTTTGTACCTAACAAAGATCCACAACTCTGCAACTTAACTTGGAGTACCATAGCCTGGACAACTTTGTACCTAACAAAGCTCCACAATTCTGCACCGTGCATTGGGATACCATAGGCTCTACAAGTTTGTACCTAACAAAGCTCCACAATTCTGCACCGTGCATTGGGATGCCATAGGCTCTACAACTTGGTACCTAACAAAGATCCACAATTCTGCAACATGCGTTGGAGTACCATAGCCTGGCCAAATTTGTACCTAACAAAGATATAGGAAAAGGAACGACTGGGCTCTCATGTCATCAGTTTATTTCAGTGCACGGCATCATATCGACTTCTGGCGACCACTTGAGTGACCACACTCAGAAAATGAATCACTGGCAGAAGGAGTTAGCTTTGTACAATAGAGAAGGCGTTTCTCCTCCCCATGTTTGCCACTACCCCTAATCTTCAGTGGACTGATAACATGATTCTATTCTCCTAGGCGTGACTTTTAAAAGCACCCTCAAAAGGCATTTCCCACTGTTGTCTTTTCTTGACAAGGAAAGTACTCCAAAAGAACTAAACACGCCATAAGCCACCAGAAAAATCAGACGTCTGATGCGACAACTTTGCGAATGCAGTTGGATTCGCTCTCCATGATCACTTTGACGTTTTCAGTCTAATAAATACCTGCTCTGTAAGCCGATGCTTCACACACGCGACAGAATGTTTCTCGAAGGTGAAGATGGGAGGATGTAGGCGGTTGGGTGGTGAGTTTAAACTGCTGGATGGTGGCGCTGGGTTGAGGATGGCGGTGGCTGGGTGACGAAATCCCTACCTAGGTGGGTGGAGGGCGGAGATGCCACCAGCTCATACTGCATAGATTATACTTAAGCGTCCCCAGAATTTTGGGTCAACAGTCAAACCAACATCATCCCCATCACGAATTTCGACGTGTTAATTCTCCCGCTACGTCTAAGATATTAAAGCGTAACGTCTTCCATACCAAATTATTTCACTCAGTGTGTTCGCATCAACCGTCTAGTATTTACACTCTGACGTCCACTGAACTCTTGACTCGGGAGATTTTTGAACCAACTTTTTTATTTGGGGCCGCTATTAACTTGGGGTCGGCTTACTGCATTCGTTATTGCACAAGTACGCAACGCGCGCACAAGTAAAACAAAATCAAAACTTCTGTCATCGCAATCTCTAGCCTGAAACTGCGTAATGTACCTCAATACTGCTCCACATCAGCTTTTTACGTCCACAGGAGGTCACCGATTACAACGGCCACCACAAGAGAGGTGAGCGGCCTCTGACCCACATGGACATACGTTCAGCTCTTAATGCGCCGTGGTTTGTTGCACGTCGTTCCAGCCCCACGTTAACCGAAGCAGACTCCACCGGAGCTCTCAATATTGGTCGAGATATAAGCTAAAGCACTTACTCCATTTTCTCCGTTTCGTACGTGAGCATAAAATGTTTCACTTCTTCCCGTGCTCGATAAAGCCTTTGCGGTCAGCGAACCAGAGCAGAAGGGAAAAGTACATCCCCTAGAAGGCTCCACTCGACGGCTTTAGGGTCAGGGCATGGGTTTGAAGGGAGAGAAGACAGAGATTGGAGCGGGCACTCAGCGGGCTCTAGACGCGTCACGGGAGCGAGTCCGCGGGATGAATAAGGGGTCGATAGATCGTGGCAGCCGGCAACTAGAGAAGAGAGTCGCCGGAGGGGAACGGGAGTAAGGTTTTCCCGAAAAAGGGAAAAAAGAGACGCACATTTCGCAAGCCGACTCTTTCCCGTCTTTCTCGCCCGGGGAGGCGTTGGTTACACAACAAAACCCTCAGACGCGTGCGCCGCAATGAAACAAAACAGATGGAGAGAAAACGGGAAGAAAGGAAATAAGGAAAACAATGAAGAAAGCGTATTCGGGACGAAATTCGATATGGGAAAAAAGTGAGGGGAAACTTCTTCCCCCAGCTCGTGTACTCTGTTCATTCCGCTAGGGAGGAGTTTGTTACACAACGTTCGAGACGCAGGTCACGTGGTGTGAAAGAGTCGAAAAGACTTTTGAGGCGAAAACAATGAAGAGGGAAAGACGGGGAATTAGAAGGGGAAAAAAGGGAAGAAAGAACGCAGCGTCTCCCGTGTTAAGGACCTCTGCTCGAGGATGGCAATGCTTGCTCTCCTCTCTTCCCGAAAGGAAAACGAAGGAGCAAGGCGGTGTCTGGTGAATGCGTGTCGTCGGCTGATGGGCGGTCCAATTGGATGCTGTGAACGACCGACTGTCGAGATGAGAACGCGAGGTCGTCGTTTGACCTAGGTCACTCCGAAACTAGCGCGGCAAGACGGTGTGAAGGCTGAGAATTGGATGTGAAATTCCCGCGCTACGGGAACCTTAACTGACCTAACAGAACCTTAACTCACCTTGTTAGCTATGCAAAGCAAACAATATGGAATTAAGTATCTATCCAGACGCAAATTGTACACACCTTTACTGCGTGCGCGAGACTGTGTGATTCGCAGGTAAACAGTACAGGAAAGTGCCGGTGGTAAAATGTTACTAGCACAGTCCCTCAAAGTTAGTAGTCATTAGTTTTAAGTCCCAAAACAAAATGTGGGCTATGAAGAACACAGTACTGAGAAAGCTCCGGATTTAATCGAACACCAAAAGTTCTTAAACCTGCACACAAATCTCAGGTCACAAGTGTTTTTGCATCTCGTTTCCCTCGAAATGAATCCCTCAAGCGAAGTAGATTTCGGACAACTGAACACTTAACAATTTAACGACCATACCAGAGAAACTGCACCGTAACGATGAGAAGCAACATAGAAAGCTCCTTTAAGCCTTGGTAAATGAATAGAATATCAGTTAGTTAGTTAGTTAGTTAGTGAGTGAGTGAGTTAGTTGGTTAGTTGGTTAGTTAGTTAGTTAGTTAGTTAGTTAGTGAGTTAGTGAGTTAGTTAGTTAGTTAGTTAGTTAGTTAGTTAGTTAGTTAGTTAGTTAGTGAGTGAGTGAGTGAGTGAGTTAGTTAGTTAGTTAGTTAGTTAGTTAGTTAGTTAGTTAGTTAGTTAGTTAGTTAGTTAGTTAGTTAGTTAGTTAGTTAGTTAGTTAGTTAGTTAGTTAGTTAGTTAGTTAGTTAGTTAGTTTATTGGGGTTTAACGTCCCAAAGTGATTCAGGCTATGAGGGAAGCCGTAGTGAAAGGCTTCGCAAAATTTCGACCACTTGGGATTCTTTAACGTGCACTGACATATCAAGCCTTTTCATGAGATCTCAGTGTAAAATTTGGTGCCGTATAAAAGAAGAAAGCCGGAAATGAATGACGGAAATCTGGAATGACGCTGGCGGCGACATGACGGGTCAGAGCGGGTTTTCAAACCGGCACGTTTGATTCGTTCTTCCCCTCCAGAAAGAGTTATAATAACTGCATTCTTTCTAGCGTCTTCTTTCATTCCCGCCCGTCGTTCTCGCGATGCGTCCGAAAGGAAGCGAGGCGCAAGTCAGCGAAACGCGTGAAGAAACGAGTCTCTTTAGGCTTCGCGTGCGAGCGGGGCGTAGCTGGGAAATAAACAGAGCGTATATATAATATACGCAGCAAAAAGTGCAGAAAGCTATTGCTTATCGTCGCTCGCGAAGAAAAACGCTCCGTTTAACGGCCGAAACGGAGCGCGACCGTTATCGCGCGATAGCCGCTACTGCGACGTGAGTAAACAGCGGAGTGTTCGCATTGTGTGGAGGCGGTCAACGGTGTAAATGACGTGGGCGAAGGCGAAAAACAAACAAACAAAAATAACAGAGGATGGTGGCGGACAGTGCATGGACAAGCAATCAAAACATTTCCGTCGCGGTTATGCGCTCCGCTGAATGCACAAAGGACCCAGACACTCAGTTGACGAGTGTCAAGGGAGGAGAAAAATTTTTTGTTGATCACTAACCAAGTCGAGAATGGCAATGGCATTTCGGATGCAACTGAGGCTTTGCCTAAACTGCTAGTCTGTACGAGGAACTGAGAGCGTGGGCAGTGCTAAAAAACGGGGTTTGGTGGGTTGTACGCAGTAAACAAAAATTGCCGTGACGTCATCGCGAACTGGAGACGAGACAACCGTGGAACAGATGAGTGATGAGCCGCTGTGTTTCCGTGCATGCATACCAAGCGTTGTCAATAACCACACTGAGCAAAGGATAGGAAGAGGGCTTCGTTACCGCGCTTTTGCTGTTGTCACCTCGCCTCCCATATAGTGCTGCCACCATCTTCAAGAAGGTCATGACTATGTTCTTTCTTTCTTTCTTTCTTTCTTTCTTTCTTTCTTTCTTTCTTTCTTTCTTTCTTTCTTTCTTTCTTTCTTTCTTTCTTTCTTTCTTTCTTTCTTTCTTTCTTTCTTTCTTTCTTTGTTTCTTTCTTTTCTTCTTTCCTTCTTTCTTTCTTTCTTTCTTCCCTTCTTTCTTTCTTTCCTTCCTTCCTTCCTTCTTGCTTTCTTTCATTCATTCATTCATTCATTCATTCATTCATTCTTTCTTTCTTTCTTTCTTTCTTTCCTTCTTTCTTTCTTCCTTCCTTTCGTTCTCTCTTTCTTTCATTCCTTCTTTCCTTCTTTCTTTCTTTTTCTCCGTCTTGATTTCGTTTTGACAGTACACTGATTGCAAAAAGAAGGAGAGGAAGCTGAAGGCGTTTACACAACACCTCAGAAAGGCCTACCTTCCCCATGCGAATGAAATAAATGAATGCAGTAGCAGTTGGCCGTCTTACAAACTTTTTGCGAAACTAGCACTAAATAAATGCACTTCGTCAAAACAGTGACAGCACCAATACAATGATCAGTTTTGCATAACACTTCAAGAAATACAAGCATCGAAGAAGATGGAACTTCATGAGGTCAACAAGGAAGCATACTTTATCTATTGCAGGAATTATAATGGGCAGTTTTGTGTGCGCGCGTGTGTGTGTGCGAGTGTGCGTGCGTGCGTGTGTGTGTGCGAGTGTGCGTGCGAGTGTGCGTGCGAGTGTGCGTGGGAGTGTGCGTGCGTCCGTGCGCGCGCGCGCGCGCGTGTGTGTGTGTGTGTGTGTGTGTGCGCGCGTGCGCGTCTAGCAGAATACAGATTTTCTGGGACACTTAAATTAGTTCAGAATAAGTGTTCAGTGAATATGGATTATGTGCGTTAATTTTTGGTAGCCACAGTTTCCTCGAAATTTGGATGCGTGGTATTGAGTGCGCCTTAACCTGCATGTGTCTAGAGCAGTCAAATACCTGGTCTCAAAAATGAGCCTGCCTTCGCTTAGAATTCTCTGTCATAATAAGCTACTTTCTTATTGTAGACTGTCATGATGGCAAGAAAACTACGACTGGAGAAGGGTGGTCCCGCGTTCTCACTGAAAGGCAAACTATCAGTCGCTCCTTTCTGTAGTCGGAGTATTTTTTTTTAAATTGGCTAAAGAGTATATTCCCAGACAAGAGCACAGTAAAAATGTCTGGCGGTTTAGCATTGTTAAAGCACGAAATATTGTGCGAAAGCATAGCTTTTTGCACGTGATACACCACCGCCACGTACCGGAAAGCGCGGTTGAGGTGTCCGCTGACCCAAGCAGCCAGTTATGCGCGTCTTGCTCTGTTTAGGAGTTTGTGCCAAGTGGGCTTGCGATGTTTGTAGGTTTGTGCCAAGTGAAATAAGCAAATAAACAGATATCAAATAAATATCCGGAACTGGGATAAGCTTCGCTGGCCACTACACGAGAGCAATGGCCTATCAGCGCAGCCGAATACGCCTCTTGTTCAACCGCTTGAAGAACTGTTTTGTTCTAGATATTGTGAGAGGCTTGGGCTAATTACATGCTCAGCAATCTCAGCGAAAACTGACAAAACAGCAGTAGGGAATATTTAAATAATTAATGTCGCCCCCTTTATGAATAGCAGTGACTTGAGCCGTTTTCAATTCCTGTGGAAAACTACTCCTATCGAGGCTATGTTGTTCATCTCCGTCCTTCTTCTCTTCCAATCGCACCTGGATAACATGCGTGACCCGTCCTGCTAACTTCTTAGCAACGTATCCAGCATACTGTTCAAGTAGCCATGTACAGTCTTGACCAAAAGTCTTAAGGACAAAGGCTTTTCGCTTCAGCCGGATAACAGAGCCATTAGGGCGCTATCGAATGACCTTGAAATGACCTTGAAATCGAATGACCTTGAAATGCTAGCAGAAGGTTTCTTCTTACGCTAGAGAAGCTTCCTGCTTGACTTGTGTTTTGAATGATTCGCTGCACGGAGAATTCTGGGGACATTCCTTTCGGTGCAGCTGAACGTTGTGGCCTTAGGACTTTTGACTAAAACTGCACATAGGTACGCTTATCAAGACATACGTCTCCTTAATTGTTATACATATTGTTACACACGTGGTGCATCCGTCCGGGAAGGAACGAACGAACAAATATGCATGAGCAAAGGAATGCGTGAATGGGAAAGTAGAAATGTAGATGCATTATGCATTCCTATATTGTCTGCGATGGCCTGCATCAGGGGTTTTTGCAGAAACACTGCTCGAAGAGGACACGGACAATACAGCCAGCGGAACAAACGCTGTCCCTCTCCCTGTCTTGTCCGTGTCCTTTTCGTGCAGTGTTTATTTCGAAAACATCAGCAATCGACTCGTATATCAACTTGCTATCATGTACACAAGATATAAAGGAGCGCAAAGAATGAGCGCCAGTGACTGAGCCCTGCGTCCAAAACAGACTCGAGGGTGTTCTTAGTGCGCAAACACACGTGGCACCAGGCACTGGGTTACGGCGCAATCTTCGCCGTTGGCGGCGTCAGGAGCGGGCCGTGCGGCCTCATCAAAGTTTCAGGAGTGTCGTCGTTCCCCTGGCGCGGTGATCATCTTGAGCGAGGCGGTGAGTTTCCCCGCTCGCTGTTGGCGGTGTACCGGGGCTGTTTTCCAAGCCGGCGCAGCAAAGCATCGCGAATGCCTTGGGTCGATGGCAGCGCCCGCCAACACGCTGGAAGAGAAGTTCCGTTGGTACGATTGCGTGCTGTTGTTTTCTGCGCTGCGTCAGTGTTTTATGCCTGCTCGGGACACATGAGGCACTGTTGCAACACATCACTGGAGTTTCTCGTCGCATACGTAAATATACCTCAGCAGAATTTTTCACCTGGTTGTTGCGTGAACAGGTGGTTTTCTCGTAACAGCGAATAAGCGCTCGAGCAGCATGGCACAAGCGACATACGACACCACACAGCACAACACAATCAATCAATAAATCAATCAATCAATCAATCAATCAATCAGTCAGTCAGTCAGTCAGTCGGTCGGTCGATCGGTCGGTCGGTCGGTCGGTCGGTCGGTCAGTCAATAAGTTAGTCAGTCAGTCAGTCAGTCACTCTGTCACTCAGTCGGTCAGTCTGTCGGTCGGTCGGACGGTCGGTTGGTAGGTCGGTCGGCCGGTCGGTCGGTCGGTCGGTCGGCCGGTCGGTCGGTCGGTCGGTCGGTCGGTCGGTCGGCCGGTCGGTCGGTCGGTCGGCCGGCCGGTCAGTCAGTCAGTCAGTCAGTCAGTCAGTCAGTCAGTCAGTCAGTCAGTCAGTCAGTCAGTCAGTCGGTCAGTCAGTCAGTCAGTCAGTCAGTCAGTCAGTCAGTCACTCAATCAATCAATCAATCAATCAGTCGGTCGGTCGGTCGGCCGGTCAGTCAGTAAGTTGGTCAGTCAGTCATTCACTCTGTCACTCAGTCGGTCAGTCTTTCGGTCGGTCGGTCGGTCGTCCGGTCGGTCGGTTGGCCGGTCAGTCAATCAATCAATCAATCAATCAATCAATCAATCAATCAATCAATCAATCAATTTTTACCGTTAGAGATGCGAGTGTGCAGGCAATATGTCTTGCATACAGACTGGAGAGCGTGCTGTCCGCGCCCATTACCGTGAGATTGTCATGCTCAAGCATAAAGGTAGGCAAAGCTTCAGCCCAGGGTGTGTGAATCGATATGATTGCCGATAAACAAAATTTCTTCATTTAGTATTGCAGAAATTTGCAACTTAATTAAAGAAGCGCAGATAGTGACATTCGCAACCAACTATGAATTAAATTACAAGAAAAATGACACAACAGGCTTAATCGCTTCGCAGAAGCGAAACCAGTGGGTACAGGTTAGGGCAGCATAATAAAACGTGTCACTGGAACGTCATCAGTAAGAATTCACAAACATGTGAACTCCACTGAAAACAGAAACGATGCTCCACCTTTTTAGTGACAGATTATCACTCTTTTTCGAATTAACTACAGATTGTAGGACAACATTTATTTATAAAAGCTAATTCCTGTAAGAAATAACTACAACCCTGACCCTGTAATCACTTTCTGAACTCTTCGGGAAATTTTTCTCCGCAAGAAAATTTCGCATCGATACCTGTATAAAGAATGCATCTTTGTTAGTCGATGTCGAGATGCCCAGCGTAGTACTACCGTCGTAGCCCAAAGCTCCCAATCGTTCATCGGCTCCCCAAATAGAATGATATCCTTGTGCGCCCTGAACTGGAAGTTACTGTGTGGTCGGTCATCATCATCATCATCATCATCATCATCATCATCATCAGCCTGACTACGCCCACTGCAGGGCAAATGCCTCTCCCATGTCTCTGCAATTAACCTTGTTCTTTGCCAGTTGCGGCCACCGTATCCCCGCAGGCTCCTTAACCTCATCTGCCCACCTAACTTTCTGCCACCCTCTGCCACGCTTGCCTTCTCTTGGAATCCACTCCGTTATACTTAAGGACCAGCAGTTATCTTGCCTTCGCATTACGTGCCTTGCCCAAGCCCATTTCTTTCTCTTGATTTCGATGAGGATGCCATTAAGCGGTGTTTGCTCCCTCACCCACTCCGCCCGCTTCCGATCTCTTGACGTTACATCTATCCTTTTTCTTTCCATAGCTCGCTGCGTTGTCCTTAACTTAAGCTGAACCCTCTTTTGTAGCCTCTCCGTATCTGCCCATAGGTGAGTACCCTTTTTACCCTTCTATTGGTCCTCTCAAAAAGGATTTAAAAAAAAAAACATAAAAGAAAGAGACAGGATGCCTGGACCATCAAAGCTTTGCCAGGCTTAACGCCAATGCAAAATACCGGTAAGATACAGCTGTTGTATACTTTTCTCTAAGGATATTGGTAAACTGCCATTCATGGTCTGAGAAAACCTGCCATATGCGCTCCGCCCCACTCTTATTCTTCTAGTTATTTCCCTCTCATGATCTGGATCAGCGGTCACTACCTGCCTTAAGTAGACATATTCCCTTTCTACTTCAAGCCCTTCTCTATTAATTGCGAACAGCTGTTCTCTTGCTAGACTGCTGAATGTTACTTTGGTTTTCTGCATGTTAATTTTTAGCCCCACCGTTCTGTTCTGCCTGTTTAACTCATTGATCATGCTTTGCAGTTCACGTCCTGAGTGACTTAGCAAGGCGATGCCATCAGTGAATCGCAGATTACTTAGGTATTCTCCATTAACTCTTATCCCCAACTGTTCCCTATTCAGGCCACGGAATACCTCCTGTAAACAGGCGGTGAACGCACTTAAGTGCACTCTGAATAGAAAGGACTAAAAAGGGTGTAAAGTTGTACTAGAGAACACTTTACTCCCTTTTTAGTCCCATACAGGTGCATTCGTGTTCAGGGTGCGGGTGGAGCCATGATGGCTGTGTTTCGCATGGAGCCATCCAGCAAGGCGCGGGACGCTATCGGTTATATTTCTTACAATTTCTGGCAGTTACCCCATTAAACTCGCTAATTGTTTTAAATACTCCTATGTCCACGGACAACAACAGATTGGAAAAACGTCACTGATGTGATGCAAACGCCATTGTATATATTTCAAGGGCAGTTAGACTGTTATTAATTAGCTTGCCGCGGCATTGTCTTTGTAGAGCTTGTACATGTTTTTTTTATGCGTTCCTGTATACACAGGGACAATTTTACAAGACAGAAGAAGGCACGTAGGTTAGCCGTTAGGCGGACTCGACTTCTTACCGAAGCGAGACCGTATCAAAGACGGTTGTTTTCATCGAGTCTTCTCTGCCAGGAACAATGCATTGTGGTCGCAGTCATAATCATCACCATCCTGACTACGCCCACTGCAGGGCAAAGGCCTTTCCCATATCTCTCCAATTAATCACTCCTTTGACAGCTGCGGCCACCATATCCCCGCAAACTTCTTAATCTCATCCGCCTACCTAACTTTCTGCCGCCCCCTGTTACGCTTGTCTTCTTTTGGAATCCATTCCGTTACTAGTGGTACGTCACCACAACTGGAGCAGCGATGTTCATGTGCGTACTTTTTGAAGCATTCCAGAAAAGACGTTCTTAACTATCCTCTTTTCTTTTCTTTTTTTTTTGTGGTCTGAGCCATAGCGAGGCTCACGGAATCACAATGCAGCCCCACACGCCGCGAAGGGGCTGATTGAAATAGGACGCCCGCACCGCGCGTGCGCTTCGTTCAAAAAGAAAGAAGCCAATATATGGATGCTCGGCCAAATGCGGGCGACCGAGATCTCGCGCCGGTACAAGGCGTCGGCGCAGCAGTGCGCGCGGCATATTTAGGCCGGCTCATAACTCACGACGCTCAGGCACAAAAGGGAATGCACGGGCGCGCGCGCCTACACACACGTCGGCGTGCATGTTGTCGCGTCCACGACGGATTTGGAGCATCAAATGTCTCCGGCGCGAGGAGCCGTTCATGGACGCGTCCGCGGCGCGACAGGGCTTATCCTGTCCCGCTTTCACCCCCCCCCCCCCTTCCTTTTCCTCTTTCTCGCCCTCATTCTCATTCTCTTACCACACACGCAGCCATAAGCATTCATCCTGAAAGACTGTCAGCACAGCACTGTACCCGAAAACCTCCGACGTCTCTCTGTCCTCTGAATGTTGTTGTTGTGGTCCTCATAGTCGTTGTTTTTGTTGTTGTTGCTGTCGTCCCTCTCTCCTCGCCCTCACAGTTCTATATTTCAGCGTATTCAGTAAGCAGGCCCATCACACTGCGGCACACTCTTCTCTGTGACATAGTGACCACGACGCTCGGCTCTTGACTGCGAGGTCGCGGGTTCGATTCCGGCTGTAATTCAACGACGCGGGTGAAATGTAAAACACCGCGTTTACTTAATTGGGGGGGCCTTCATTACTCAGTGAAGTAGCCCACAGCGTTGCTTTGACATACACGTCCGCAAAGGAATCCCGTACAGGCAGATCCCACTCATTTCAGAGGATGGGAGTATGCAGCATTGTGCAGTTGACGGGATGAAATGGTTGAATACTCTGAATGTAGAGAGTGAGAGAAGAAAATGTAGAGGGAAAAAAAGACGAATAATAATTATGCGATAGCAATCAAGGAGCGCTGTTTAGTGCGCAAAAAAAATTCCCATAGAGACCTAATAACCTTACGGGTTGGCAATGCGATAGCATTATAACCTGTTGATGCCTTTACTGCGAATGACCGACGTCGTGTCCCGTATCGTGACGTCGCTTCCCTCCAGCCAATGAGCGAATTTTATGACTGACGAGACATTTTTTTTCCCCCAAGAAGACCTTAACGCTATTGCATTAATAAGTTTCCGAACAAAAGAGGGGACAGGCGTGAGCAGACTTGTCTAGAGCGCTAGAGCTGTTTTCGGCGCCCACAGGTGGCAGCACCTGCCATCTGAGGGCAGTGGCGCACTGCTTAACCGATATGCACCACTGCACCATGAGTGGTATGAGGACTCCCAGCGATATATGAATGTTAAGTCGAGAATCACCAATTCCGCATATATGGGTATTAACCTAATGACGTCTATTTTGTCGCCGCCGCCGCCGCCGCGGTGGCTCAGTGGCTATGGTGCTCGGCTGCTGACCCGAAAGACACGGGTTCGATCCCGGCCGCGGCGGCTGGAATTTCTTTGGAGGAGAAATCCTGGAGGCCCGTGTACTGTGCGATGTCAGTGCACGTTAAAGAACCCCAGGTGGTCGAAATTTCCGGAGCCCTTCACTACGGCGTCTCTCATAGCCTCAGTCGCTTTGGGACGTTAAACCCCATAAACCAATCTATTTTGTCATACCCTTAAGGTGGAGTTCAAGTTTCCAATTATCTCTTATCAATTATCTCTGATACGAATGGCAGAATTCCCAATAAAATTAAACTAAAGACTGTACTGTCTAGTTCGAACGGTCTATCCTTCGCCATCGCCCATCCATTTATATTTCTTGAGGGCCTAGCATCTTCCCACCGTTTCCACCGCTTCATCTCAGTTTGTCATTCCTCATCTATCTAACGCATAATAATAAAGTTGTGCTCAGTAGTTTAGTATCATCGAAGCTGTTTAAAGATAATAAAACTAAATTTCCCGAGCAACTTAAGCTAGTACTACTGAAAGTCAGCACTAATTATGGCAAGCAAACGGTGCATACTTTTCAGCCACTTCTGTGTGGTATTCATTGCCATACGAAATATAATCAAGCCATAATTCGCATTCGATCATTTTACCATTCATTAAAATCTTACTTATTTTGTACCCTGCTTTCCTGCACTGAGTAGTGCATTGTTTTCCCGCTTCCTACATTTCCGCCTAGCGTTGACGTAATGGTTCTTCAATAATTTGTGTGCATGCCATTTCTGTTGTATGCTCATTTCTTATTTTGCTTTGTTTGTGTATTTTTAATCTGCGATCTTTTTTTTCGTTACAATTGCAATCTGACCTTTCCTGTTTTGCACCCTTGTGCTTTGTTTCGTTATCTAAATGCCTTGCATATAAACCAACGAATCTGCTCATTCCCTAGCAGGATGTCCCCAGGACGGTTTATACTTCGTCAGCTTCTTCTGTAACGATGATAAATTAAAATATTAAATGCACCGCACGTCGAAGCAAATATAATGACGATAATGATAAACGGGCTTTCTCTTTCAGTGAATCAATTTGTGAACTTAATTTTATTCTTTTTATAATTCCATTCAGTCATGTGGTGTTTGAAGCAACTGAATACATCTAAATGCGTCAGCATACAGGATATTGAAAATTTGATGATGCAGTGCGTTGGCATGTTAATGAGGCTTATTAAACGCCCACACGCAGGGGAATATTTCTGCTCAATTTTTTAAGGTCGCGTTTTAGTGCGCTTTGTGCGAGTACCATGGGCTTAGGTTACTTATGACGTCATGTGGGCATGCAAATTTGTTTTTGAAAATTGTGCAACAAAGCACTTAATGCTACCAGCCACAAATAACAGCATAAATGTGCATCTATGTTGCTCTCTATGGGAGTAGGATGTCTTTTTAAAGAATAATGGTGCATGCTTGCTCCCAAAAATAGGTACCCCGACCTGCAGTCCGGGAGGCGATAAATTCTATGTGTTGAAATTTCTTATTTGAAAGTAATGTTGTATAGAATATTAACACTTAAACGTGGAGGAAGTGACCGAAAGCTGTTCCTGAGTAAATTAAAATTAATTTTCACTCAGAAAAATCGCTTATCGTGAAGCAGTGGCACTCGTAGTTGCTTGGGGGATCGGAATGGCGTTTAATTTCTTAATTAAAGTTCCGTCTCAAGTTTGCTGTTTTTGAAAAGCCGCCTACTCTGGCTATCTCTTTATATCTTATCTTAATTGAGCTCGGCTTCGTATGCACTTCCAAACCCATTTTGGAGCGAAGCGCTACGTCGAGCTAACCGCCTCACGGCCTCGGCTTAGGTGGGCATATGTACCCGATCCACGTGTGACATCGAAGCAATCAGCCACCTGGCTACATTTAAAACGCGATAAACGCAGGCGTCGGCCGCTCACAAAATCGGCAAGAGAAGAAGCCCGACTTTGGCGGGCACTTCGCAGCTCGAAGAAGCGTTCTTCGCCCTTTTAACTCAGCCGTCAGCCACGCAAGAAAAAAGGAATGAACATACCAACAAACATCGTTCATGCCTTCCTCTCAGATCGTCTTCGAGATATCGCCTTACTTAAAAGACTAGGCGAGGGGGCATGGTCAAGCGGCCGAATGAACGGAGGAGTCAAGAAAACAAGTAGCAATGAAGAGATGAAAGCAGAACGAAACAAAAACAAAAGAAGAAGCGAGAAAGAGCGCCTTACGCGCTGACTAAAAGGCCGACGCTCTCGGCGTTGCTGCTGGCCCAGCGGGATCACGTTCGGAGCGCGGGGGAGCAGCCCTTGACACTGGCTCGCCCGCCGAGCACGTTTTTCCGCCTCGACCTCCTCGTTCTCCGATCGTGCGGCCGTCATTGCGTACAGCGTTTCGCGCTGACGTTGAAAGGAGCTGGCGCCGGCATCCCCGCGCATCTAGCGGTGTTTCTACTACAACGAGCGCCTCGGCTCCGAGCGCACGTTGGGTCCAGCGTGCCTTCTGAATCTGCAGAGCAAGCGGTGGAGGAAGAAGTTCACAACTTTTTAGTTGCTAAAGCAACACTACGCCAGTCGCCGAGCCATTTCGCGGAGCTGACGAAAGGCCTTATTGCGCATGCGCGAGCAGTGACGTCACACGGTGCACAGCTGGCGCGCCGCCGCCGTCGCTGTGCAGGTGCCGCCGCCGCACTCGCCATTTGCGCATGCGCAGTAGCGGCGCATAGCTAGCGTGCCGGGGCCGCCGCCGCTGCCGCGCGCTCTCCATCGCCTCTCTCTCTCTCCTCGTTGCTTTCGCAATCCTCCAGGTTTAACCAGAGCTAAACCATTACCAAATTTTTTTTCTGTGCAACGCTGGCAATACATGGAATGGTATGAAACTGTAGGGGACAATTAAGCTCCGCCTTAAGGGTATGACGCTATGGCATAATGTATTAATTCCTATATATTCAGGCCATTCTCCATTTTACATTCATTGATCACTAATAGTCCTCATACCCCTCCTGGCGCAGTGGTGTTAAGCGATGCGCCACTGCCCTTCGATGGCAAGTGTTCCTAGCAGTGTATCTGGTGCGACCCATGTTGCTCTTCCTGAGTGACCAGCGACCCATGTTGCTCTTCCTGAGTGACCAGCGACCCATGTTGCTCTTCCTGAGTGACCAGCGACCCATTTTGCTCTTCCTGAGTGACCAGCGACCCATGTTGCTCTTCCTGAGTGACCAGCGACCCATGTTGCTCTTCCTGAGTGACCAGCGACCCATGTTGCTCTTCCTGAGTGACCAGCGACCCATGTTGCTCTTCCTGAGTGACCAGCGACCCATGTTGCTCTTCCTGAGTGACCAGCGACCCATGTTGCTCTTCCCGAGCGACCAATCATCAGCTTCCACCTGCCACGGTGGGTAGTTTCCTCACAATCCGGTGGGCATGTGGTGACACTGGACATAGGTGGCCCACTTGCCTCCTAGGTTGCTCTCTGGGCCCCACCTGCCAGAGCCATGCTCGTGATTACTCGCTCACAACGCCGACGTCGATAACACCGACAACGTCGACAACGGATTTTTTGGGGAGCAGGGCCTTTAACGCTGTTTCGTTAAAACAGCGATGCGCTTTTAATGAGTTCATCCTCGTCATCTTTGTCACCCGCCCGATCAAGTTTATTGGAGTACAAATATATCTCCTGCAATGCTCTCCAGTTATATCCATTTGTTCGACCTATCCAGACTATGCTTACTTTCTCTAATAATTCACTGTTTTCCTACCAGACTATCGGCTATCGGTACGCCACAATTACATGACCTGAAGTTGTTGATTTTTATTTCATTCCAATGAACTCTATTCCGGTTTTATCCTCCTCAGCGCTGACTCGCAGATCCTGGCGAGGGCACAATCCACGTTAATGCAACCTAAAAAGGCAATACTGGCGCAATGTTCCAGCAGCAATTTGTACTACTAGGGTGGCTGTGGTGACTGTTTTTTTTTAGCATGCTTGAGAGGTTTTGCAGATGTGCTTTTGAGTCTGTAAGTTCCACCTATCGTCCAGCTGGTTGGCTATCACCCGGGATGTTCCAACCGGCGCGGCGCATATAAGAACATGATAGACTTGAATGAAAATAATCGTTTATTATACAGGCCGAACATCGAAACACTGCCACGTTGCTGTACTCTTTCCACCTGTGCACAAACCCTCGAAAATGGGCACAAACGGTTTGTGAGGAATGCCATGAGTCGTGCGATCTGCTTATCCGCTCCCTAATACCATTACAAGGCTGACCTGCGCGCTCTAGGACTAACCGACTTGGAGACTAGACGACAGTCACGGGTCTTTGTCTTCCTATTCAAGGGTTTACATGGGCCTCATTTACTCTATGGCATCGAGTACCTTGTGTTTGGTTGGCTTGGTTTGGTTTATGGGGTTTAACGTCCCAAAGCGACTAAGGCTATGAGAGACGCCGTAGTGAAGGGCTCCAGAAATTTCGACCACCTGGGGTTCGTCAACGTGCACTGACATCGCACAGTACACGGGCCTCTAGAATTTCTCCTCCAAAGAAATTAAACCTCCGCGGCCGGGATCGACCCCGCGTCTTTCGGGTCAGTAGCCGAGCACCATAACCACTGAGCCACCGCGGCGGCAGAGTACCTTGTGTTTAGCCGGGTGTTTAGAGTGCCACCCTTTAAACTAAGCTGCGTTGTAACACCATGGCACCATGTACGGTCCTGATATAGATATTTCAATAAGCATTTAAATCTTTCAGGCGAAACCTGCTGTGCTTACTGGGGCTCTAACATCTTTTGGCTGTTAAATGTTTCTATCGTCTGTTCTCACTGTCATCGTCTGCATCGTTTTCATTGCTCTTTTATTATTCTTTCCTTATGAATGAATAAATAAAAAAATAAATAAAATGGCATGGAATTTTAGGAGCGGCAGAAAATGTCGTCAGCCAATCAGAGGTCGAGTTCGCAAGGCTGCCAGCTTCCCACGCCAGGGGCGCCGTCAGGGTGATGACCAATCGCGATTGGCACAGGCGAAAGAACCAAGCTTCTGAACAGTCGCGGTGCTTTTCAATATGGAAAATAATCTCCAAAATCAGCCGACGAACACTTTAATTTGAATTCTCTTGCTAGGTACAATGTCCATATGTAGGCAAACGTATTCGTTCTAGTTTTTTTTTTATTATTTCCCCATTTTGCGCTAACTGCGTTTATACAACTATCTACGTGGTACGGTACATTTTTTGTTTGTATTTGCTTCTAGGCTGTTAGTTACAGCCTGTACAGTCTTGGGCAAAAGTCTTGAGGCCACATGATTGGATTTTAAGCTGTGTCTGGTGCTCGAAATC